>NC_052634.1:34060579-34415579 GCF_016161935.1 Mauremys reevesii | reverse complement strand
TAAACCCTAACCCTAACCCCTAACCCCTAGACCCAGACCCCAACCCCAACCCCTAACCCTAAGCGGCCCCTAACCCTAACCCCAACCCTGACCCTAACCCCCTAAAACCCTAACCCCCTAACCCAAACCCAACCCTAACCTCTAACCCTAACCCTGTTAGCAGCCCTGTTCGCCGGCTCCTGTGCCGCTGCTCGCAGCTGTGCCGCTGCCTGGCTGGGCGGCCGCTTTTATAGGCCCCTCCTCAGCCTAGCTCCGCCCCCTAATCAGGGCTCGGCTGCCCGCTCAGCAGTCTACCCCTACAGGCCTCTACAGCTAGATACAAGCACTACAAAGACAGACGCAAATACAAATACCTGCTCCTCCAATGGGAACTCCCACTCAAACTCCCCTGTTAGCAGCCCTGTTCGCCGGCTTCTGTGCATTATGAATCAGGTAATAATGTTGTTACATCTCCATAGTGGGGCCCATAGCATATGGGAGGATAACTGAAAGAGTGGAAAAAAAATCTGATGACAAAATTACCTTAATACACCCACA
The DNA here is from genome assembly GCF_016161935.1 of Mauremys reevesii. Lineage (NCBI taxonomy): Eukaryota > Metazoa > Chordata > Testudines > Geoemydidae > Mauremys > Mauremys reevesii. The sequence continues at coordinate 34,415,042 of NC_052634.1, read as the reverse complement.
GTGTGATGGTGAATCTACCTGAACCATGTCTGTAAGTATTGTTCAAACTGCGGTGGTAATGAATGGTCGCTATTGACTTTTCAGTGAAATCTATTTGGATATCATTGTAGGCACTAGCAGTAAACCAAAAGTTGAAGAATCATAGACTGGGACTCCCAAAAAAATATAAATCACCCCTCCAAAATGGAAAAGTATTTGCAAAGTAGTTTGGTTTTGGAGAAATTGATGCTAATGAATAAATCAAAATTTCTGTTTACAGTTTTGGTCACACTGTAACCATCACTTCACAATATTTCATTAATTTTCAGAGAGTGGGGAGGACTCCTGCTTACATTGCAATTATATAACTTGCAAAAAATAAAAACCTAAAGATGGAACGATGGTAAGGAAAAATGATATCATATATTTGAGCAGATAAGTAAGGAGAAGACAGTACAAGGACAAAGCTCCTGGCTGAAGACAGAGCCAGTTACATATTATCCAAACATAATTACCTGCCTAAGGATCACGATTCTTGTAACAATTCCACCGTAGCAAGGATTTCCACTGATGATGGTAGTCAGATCTTGAATAATGATAATAATTGAAGGAATATTATTTTGTATCCTTTACTTTAGTTGAAGTTATCTGTACAGTTATTAGTTGTGTGATTTCACGTTCTCATTTATAACTTATGAAAGGTGCAGTGCGACTCTTGCAAGAGGTAGGCACACGTAGCCTGCCTTCCAGAGGGAATCAGTGAAGAAAGAATACAGATGCGACACATGTGCATAGTTCACCTATTTAACTAGAATGTACATTGTGGAACGATTTTGTTAAAAGCAGTATTTTTGTTCAGACAACACTTGTGAAATGTAAACAAGAAGCAGAGAAGTGTAACCTTGCATTACATGTCAGAAAAGGAAAAAAATGTTAATAACTATCTCTGAATATGTTCAGATTGTTTTGTGTAAAACCAGTTGAAGTGAAACGTACAATGTTCTTGTTTCTATATCTTGTTAGAGTAGGGAAGATTTTCTATTTTGAAAAAATCCTCTCTATAGTTGTGTCCACATCTTCCATGGAGATTTCACAATGGTAACAAATTATGACAGAGCATCACTCATCCGCAGAAGTTTGCTACCTCTGAAATTTCTCATGCTGCACTCTCAGGCTGATGCCCTGTGCCATACATAGCAGCTTGTGCCAGAAGTACCCGCTCAGTCAGGGCCGGCTCCAGGCACCAGCCCAGCAAGCAGGTGCTTGGGGCAGCCAAGGGGAGGGGGCGGAATGTCCGACTGTTAACATCCAGTCACTTACGTTAAACATTGTGGTGTTCCGGAGTTCCAAGATCCTACCTTTCTGTAAGTGGGGAAATGGTCCTGCTATTGTGAGGAACTTTTCTGGCTTCTGCACTACCCCGGTGAAGTGGGCTAGTGAAAGGATCTGAGTCCTCGCTCCCATTTCCTTTACCCAAAGGCCTCCCTGCCCATGAGGTCTCCACTTCCACTCTCCTGTCTGGCAGAGTCCTCGTAACCCCAACAAGGCTGGGTCCAGAATTCTGGGGTCTCGACCCCCAACCCTGCTGTGGTCACCCAGGACAGGGGTGAGGATGTCCCCACTCTGGGGTAATCTCGCTGCACTGGGCACCTCCCTGACCCACTGATCAGTTCATACAATTTAAAGCAAATACAAGTTGTATAATTAACAATTAATTAAAAAAAGAATAAGAAAAGTGGGAAAGGTTAAAGGAAAACACATTGCCCCGCTCTGTGGCAGGGAACACCACAAACAGTGTCTCTGGATATCAGGGCACTTCAGTCTGTTCCTTGTAGGTCTCAGGTCTCCTTCTCAGGCCCTGGCTGTGCTGCAGGGATGCTGCAGGTTGGACACTTGCAATGGTGGTGGCCACACACCTATGGGCTTTGGGTGGTGGGACCCTTCTTCCCAGCATCAGCCCCCCATAAGGTTAAGATCCCCCTCCCAGTCTGGCCTGCAAGGATCCTTGGCTGGGGGTGTCTTTCTGCACTGGGCCCTTTGCCCTCAGTCCCCCTGTGGCTGGCCTCAGTTGCTCGCTGCAGCTCTGCTCCCAGCACAGGATCTGCTCTCCCTGGGCTGTGTCTGGCTCTGCTCCCTGGGCTGCTTTTCTGGCCCCTCTGGCTCTGGCCCAGCTCTGCTCCCAGTTCAGCTTGGGGCCCTGCTCTCTCCTTAGCTCAGCCCTGCTCTGTCTGACCCAGGCAGCTCCAGCTCACATGGAGGATGGGACCTTCCTGGTCTTCTGACTCCCTGATTAGCCTTCCCACCCTATCAGGCTGACCTGGAGCATTGGTCTCTCCCCATTGTTCCTGAGGACTGTCAGTCCCAGGGTCCCAACCTTCCATCGACCCTCCCCATTTTAGGGCTGGGAGCTAGCAACGAAAACATCCCCACTGAATGTCAGTAAGGGGGAAACAGTCCCTTTACATTTTGGACCAGTCACTAGGATCCAGAGGACTATCACCCAGGGTCCCACTACGTCAGCTTCCAGATCCCGAGAGACTGTGGATCACCTGTGACGACAACTGCATCTTAAACTCATTCCTCCTGGTTAAGAAAACCTGGAGACAGTAAAGTATTTTGGGGGTATTCTTTAGTTCTCTTTTGTTCAGTTGTTGCCAAGGTTCCAGTTAGTTAGGGCCTGAGCTTTTTATAGTTCATGATTTTTTCCTTTTCCCATTGTTAGAGAAATTATTTTTGCAAACAGATTTATCTATCTCTTTTGTACACTACACCACACAAGAGAGGTGGGAGGCACATCAACTTCTATCTAACACCTGGTCATAGATCCAGAGGGGTGAAAAAATCTGCTCCTGAAATCAGAATTGTTGCTGGCTTATTTACTCTTGAGTTAACAGGACAGGAAAAAGTTGAGAGGACGAACTGGAGGCACACAAGGTGATGTAACTTGAAATCCAGGCGCTCATTTCCCTGTACTTTTCTTCAGAATCCCAAATTATAAAATGTCTGGATTTCCCTGGTTTCAGAGTAGCAGATGTCTTAGTCTGTATCCGCAAGAAGAACAGGAGTACTTGTGGCACCTTAGAGACTAACAAATTTATTTCAGCATGAGCTTTCGTGAGGATTTCCCTGGTAAATTCTCCAAAGGCCTGATCAGTGTAATCTCCCTGGTCTATTCCCCCACTATATTTCCAGCAGCAGCAGCTGTTATCTGGCAGGTTCACCAACTGAAACTCTCATCTTTCTAAATGTCATCTTGTGTGTATTTCATTTTGTGCTCAGTCAGAGAAGCCAGATGAAGGTAGGGAGTGCGATTGGGCTGGGCATGTGCAGAGTTTAGCAGAACGCTCTACTAACAAGAGGGAGATCGGTATGATACTTGTTTACATTGCATTCTGTCAGCTGCAGTATTCAGCATTAGTTTCTTGGCCATGTCACTAGGATGGACAAAAATACTTTAGCACTACGCACATGCAAACCTTCCATCAAAATCTGAAGGGATGCATGCCCTGGACCCTGTCTGGTACTGCCCCAGAGATTCATGTAGCTTCCAAACTCATTCATGGTCAGCCTCATGCACTGCTTTCTTCCACCTCTGTAAAAGCATATTATCTTCTTCATTAATGATCTGGATGGTGGGATGGATTGCACCCTCAGCAAGTCTGCAGATGACACTAAGCTGGGGAGAAGAGGTAGATACGGTAGAGGGTAGGGATAGGGTCTAGAGTGACCTAGACAAATTTGAGGATTGGGCCAAAACAAATCTGACGAAGTTCAACAAGGACAAGTGAATAGTCTTGCACTTAGGATGGAAGAATACCATGCACCTGTGGTCACTCTGGCCAGCACAATGGTCCTTAGTAGACTATGGACGTGTCACTATGTGTACAAGAAGGTTACTCACTCTGGGGAGGGTGCAATGGTACTATCCCCCTCCAAGCCAGAAGTGTACACAATTGATCTGTTTTCTTCATTGTGATGTGGGGGAGCAAACAGCTGAGTTGGCATCTAGGATCTTCACTCCTTTGGCCACAAGGATCAGTGGTATACATGAGAAGAATGGAAGTCTACAGATCCTTACACACAGAAAGAAAATGCCTTCTGATGAAGCAGCTCCGAAAGCTGTTGGACACTGCTCAAATGGATACAGTCACACACTGCTTCAGACAAACGTTACTGGGCACTCTGCAGCTTGGTGGCCCTAAACTATGACCCTCCTGGCCCTGTCATTACTCCACCTTATTTTTGCCAAGGCTTGAGATGAGCATAATTTTTCTAGGTAATTACAAGGTACCTTACCAACACACATAGCAGGGAGCTACTTTGCTTTTATTGTTAGAGTTAGTGACATCACTAACACTTAAGAGAATGAAAACCTCCACTCAGGAACTGTTTGTTAGATAAATGCTTATTTTTATTTGCAAGTATTAATAACCATGTAAGACACGCAGTCATTTGGCATCACAAACTCTCAAAAGTCTAATGCAGATACTGTCTTTGTTGCAAAGCTCTAAATACTGTCATTTTGCAGTGCTTTTACTACTAAAGGAAACATTCAAAACAGTAGCCATCCAGCCTCCTTAAAATTCTGGTCCAAGCTTGTTAAATTTTTATTTGTGTGGCAATACCGCCCTCCCCCCCCGGCTAAGTTTTTTTCATTTCTGGACTTCAACATTAAGGCAAGTTTTGCTGGGTAAGAGTTTAACTCATGAATGCATGTAAAGATGAGAGCTTAAAATAGGATTTCACCACAGAACTATTTCTCACCTCTCATTGTTACAATGTAACTGCCCTCAAACTGGATTACCTGAATTAATTTCATTCAGATTCCATTCTATTCATTTGCAAAGATGAAGCAGTGAACCTACTACTGAAGGAGAGGCAAGGTTGTTCCAGCTCTTGAAACTGACTTCCAAGCATTCAATGGCATTGCTGGGAGCCATCTGCTTCTCCTAGCTACAAGACTGTGTACTGTTTTAGTCAACAAAGCAAACCAATGCAATACAAACAAACCCAACTGAGTAACACATACAACTGCTGTTCTGCGAATCCCAGAGGTTCTGGTACAAATTATTTTTCAACAGCATCAAATAGCAATAGTTATTTCCCTACTTGTTTTATTTTAAATAGCACTTTTTTTACATTAACCCCTTTTCATAAATATGCTTTTTTCAAGTATGCTCAATTCTTAAAAGAAATGATGTAATCATAGAGCATTGTAAAATGTGCCCTTTTACCTTTTATGTTCTGCACACTAGGTTATGCTGTATTCTGCTAAAATCTTAAACTTCTATATCTTAGCTACATTCACTCCATTTGTTTCCCCCATACGCTTAGAATTTGTATCTGAAATGAGACCTAACCTTGTATTTCCCAATCCCAGTGAAAACTTTTCTGGCATCATCTTATTTCTAGTTGAATATTCTCTTAAGTTCGAGAATCCGGTTTTGATTTCGTGTGAAGTGCAGGACTACAGCTGACTAATTCTGTAAATAGACTGTAATCGTACTTTTTGGAAATGAACTGTAGTGTAACACATGGTTCTCAAAAATCAGCTACAAGACAAAACCTTCCATATATTCATTGTTATGCCTCTAAAACGCCTTCATTGAGAATTCTAACTTTTTCAATGCAACATGTTTTCTTTTTAAAAAGTTACCACTAACTATGCATTGCAGAAAGGCTCATTAAAACAAAGAGGTATTCATTTGTGTGTAGAAAAGTAAAATATACCTTTGGAAAAAAAACAGATTTAAGCAAATCCATTTTTTATAGTAAAACTTACTTTTAAGAATTGAATTTACCTTCAGCTTTGAGACTAATGCACTCGTTTTTTGTCTAAAATGTGTGTGTATATATACATAAAAAAGCCACGTGCTTAACAAAGATTATACTTGACCATAGTCTCAGGTAAACTGTTTGTTTTTAAATTGCAAAGCCAAGACAGCTGCTTATTAACTCTAACATTGTCCTATGGTAACTTTAATTTAGCACTTGGTTCTTACGTGTGCAGTAGACGAATAAAGCATTATGCATCAAAAGTCCAATAATATCATATCAATAAAAATCATAAAGCAGCTCAGATACATTTAACCCAAATTTTTACAACAGCAAAAGCTTGAAAATCAACTTCAAAAAGCTTGTTTTTACTCATGTAAAAATATGAACAACCTGAAAGTGATCAACTAATGAATGGAACTGTAACAGTGGTTACTAAACACACCACTCCCTCCGGGATATTACTGAGCCATCTATATGTCCCCACCCATGTACTTCCTTCCCAGTGTTCCTCCTTCATAATAATCCATTGGTCTTTCATACTGTTTTTGTGATCTGTTAGTATTGTCTAAAGTGTTTCATCTGGTTTGTCTGGGTCTTCTAAATCACTGTTTGATGTTAAAACTTCCAGTGAAATGTCTATTACTTCTTTTATAATGTCAGGAGAAGAGTCTACATCATTTGGTTGGAAAACAGCTATTTGAGACTCTTCATCCATATCTAATGGTATATTGCGGGTCCTAACAAAGTAGTAACGATGGCGTTTCCGTATTCTCCTATAGCAGAAAACTCCAACCCAAACACTTACAACTATCAGAAAGAGAGCCCCACCCACAGCACTAGCAATGCTGATACCCCGATTGCCAGCAATGCTGGGAGACAAGGTTGATGTTGGAAAATGCATTAGTTCTGGTTCTGTTGCTGAAGCTCTGATGCCATCAGTTGAAGAATGCCATGGAACCGTGGGTGGTTGAGTAATAGTAGTAGGAGGATCTAATGGAAAGAGGAATGGGGTAGACAAGACACAGAAAAGGCCAAGAATGTCAATGCAAGCTAAATCAGTAGAGGGTTTATAAGAAGCCACATTGATGAATATGTAAATATGTTGCTCTCTACCAACGGACAATAGTTTTTCATTCTTAAATTTCTAAGAAGTTTGAGCAATTATAAAGTACTTTTGCAATACAGATGATAAGTTTCTCAACTAATTCTGAGTTGGCTTCTGTGTATTCATTTTGGGCTATACGATAAGCAGAGTGGGGAACTGCTTTTGTAGCACAAAAGCAATCACTGTCAAATTTTAAAATAACCATTAATTCTCCTGAAAGAATGGAGAAGTTCCTTTCAGTTTATGTAGATTTTATAGTTGACTACTTCCAACCAGTTTTATCTCATCCATGGAGGATATAATCTACCACAAAACACCAAAACCAAAATAAAACCAACCACTAACCAATTCCTCAGCCAAAGATAAGAATAATACTGGCGAAGGACAAACAGTATCTTCACTTTTTACTTAAAGTTTTATTAAATTTTGAAATTGTTCAGTTCACTGAAGCGAACTCATAAAGAATGAAAAACGATACATTGTGTGCTAAGTTAGCAGAAAGTAAGTTATTGATTTTAATTATTCTCCCCAAAACCCTGACTGTGTTAATAGAAACTCAACAGCCTAAGTGGGGAACGGTGAAGGAACTCAAAGATAAATTATGTTGTGCAGTCCTTTGGTTATGAATTTCCTTTTAAGAGAAAGTCGTCAGCAGTGTAACAATTCAAGTTTATATTTTAAACTGTTTGAAAAAAAATATTCTACAGAAACCAGTTGAAATCACTAAAAATACTTTTCTGCAGTACGTAAAAACTAGTACATTTCCAGAATCTTGATTGGTTTAAATTGTTTTTAAGCAATTAAAAAAATTTGAAGTTTCCTGTCTCCTTCTTAATGGCACACATTCTGAGTTTTAGCTTGCTCTCAAGGGTATGCACTGAAGCATCACTTAAAATCTGCTGCTGGGGTTGTACAACAAGACCTTTTTTCTTTTGATTCACAGGAGAGTTCTTATTTCCAATGCTACAGGCTATCACCTTCACCTTTGAATGAGGTAAGATGCCTCTTTAGCACATTTCATAAAAGTAACGCAGTCCTGTTTTACAGAAAGGGAAACTGAGGCAGAAACATGTTCTGTCCCTTGTCCAAGATCACCAAGTGAGTCCACAGCACAGATAGGACAAGAGCTCAGGTCTCCTGAGGCATGACTGTGTCCTATCCACCAGGCCGCACAGTTCCCCATATACATTCTGAATAATAATAATAATGCTGTTTGTCTATGTTATAATCAATTAAAACAACACCTTCTTGAGTGGAAACACTATGAATGATATCTTTAAAGAAACAGACTATGCCATTACCTGTGTCTTCAGACCCATCATCATCATCACCATCACCATCACCTGTATCTTCAGACTCATCACCACCACCAACAACCAATGATGGAGAATCTTGAAATGGAAGAAAAAAAAAGTCACTCGTGCTACTACTACTGGTGTTTTAGTATTTCATTTTCTTGATACCACTACAAGAAACAGTAGATAAAACGCAGTCATTTTTTAAAACCACTATGGAGCAGTCTTTCAAGAGGCAGCCTCCATATGTGAAATGTTGCACCTTCCCCCCCCCCATTACATTTCTGGGAGTGATGGACAAATACCACAGGTGTGTGCATGCCAAAATGGAGGAGGGCTGCAGCCCTACTGAAAACTAGACCCTATGTGTCTCAGAAACTCTTAACTGCTGAGCCTTCCTGTGACTGTTTTGCTGTTTTCTGCAGAATCTAAGATTTCATCCAAGAGAATAATAAAGGAAGCTCTCCTCTTTTCCACTGCTATCAACATTCCCATGCAGAAGAGCTAACCAAATAGGAGAAGCAGCAGAAGTGTTAATTGTTTCCCCCAATCTTGTGTTAAAGGTGCTCAGCAAAAAACCCAAAATAACCAACAAACAACCTCCTTCCCCCAAGACTCGTGATTTGTTTGCTTCTTTACGATGGCTAAAGATTGCCGGCAAGTATTTTTCCCAAGAAGGATCCTGCCTGGTTATTTCAAATCTTAGGCCTGGTCTACACTGGGGGGTGGGGGTCGAACTAAGGTACGCGACTTCAGCTATGCGAATAGCGTAGCTGAAGTCGAAGTACCTTAGTTCGGGCTACTCACCCATCCAGACGCCGCGGGATCGAAGTCCGCGGCTCCAAGGTCGATTCTGCCACCGCCGTTCGCGGTGGCGGAGTTCCGGAGTCGACCGGAGCGCGCGGGGAGCGATAGTTTGAACTCCGAAAAGTCGAACGCCGCCCGTCGACCCGGCAGGTAAGTGTAGACCTACGCTTAGATTAGCAGGTCCGGATGCTCAAAAGTATTTTTGGGGCTAACACATGGGCACCAGGTGCCTAAATATTTTTGAGGCCCTGTACCTCAGCTCCTGTCTAAGCTGAAACACTCTGAAGCCCTGACCTTGTAAAGACTTACCAGCGTGCATAACGTTACACACTATGAGTAGTCCCATTGACTCCACATTGCTATAGGATCATGAATGGTGCATTACATTAAGCATGTGCATTAAGTCTTTGAAGGCCTACGATTACTAGTGAACTAGTGCAATGGTGAAATCACAAGAGCGATTCTATTAGAATTTTATTTCCTTTTCATTTTATCCTCCTCACCCTTATTCTTCTGGCTCAGACCCTTCTCACCTGTTCTCCAGAGCAGGTCTTTCCGGTAACACTCTTGGGAACTGAGTACTACTAAGGGGAAGATCCTTGAGATAGAAGGACAGGGAAACCCCCATTTGTCACTCTGTCACAATTGCTGCATGGTGCTTTCATTACAATCACGAGACATGGGGAAAGTCTACACTACAAATCTGCAGCTGTGCCACTGTACCACATTTGGTGAAGGCGCTTTAAATTGACGGGAGCTGTCCTGTTGGTTTAATAAATCCACCTCCGTGAGAGCTGACAGGAGAAACTCTCCTGCCGACACAGCACTGTCTACACATGGGGGGTTAAGGTCAGCAAAGCTATGCCGCCCAAGTGTGGATTTTTCATACTGAAGTATGTAGTGCAGACCCAGCCTAGGAAAGCAGGGACTTTACTTAAGTGCAGCTCCGCCTGCCAGGGGAGTTGTTAGTGTTTCCATGTCTGGAGACTCAGCACACACATGTGCAATGGCCAGGTCATGATGCTCCTACAGGCATGAGCAGCTGAACTGCAGTACTGGGCGGGGGGGGGGGCAGTGGGCACAGCTGCTCTGCATCTCTTGCCTGTTTTGTGCTGGTCTGTGGAAACACAGGGAGGGAGGATTGTAGCGGAAGCTGGGGTCATGGCCAGGGCATCCAACCTATATGGATGTACTGGCACCCTCCCAGAGGAAGCATGTGGCAGTCTTCTGCAGCTACTACAGCTCAGTAGATTTCTGATGGAAAAACTCCCTGGTTCCAAACAGTGCATGTCATGCAAAGCAGCTGCTCCCTGGCTCTGCCTCTGGCAGCCACAAAGCCCTGACCATGGAGAAGGGCTTTGAAGTGTCTAGGTGCCAGGTGGGATCAGAGACGACGTGTACCTCTTGGGGTAGGGAGCTAGAGACAGCATGGGACTGGGTAGGCTCTGCCCCGCTACATCAACACTTCAGGGAGCAGGGCCAAATGGAAGTCAGAAATCAGTGGGGGGGGGGGAGACACGTGAGGTCACATGATGCCTCTGTGTGGCATCATGTAAGGGAGCCACTGCTCCCACTGCACCTTGTGGGTGTGAGGCCCAATGAGGCACTTTACCTCATCATTCCCCTAGTCACACAGGTGACTAACACTGAGACTGTCATACCAGATCCAACCAACTGGACGCTGCTCCAATATCCCATATCCAATAATGGCCAGCATCAGATAGTTCAGATGTAAAAAACCCCATAACAACAATGGACTAACCCACCTAAAGGGGAAGCTTCTTTGACAAAGAAAGTATTTCCTTTTTCCAGCTTAAAATCCATGCTCTTGTCATTTAATTAGGTCTCAAAGGGAAAGAGGGAGAACCTATTTTGTCGTCTCTAGACCATTCACTAAATTAATACCCCACTGTCACATCACCTCGTTAGCTCCTCTCTAAGCTACACAACCCCAATCTTTCAAAATCTCTCCTCATATCCAAGTTGCTCCATGTTTCTAGGCACTTTCACTACCCTTCTCTGGATCTCTTCTTTTTTTGGTTATACCCTTTCTGCAATGGGATATATTCTTTTGGAGACCAAAAGAGTAGATGCCAGGGGAGAGCATATCACTAATATATAACGGCTTTTTGATATGTTCTGTACTTACCCCTGTCATTTCACACCGCCTAATGCCATGTTTGCATTTATTGAGCTGTCTACAAAAGTTGGTAGTTCTTTTTTCCTGAGTGGCTACTGTTAGTTTAGAAACCACCAACCAATAAAATAATACCCTGAAGCCTGTTGTAAGATTTAGCATTATTCTTTCCTCTTATTTTAAATAATCTCCAGCAAACACAAAAGGCATTAGATTATGCATCTGCTTTTACATTTTGATATAGCAGTAAAAGTAACTGGCAGCAGATTTTTAGGCAGTAGGAAATTCTATGAATGTTCAACATGTGGCCAGAAATGTAATGCATCCAATTTAGCCTAAGTCAGGCAGAATATCCTTTGTTCCAAGATGAGTTCTTGCAATTTTTGTATTGTCTTCTATCCAGCTGACTGATAAATACAATGAAAAAGCTAATAAAGTTATGACTGTTCTACAGAATCTGCAGAGACCTGCAGAAATATTCACTGTATAGAAACATAGGAGTTACCATATTGCATTAGATTATTGGGGCATCATACCTAGCATCCTGTGTTTGGCCCAGATTCATTTAAGCATGTGCACAATTTTCAGCATGTGTCTAAGTCCCAGGACTTAAGTCCCACTAAAACCCCATGGGACTTGGTGAAAGTTTTGCACGTGCTTGAGTGCTTTGCTTAACTGGGTCCTTTGACAATATCTGCTAAGAGTCTGATGAAGGCAAGAACATGACCAAATGTGCACTGCTGCTCAAGGGAGAGGGAAGGGGTAAAATTCTTCCCGAGCCTGCATCTTGAAAGCATGAGGTTTGGTAACCCTTATTTTTGTATGCATGATTATAAGGATATTGATATGCTTTAAAACTGGGGGGGAAGCACATTCTTCATTAAATACTATACTTTGACAAGAAATCAAACAGATTTAGTGGACGGTATTTTCCTTTTCTATCAGGGTATGTGTTATTACTGACAGAAAGAAAAGGTCTTTCTCATTTTATTCACAATGCTGAGTCTGTTCAGAAAGACTAGAATCAATGTTTTAAAAATGGGTGTTTAAAGTTAGGAGACTAAATTCATGTTCAAGTGCCTAAAGAAGTGGACTGACTTCAGAAGTGCGGAGAGATCCAGACTGGAATTGAATTCAGTGGGAGCTGTTGGGCACACACTACTTTTGAAAAATCAGGTCACTTGTGTCAGCACCTGACTATGATCACAGAACCTTAGCAGCAGGCACTATTTTTGAAAATCTTGGCCTGGGGTTTTCAAAAGCTGCATTTTAGTACTGTGAGAAAAGAGCAAGTACTAGTAACCTGAGATCCTGTCCTGCCAGGACTCCACTCACCCATCAGCTCCAAGGGCAGTTCTGTGCATAGGAGGATTGCAGAACTGGAGTATCAATAACTGGCATGCAGGATCAATTCTGAAGATTGTTTTGTTTAAGATGGATGTAAGTGTTAATGTTTGCAGGAGGGAAATGGGGCTACCCCTTCTTAATTAGCGATGTGCTGAGTCCCACCCACACCCAAGGTCCTGTGTTTTAAAGACAAAGCTTAAAAGGTTTTAAGTCTATTCATACACAAATCTATTCTTGAATTAACCTATATTGTACAGGCCAATAACTTTGAACCTGATTTCCAAACCACTGTAATGAAAAAGTTGATTCATTTTACTCCTTGTGGTGGAGGGTGTGCACCTCACACAGGCCCAGAAAGGGCTAATATGGACCTGAGAAGCCAGTTATGGTACCTGGCTGCACCTGGAGGGAAAATCAGGCTTAACCGATCATGAAACCCAGCTGAGCAGGAGAAAGCTGGTTAGTACAACACCAAGAAGTTAAGAGCAGAAGAGAGCTGCTGGGAGAGAGTGCGCAGTCACTCTCTCTAGGAACAGCGGAAGAAATCTGGAGGGAGGAAGGGAGGGGAGAATAAACCCTGGGATCCTAACCCTGAAAGAAGGGAAGTTGTAGGGAAGAAAGGCTCAGAGAGGCTGGGTAGGAAGAGGCCCAGGAAAACACCAGCAAGGGGACTATGTAAACCGTGGCTGACAATTATAGGGTCCCTGGCCTGGAACCCAGTGTAGAGGGGAGTGCCTGGGTTCCCCTCCCCACCACTGGCAAGCGGCATGAGCAGAGCCAGGGGCCAGAGACTTCGGGTGTAGTGGAAGAATGACTTAGTACGGTAAAAGATTAGCGACAAATTTTCAAAAGTGGGTACCTCCATTTTTGAGTGTCCAATTTGACATACCCAGGCCAATGTCCTCAAAAGGTATTTTAGGCACCTAAATACCATGGAGGATCTGGGCCCAGTTTACTGAAATGCTTAGCACTCACAACTCCAAAGGAAATAAAGGGAGATATGGGCACTTTGAACCTAGGTGACCCAAAATCAGGAGCTACTTTGAAAATCAGGCCTTAATCCAGGGGTTCTCAAACTGGGGGTTGTGACCCCTCAGAGAGTCGTGATGTTATTACATGGGGGTCCCGAGATGTTACCTCCAGCCCCACACATTGCTTTGCCTCCAGCATTTATAATGCTGTTAAATATACAAAATGTGTTTTTAATTTATAAGGGGGTCCACACTCAGAGGCTTGCTGTGTGAAAAGTTTGAGAACCACTGCCTTAATCTATTTAATCAGGGTTATCATCAACTAATGACACTGATGTTTATCCAACCACCTGTCCAGCAGTTTTCAATAATGATGGGTGTTCTTAGCTAATTATCTAGTCATTACTTGTCAGAAACAGAGACATTCTGGTACCCTGGAGTTCAGTAATCTATGTTTGGAGCAGCTTATGGTCCTCCAGCTCTAATTATCTTAATCAGGCTAAAAGGGTTAGGCAAATGACAGTAGTGGTTTCACTGACACATATTTGTTTGAAAGTTCTGATATCGTCCTTTTAATGCCATTGAAAACCAGGAGCCCATTTCCACTAGAATGAAAAGGGGACACAGCACATACTTGGGGCACGTACTCTGGATGACAACACACAGACTCCACATGAAGCGGTCAAGTGGAGACCAACTGGTGTGAGGAAATGAGGATGCCCAAGAGAAATGTTATGAAGAACCCTTAGCGGGAAGGGCAAAACAGTCCATCACAACACCACAGAGCAGATGGAAGCAGCAGTTAATGACAGAGGGATGGAAGGGGCCAGAGGGAATAAAATGTACATTTTTAACAGTGAAAGTAATTAACTGCTGGAACAATTTACCAAGGGTTGTGGTGGATTCTCCCTCACCGGCAATTTTAAAAATCAAGACTGAATGTTCTTCTAAAAGATCTGCTCTAGGAATTATTTTGATGAAGTTCTATGGCCTGTACTATACAGGAGGTAAGATTAGATTATCTCAGTGTCCCTTATGACTTTAGAATCTGTGAAAGTCTGTGTTTCCATCCCGTGTGCCAACATTAGTGCAAGAAGGATGTAGTATGTAATAATAAATTTAAGGCCCTAAGATTAAGTACCAGATTCCCATATGGATTGTGTACAAAAATGATATTTCTAAAATGAATCCGCAAAATTATGTCATGTGGTTAGAGAGGAAGTACTGTCTATCAGCTAGAACTGGGGATTAGTAGTCAGGACTCCTATGCCTCAGTGAGGCTCAGTTTACCCATCCATAAAATATCTCAAAGGGGTGTGTATCATTTAAGGTACTTTACCAGGTACTGTGAATTAAACATCTATAAGCATTCGGGGGGATTTTGGTTTTAATCTGTCTAACAGCATTTCCAAAGCTCCCATGATATGAATCTCTAGACTCTAACACTTATGACAGAAAAGTGGTTTCTACTTTTGCCTATTTTGACTTTGCTAGAAATTGAGAGTTCATGTAGAAGCCCGCAGAACATAGAGAACAAATGCAGAACATCAGCTAGAATAAAAAACAAACAAACAAAAATATTTGCATTACAGCACTCACCTGTTACTCTGACTGTAAAGTTACCCAGAACCTCACTGGAATGCCGTGGCTTGCAACTGTACAGCCCAGAGTCGTCAGATGACACATTAATGATCTTCAACAGCTTTTGTCCAATATGAGATCTGTTGGTAGGTGCAATCCGAATGCCATCTTTGAACCAGAAAACTGACATGGAAGAGCCCTGGGTGTTACAGGAAAGTTCAAGGGTATCTCCACTTCCAAACACCAATTCCTCTAAAACAGCAGTCTCATTCCCCGGATATTCTGTGATGGAGAAGAAAATAAATAACTCAATAAAAAAGGCATCAAACAACAATCAAAGAGCCTGGCATGACTGATGACAGCAGCCATAGCACCGCTAATCTCATGAGGAAAACTGCAGAAATGCCATCAATTGGTGACAAGCAATGGTTTCCCTTAGTCAGATAACAGTCAGCACCGTACAGGTGCGGTTTAGACCGAGTACAGGCAGTCCTTGGACTTACAACACAATTGGTTCCTGAAAATCACGTCTTAAGTCAAAAACTTTGTAACTTGAATTTCCCATAGGAATATCGGATTGAGCATCATAAAATTAAAACCGAAGACATAAAGTCGAAACACTGACAATTTATAAACATCCTAAGTGCCGTTTGTCATAACTTGAATGTCATATAGTCAAGGACTGCTGGTACTTTAACAATAGCTCACTGAGAGATACTGATGGCACCAAATCCTGCTTGCTTTACTCACTGTGAGTGGGGGCAATGAAGTGAATGAAACTCAAGCAAAGTTGCAGTACGAAAACAGTAGGTGCTGTCAGTGATAAAATGTTTCTGGAATGATTGCCACCAGGTTTACAACTTGTTCCCGAGAGCCTCACATTGCAGTATGCCAAGGGTCAACAGGACTGAAGCAGGACTGGGCAGGATTGGGCTTTTTAGTTTGTTTTTTTGCAGTTGTGTCAGCATTGCCACTACAAAGCCTTCTCTCATTTTGCGATCTGTGTTTCAGCTACAGACGTTTTCTGTAAACTGAAGCTCACTACATTAGGTATCAGGCCTGGGGCCGTTTCGCTTTCTTCAATTAAACAAAATGTTATTTTGGCCAATTTTAAATTAAGTAGCTTTTTTTTTTAAAAAAAAAAGAAAAGACAAACAGTTCCTGAGGGAGGATGATTCTGGCTCCCTTATTTGTTTATATCATGGCAAGTTCTACCGCTGCTGCTGCTGTTGTCCTCTGCCCAGAGCTTCCCAGTCCTGCTGCTTGTCAGAATTAAGCCCTGCCCTTCTCCTGATCCCCCAGCCAGCAGGAAGGCAAAAAAAAAAATCACTAGAATAGCAGTCATCTATATTCAGTCATGATGTTCCAAACCACAAGAGCCTGTAGCGACAATGCTGCAGCATATTGGGCAGTTACGGTAGTAGAATGCTGTCGTGTTTAATTTTATATGAGATGGGGACAAAAGAAAAGAAGTTTAAAGCCTAGATGTTTCCCACAGGTAACCTGTCTGTTTAACATCCATCAATTTTAATAACAGTAATACATACACATTGAGACTGCAATTCCAGGGTCTGATTTTGCATTGACACTGATTTTACACTAGTGAAACTATTTACTTCAACAGAGTTACTCCTGGTTTACACCAATTAATGAGAAGAATCAGTAAACTGCCACTGAACCTTAGGGTGAAATCCTGGCCCCGCTGACATCAATTGTGACACTCCCACTGACGTTAATGGAACTAGGATTTCACTCTCCATCATTCAAAGAATGATCCAAACCTATGACACAAATACACCTTAAATTTGGCTCAGCTTCAGGTCCTTGTCCAGATCTGCAGAAGTTCAGGTTTGGTTTTTTAATTGGACATCAGTGGATCAGAGCTGGTGTGCTCTATGCAGCTAAACCAGTTGACACTAGCTGAAGATCTGGGCCTGTATCTTTAGATTGTCCTGTGGCAATTCAGTGTTATGATTAGAGCCAGTCAAAAAATTGGCCTCCCCTGAATATTTTTCATTTGCAGTGGACATTTGAATACTAAATCATTTCAGCCATAAACTTAAATACTTTAATTTCTAAGTGCTGCTCAGTTGTTTTATGTGAGTTGTAGTAGGTCAGGTGCCGCATGTTCCCATTCTTCTTTATAGGCTTCGTGCTCAGACTACATACCCATGATGCACTATGGTCTCCACTCTTGGAGCAGGAGATGGTACATCATGTGAGTCACTGGCCATAGCCTCTCATGGGAGATGTCATCTGGCTGGGAGCCTGGCCCATAGAGGAAAATGTGAACATGAGACAACTGAACTAGAATCCCCAGAGGCACTGCAGCAACATTCACAAACTGAAATATTTCAGTTGTCTGGTGTTCAGTTTTTTGATGAAAAAAATAAGTTTCTGCAGAAAGCACACACTTGGTGTGAAAAAATTCATTTTGTCAAAAACCCAGTTTCCCACTGAACAACAGCTTTGAGGGAAAACTGCTCACTGACATCAGACCTGAGAGATCCCTGGGCAGAACACAGTGGAGGAAAAGAAACATTGCTAGCCAGTTAAAGATGGCTTTTCTGTTTTAACTGTGAATTTCCTTGTTTTTGCTGGTTTGCACCACAATCCAAGGATTACTTCAATAGCGCTAACTTCTGGCCTGCAGTGTAACCCCACATATAACCTGCCTTGACAGAACAAGGAGTAATGGTCTCAAGTTGCAGTGGGGGAGGTTTAGGTTGGATATTAGGAAAAACTTTTTCACTCAGAGAGTGGTGAAGCACTGGATTGTGTTGCCTAGGGAGGTGGTGGAATCCCCTTCCTTAGAGGTTTTTACGGTCATGCTACACAAAGGCCTGGCTGGGCTGATTTAGTTGGGAATTGGTCCTGCTTTGACCAGGAGGTTGGACTAGATACCTCCTGAGGTCCCTTCCAACCCTGAGATTCTATGATTCTATGATATAGCTTCACACTTACAAGCCTGAGTCCTGTTCTTTGTCTACTGACTTGATGGAAGTTCTTGCTAATTTATCCATTAAAAAACAAACCTCAGGCAGCTGCACAATTCATCCATATAAAATACACGGGTTTACCCAAGTTGTTTGCCAAGTGATCAAGACTTGTATATTTGGGCTTTTATATCATAAATTGTGACAAACTAGTTTTACACAAGCCATTTTGGGGTTACTGTAATAAAGGACACATTTACCCTACGCTTTGGACTGGCCACAGCTGGGATCTGGTCTCTGCTGTAGCCACAGCACCCTCATCTGTCATTTCTGACAGCTTTGTTTTGATGAGGGTTGTTAGGACGGTACCTTGCCCTTTCCCCTACAATGCTGCCCGACTGGATCTCAACTGAATTACTTAGCTATATCCATTTTAACCCATATGGACAATGGAAAATTGACAGGTCTGTTTTTCCAGGCTTCTTTTCTAGTTTGCTCATAGATTCAGACTTTAAGGCCAGAAGAGATTATTGTGATCATCTAGTCTGATGTCCTGCACATTGCAAGCAACAGAACCTCACTCACCCACTCCATCATTAGATCCCTAACCTCTGCCTGAGTCACTGAAGTCCTCAAATCATGGTTTAAAGACTTTGAGTTACAGAGAATCCACCATTTACACTAGTTTAAATCTGCAAGTAATCCATGCCTCATGCTGCCAAGGAAGGCGAACCCCACCCCCATTCCGCCACCCGGTGGTCTCTGTCAATCTGACATGAGCGAAAATTCCTTCCCTACCGCAAATATGGTCAACAGTTACACCCTGAGCATGTGGGCAACACCACCAACCAGACACTTGGCAAAGACTTCTTTGTAGTAACTCAGAAGCCTCCCCATCTAGTGTCCAGCATTAGAGATATTTACTACTGGCGGTCACAGATCAGCTACATGCCATTGTAGGCAGTTTCTCTGGTCTTCTTTCCTGTGAAGTGCCTAATACAACTTTGGAAACTGTCAAAATAATCATTAGTTTCACTCCGGGCTCTCTAGTCTTGCAACATCTGTTACTATTGTTATTTATTTGTACTATTGCAGGACCTAGAGGTCTCAATAGTGACTGCAGCCTGACACAGGAAGAGGGACTACCCCTGCCACAAAGAGCTTACAACTGAAACAATAAAAGACAAGCGTGGCAGACTGGAAGTGTTGCACAGATGAGACACTGAGGCACAGCTGGGTTTAGCCTGCAGGTGCTGGGAGGTGTTGGTGGCCTATGATATACAAGAGGTCAGACTGAATGGATGATCTGGTAGTCTCTTCTTGCCTTGAAACTACAACTTTCAGAGTGACTTGCCCAAGGTCAAAGGGGAAGTTTATGGGCACAGCCAGAAAATGAATTCAGATCCCCTTAGTCCCAGCCCAGTGCCTTAACCACAAGACCATCCTCACTCCAAAGAGAATACCATTGTCAATGCCCTTTCTTTCAATAAACTTTCATGAACTATTTCTATTACAATTAGGTCATAAAACTCCTCCCCACCCCCAAAAGAAAAAAATTAATTTGGAACCTAAATGACCTAACACTGTCTCTTCAAAATCCACACACAGTTACAAACAAATACTTTCGGAGGTATAAATTATCATAAGGGTTAAGGGAGCTCGCCAACGGTGCTAGAATTAATGAGTATGAAGCTTTAATGGGTTCTTATAAAGAAGGAGGTAATTTAGGTTTTGTACTCCCATGATATGACTAAAAATTCAACCATTTCTTAGTTTAGCCAAAGCAGTAATGAGCAGAGAATTACCAAGAGACACTTCTAATGAAGATCAGCTCTTGTAGTAATGTATGTCACTGCTAGAAAGAAAAAGATGCAATTTTCAGACTGGTTAGAATTAAAAAAAGAAAGAAATATGCTACAAGAGCTAATAAAGAAATGTTTTCTATAATAAAAAGCAACTGGCTCAGCTCTTCCAAATGACTGTGTGTGCATCCACTTACAAGATACTTCATATCTCCCTAGTTGCTTGGCACATCCATAGCAACGATTCACTTTCTGTGTGGTTATTGTTCCAATGTTTAAGTATGCCAGTATTTCCATCAGATGTCTACTCCTCTGTAGTGAGACGGTGTGGCTCCCCTCCTGCCCAGCAGAGGGAGCATCCTTACAGACACCTAAGTGGGCGGAGCCACTGCCGCCTGTTCCCGCCCCCCGGAAGTCAAGGGGCGGGACAGGAAGTATAAAAGCCGGCCGCCAGAGCTCAGTCAGGCCCCAGCCGCCACAGGGAGCAGACGTGCCGCCGGGAGCTCGAGACTGGGAGACCTCCAGGACCCAGGGCAGCCACCCAGACTGGCCGGAGCTTCCCCGTGCCTTCTACCTGGAGGAGCCTCTGGAGCCTCCCCAGCCCTGCTGCTACCCAGAGGAGCTGCCCGAGCACGCCTGGCCGGACTTCCCCGAGGAGCTGCCGGACCTGCCACCAAGCCCTGGTCGAGAGGAGCCCATGCTGGTGGACTGGCCTGGAACCAATGCCATGGACCAGGTAGGCCCTGAGGGGGAAACTGGAAGTAGCCCGGGGGTAGCCGACCCCAGTCAGGCTGCAGACACACCCGAACCTATGTCAGTGTGTTGCAGCAGGATCCCCACTGACCGTCAGCGGTGATAGCCGCTGCTAGGGCCCCGGGCTGGGATGCAGTGGAGTGGGTGGGCCTGCGTCCCCCCGCCACCCCACTCACGGGTGGCAGTCTTCCCCCTCACCCCGGCGCTCAGGCCCAAGGGCCTGAGCCCTGACTGTTTGTTGTCCCGCCCTGATCCAGGGCCTGAGGTTCCCTGAACCTTGTACTGTTGCTTAGCCCCTGCACCAGAGGGCCTGAGGTTCCCTGAACCTTGTACTGTTGCTCAGCCCCTGCACCAGAGGGCCTGAGCTTCCCTGAACTGTGTATTGTTGCTCGGCCCCTGCCCTAGGGCCTGGGCCAAGTTAGTGACCCGTTTGTTTCTGCAGCCCTGAGACAGAGGGCACTCGCCTTGCAATTCTGTGTTTGTTGCCCAGGAACACCGGGGACCTGCCCGGAGTAGACCGCGTGTAGTGAGCCGGTGTGGCTCCCCTCCACCCTCGGGAGGGTCGAGCCCCGGCATGCACGCTTACATCCTCTTAGGCATCAAAACTCATTTTGGGATGAACCTGGAAACATGTTTTTTAACTCCTGCAGCCATTTTTAAACTGCAGCAGTACAGTGAGAATTGTGTTTCTCTCTAGATCATGCACCTAAAGCTCTGAATCTGACAGTGATGTTTTACGGGATCATTTTACAGTTCCTATGTAACAAGGGACTAAGTGATTCTGCTATTTTACTTTTAAATGGATGATATTTTACTCCTTGAAAACTGGGCAGGTAACATGCAAGATTTTAAAAAGCACAGCAGTAATAATACTGTATCTATCCCTTACTTCATTTTAATTCTATAGACAGAAACTCTATAATACTTAATCCAGCCACTATATTTTATCATGCCAAATCTGTTGAGACAACATATTAAGTAGGAACATGGGAGTAAAATACAGCATCAGACCATCTGCCTATTGAGTGTGGTGTCCTGTTTCCAGAGGAAGGTGATTATGCCCATATAGTACTTGGCCAATGGTGTGAAGCTAGTAGTAAGGAAATGTGTTCGTATATACTTAGATGGCCCATATCTTCACAGAATCTCATTGCTCCAAAAGAAGCAATGAATTTAACCTCATCACACCCCCGTGAGGAAAGGAAGTATTATCCCTATTTTACAGGCAAATAAGCTAAGGCACAGAGAGATTAATTAATTTCCCCAGGGTCATACAGGAAGCCTATGGCAGAGATGGGAGTAGAAGACCAATCTCTTGCATCTCAGACCAGTTTCATACACACCAGACCATCCCTCCTCTATTAGTAATCACTTTATTCCATCATACTTGAGATTTGACTTCCCTTCTCTTAGGTAACTTCCATACAAGGATTAATAGGGGTCATAATTATCTTGAGGGTAGGGATTGGATACAGAGGGACCTAGATAAATTAGAGGATTGGGCCAAAAGAAATCTAATGAGGTTCAACAAGGATAGGTGCAGAGTCCTGCACTTAGGACGGAAGAATCCCATGCACTGTTACAGACTAGGGACCAAATGGCTAGGAAGCAGTTCTGCAGAAAAGAACCTAGGGATTACAGTGGACGAGAAGCTGGATATGAGTCAACAGTGTGCCCTTGTTGCCAAGAACGCTAATGGCATATGGGGCTGCATTAGTAGGAGTATTCCCCTCTATTCGACATTGGTGAGGCCTCGTCTGGAGTATTGTGTCCAGTTTTTGGCCCCACACTACAAGAGGGATGTGGAAAAATTGGAAAAAGTCCAGCGAAGGGAAACAAAAATGATTAGGGGGCTGGAGCACATGACTTATGGAAGAGAGACTGAGGGAACTGTGATTGTTTAGTCTGCAGAAGAGAAGAATGAGGGGGGATTTGATAGCTGCTTTCAACTACCTGAAAGGGGGTTCCAGAGAGGATGGATCTAGACTGTTCTCAGTGGTAGCAGATGACAGAACAAGGAGTAATGGTCTCAAGTTGCAGTGTGGGAGGTCTAGGTGGGATATTAGGAAAAACTACTTCACTACGAGAGTGGTGAAGCACTGGAATGGGTTCCCTAGGAAGGTGGTGGAATCTCCATCCTTAGAGGTTTTTAAGGCCTGGCTTGACAAAGCCCTCGCTGGGATCGTTTAGTTGGAGTTGGTCCTGCTTTGAGCAGGGGGTTGGACTAGATGACCTCCTGAGGTCCCTTCCAACCCTGATATTCTATGATCTGCCCACAGCACTCACTGACTCAATATATAACTGCTATGTGGTAAAATATCCAGGTACCATAGGACAAACTTTTAGCCTTCACTTCAAACATCTTTGCTTTCCTCATTCTAACATCCACTTGTGAATCAGGTTGGAGGTAATTTCTGTTCTAGAAGACACAGGCATAGTGAGTTCTACCATTTCCTGTGTTTTTTTCTCATTATACGGACTGAAAGCTATTTATGTCTTAGGAGGAAAGTCATATAGGTTAAGCTTAATTTATTCCTGCTGAAACTCCACTGAAGTCAATGAAGTTACATTATGGAATTATCGGTCCTGTTATCATCTGCACCTCCTTTCTAGTTAAGGTGGACGCATTTCATACTGCACGAGGCCTCCCACAAAAAGATAGACATGCTGCAATCTTATCAAAGTGTTTGATTAATTCGGTATTGTGAAGAACACACCTTGTTACCTGCAGGGAAGCTAACCTGCTCCACCCACCTTTCACCTGGAATACAACCCATGCCAGGTATGCTCTCCTGTTAAAGTTAATTTATGATCACTCCATGGGAATTGAGCTGAAAATTATACAGATGACTCTGTGGAGCAATGAGAACACAGCTCTGAGGCCCACTCAGCCCTGTGCGTCACATTAGACTTGGCCAGAGGGAGACAGAGCTGATACAGTCAGCTCTTCTGCCTTCCCCAGCATATAGGGCCTGTAAGGGTGGTTCCAGGAAAGAGATGTGGCCAGAGCACCACCATGTTCTAGCCACCCCCAGCTGGCAGTTGGTCCCGTGAGGTATATAATCCTACCGAAAAAATTTAGTGCAGCTCTGGCCAGCTCCAGGATCTGGAAGTCTCAAATAGCTCTGACTCTCTCCCCACCCAGCTAATGGCAGAGGCTAATAGACAGAGCTGAGCACTGAGTCCAGGGGTCCAGATTCCAATCTCCTGGCAGAGGAAGTCAGGAGTAACTCCATGAAGTCAAGGAAGTGAAAGTAGCATCAAAATCAGAGTCAGAGAGAACAGAACCAGGCAAACACTTGTGCTACCTGATTGTGCTCCTGCTCTTCTTCCTTCCTCCTCCTATTATAAACCCCCTCACTACCTGTGTATGTATCCACACTCCCCAATGCAAGGGCATCCAAGGTTCTCATCAACCAGAGCTACAGAGCGACATGAACACAGCACTGCCATGTTAGCGTGGAGATACTGAATGATTATGTTTCTAAGTGGGTGAGTGAAGTGTGTTAGGTATGTCACAGAACATGGAGAAGAAACAGATCCTGCACCAAGCAGCTCCCAATCTACGTCCAGACATCACATTAAAAGTGGTAACACAGAAACAGAGGGGGAGGTGGAAGGGAGAGCAACAGGTTACAGTTAAGCTACCGACAGGCAAGCTGAACTGTATAAATACAAGAAAAAGCAGCAACCAGCCTCCTGCCCTCACAACGTTTCAAGCACAAGGGGAAAAGAGACTACCACTAACACAACGTTGCATGTATTGTTAGTATTTTGATTTGGCTCCTTATACCCAAGGATCTCAGAAGGCCTTGCAACAAAAGCTAGGTTCAGCTTTTCAATATCCCTACAAAGTAGGCAAATATTAAATGTACAACATAGGTAGGGAAATTAGGGCACAGGGTGGTTAAGGATTGGAACCTGTTCCCACTGGTGTTAATGGATGTCTTGTCACTGATCTTTATGGGAGCAGGACACACACTTGTCAAAGGTCACTAAGGAAGCCTGTTGCAGAGGTATGACAGAAACTCAGTATCTAAACCTCAATCATAACCACAACTTCCTTACTCCCTTTGCCGGACCAGTCCACACAGCTGGGCTGTTGCAAAGGGTACCAGCTAGGCTCTTGGGAAGCTTGCAACAAGATTCAGGCAATTAAGTGAACAAGTAATACAAGAGGTGTAGGAGAAGGAGGGAAATGAAAGTCTTTTTTAACCTTGCTATAAAATCTTTCAAACGTACATCATCATTATAAAGACAAATATTACAAAGATTTAAAGGCTGTTTTGGGATATTTTTTATTGTGTTCCCTCCCTTAATTCCTCCACCTCCTTCCAGAGCAGTTAATCTCCCGCATACTGAGACTTACCTACCTCAGAGATGTGTTTTGACAATTAGTTAATGTCTACATGTGAGTGCTCTGGATATGTCATGAGACAAACATTTAAACAGTGCAAAGTTCAGCAGGCCTGAATGGAGAAGTTTAGATTTAAGTTTTGTTTCTGAGGCAGTTACTGAAACAGCAAAGATTTGTAGAGCTGTAACATCGTTTCTTTTTCACTCCCAGCCAGGACCAGCTGGGCATTTATTAGTGATGCTTTGTCGAGTCTGCTTCAAGATCACATGGCATCAGAAAAAGGTGCCAGAAAGCCCCAACCTTTCCCCTTCAATTCACAGCTCTGCAGATACCAAATCCTAGGTCCTCTGGGTTTCCTTGCATTTCTAATGTATGCTCCTCGAATCTTCATTTAATGCAGGCAGCTGGCTCGAAATACCCCAGAACAATGAGTTTACTCCTAAGCATCCTGAAAGGCCCCTGCACCAAAACTGAAGCAAAGTAAAAAGAACATGGAACGGTGGGTGGTCGTGTAGTAGTTTTCATTAGCTACAATGCCACCAGCACAGTAGCTACTGAGATAAGAATGGATTCAGACCTTACCATAAAGATTTGCCCTCAAGAACATGAAAATAATAAAATGAATGTATAGTTCATGTTCTGAATACTGCTACCACCTGTTAATTGAAGCATTTGCACCTATTGATAAAATTAAGTAATTCCATTTTGTTTACCCCCATCATCATGGTAATATAATAATGTTGGGTCTCAGCTCTACTACTGATGCTACTATGTATGATCTTCATTAGGCCATGGTACTCTTTCAATATGCTGCTATACTCAAAGGAACATGTACTACGGTAACATGGCACTTCTGTCTGCTCCTGAGATTCTTTACCATCGGAAACCATGGAATAAGTGCTTTCCTGATGAATAAGGTGCCACAGGATTCTTTGCTGCTGTTCCTGATTTAAATACTAACAAAAAGTCTGCCAACAGTAATACCCCACCCACAAGAGAGTACCACACAGACGGGAAGGGGCAGGTGGAGCAAGTTGCGCTAACCATTTCTGCCCCTTGTAATTAGCTTTATGCTTGCTCCATAGGAGTGTATGAGCTGTGAGAGGTGTCACTGTTATTCTGAACAGCTCAGCTGAAGATAAAGGAATAAAACCAGACTCCCTCAGAAAGTGTTTTAAGCTTGGGTTTTAGAATATTTCTTCCCTCCGCCCCCAACTCTGAGTTTTAGATAATCTGTTATAGAACATGGCTAAAAGACACATTCAACTAGACACCTAATCCAATTTCTGACACAGTATTTTAAACTAAGCATGCTTAGGAAGTGAAGGGAGAAACAACAACTCACCTAAAATGTAGATCGTCTGTTGATCACTTCTTTGTCCAAGGGAATTGGTCACCTTACAGACGTAAGTCCCAGTATAATTGTAAGTCAACTGACTGTTGAAATGCAGAGTATTATTTGAAGACATTAAACCTTCAGGCCATTGCCCATCCAACCTAACAATATTTGGAAGTTTAAGCATTCTCAGAATTTACACAATAAAATTTAAATGCAAAATGTATTATCTGACCTGGCTGGTGGCTCCTCTTCCCCTGCATGGCATCTGGGGTCATGTTAGACCCATCCCCAGATTTCTCCCTCAGCTGTCGGAAGCTCTCCCAACTCCCTCCTCTCCTGCCCCGTCTCATCCCCCATACTTCCTATAGCCATCGCTCCTCAGCTGCAGAGAGAGGAATCACTGTACAGGGAGTTGCTCCCCGTGTATCCAGATCCCCTTATACCCAGAATCCTCCCGACTAGCCCCACTCTCCCTGCACCTGGACCACCCCAACAACCCACCCTACCAAGCCCCAACCAGTTGCACCTGGATCCTGACCCCACTGGATTCCCACACTGAGCACCCACCCACACCTCACACTGAGCCCCAACCACCTTCACCTGGACCATCCTGCAGAGTTCCATTAACAGTGCATCCAGAATTGTCCAACAAGTCCCTGTGCATCCAGATCTCCCCCCACTGCACCCAGATCCCCTACTAAGCCTCCCGCACCCAGATTGCCCCACACAGAACCCTCTCAACCCACACCTGGATTCCCCCACACTAAGCCCCTCCACCCTTGGATCTTGCCTGCCCTATTGCATATGGCACATAGGGTAGGGCCCTGGGGTGTTTCTGGGGCACACTATGTCACAGTTGGGTGCAGCCTCACCACTCAGTCTGTGTCCCGGGGGGGAGAGGTGGCACGGTGTCCCGAGCTCCCCACACCATGCTAGAGCCTCCACATTTATTTGACAATTATTTAAAATATTCTATGTAGAATTTTTTTGCGCAGAATGCCTTCACAAGGAGTCTTTTGTGCTCTTCTGCAGGTTTGTAGGCTGTAAATAAATCATCTTCCATCTTTTGAAGTAAGGCTTGAAGGACACATTTTCCAAACACATTTACAAGAATGAGCAATCTTAAAACAGACCAACTTTATCACCAGTTTAGCTCCAAATCCTGTCAATGGAATTAAGTTCAGGGCCTGTGTGGGGATGGTGTTGCAACCACAGGGTGAGTCACCATAGAAGAAGAGGATGGAGGGTAAGCAAGCTCAGAGAAATGAGTTGGCAGGGCCGGCTCCAGACCCCAGCGCGCCAAGCGCGCACTTGGGGCGGCGTCCCGCAGGAGGGCGGCAGGCGGCTCCGGTGGACCTCCCGCAGGCATGCCTGTGGAAGGTCCGCACTGCTCCCGCGGCTCTGGTGGACCTCCCACAGACGTCTGCAAATCCTAGAGTTGCCCCTGTGAGTTGGTACCAGTGCAGAGCACAGGGGCGGCTCTAGGCGACTGGCAGAGCGCCCCCCATGGCTTGCCGCTCCAGACACGCGCTTGGCGTGCTGGTGCCTGGAGCCACCCCTGACGGAGTGCCTCTCAGTACCTTTCAATAATGATGATTCGGGCTCTTTGAGGATTCGGAGGTCTTTGTGAGATAGGAGTCTGGACAGTACCAGGACGTGTGAATGTGTTTTCTCAGGAGTAAGCATATAGGATGGTGCCGGATGCAGCACCAGAATAGGTATGGTACACTTTTCACTTCTGGCTATGGAAGACTGTACCAATAAGGACTTTGCCTCCAAATCTCAAAATGAAGGCTGAGTCGGATGCCAGTGTCGGAATCTCTCTAGATGACTTCTAGGTATGCTCCTGTGGTCACAGTACTCCAGGAAAGGGAGCCTCACAAATATCTGTGTTTGGACATGAGGTCTCAAGACCCAGATCAAGGAAGTGACTTTCTCTTTTTTGTCTGATTCTGGAGAATAGGGTCTTTCCTTGGGAAGTCTAGTGTCTTTGGTTACTGCCGAAGCAGAGCTGGTCAAAAGAACCAATATATTTGGGTCTGACTCACCACCTGAGTCTCAAAAAGCACTACATAAATAGGAATGTATGTTTTTCCTACCTCAATTTTTTAGATCTGTTTTTAAATCTTAAGTAGACTTTACATTTAGAGGGAATGTGGATTTCTCCCAAGCAGCAGAGAGGCAGGCTGAATCTCCATCACTCCAAGGGAAGAACTTATGGCACATATGGAAAGGTTTGAAGTCCAGGGTCTACAACCTAATCCACACTTGGGGCTGCGGATGAGTGCCGGGAGTTGAGGGCGGAGGTGAGGGAGAGAACAGGGACCCAGAGGAAAGAAGGGTTGAACCCTCTCAAAGCGTGAACTTGTTCTAACAGAAAAAATAAATCTAAAAATAAACTAAAATGAGAAAGGCATAAGAAAGCAAAGGGTAGCCAGCTACATAGTTCAACTGCTGGGCACGGACTATTCTGTTGCAAGACACTGGCAGTTTATTGGGGTATGAGGGCATAGGTGCGGACACCACTGGCAAACATCGCTGATCAAGAGTGCACGAGCAGGCAGCATATACTGACATAGAGCACCCACAGGGACATTACTCAAAGAAGAGAGAGAGAGAGAGAGAGAGTGTGTGTGTGTGTGTGTTTTTCCATGAGTGAAGTGTCAACACAATCTGCCATGCAACACCACATGCTACAGCTACTTTTCAGGAACAGTACCCTAAAAATTCAACATGTACAGTGAATGAACATCCTCAGACTTTCTTCCACATGAGCTTTTGCTGACTATAGGCCAATGACTTCTAGACAATTTTGGAAATGTTTTATTTCTGCAGTTTAATAGCTATCCTGTTTGACAATCTTAGTTTTCCCACCATAGGGGTCAAGTGGCTAAACATGCACAAATCTGTACTTATGTTACTTCTGATTGTACATGCATGGACTTTTATTGTCATTTCACTGCGTGAACACAACACACTGCTGCAATACACACTCATTTGTCATCTCCCCAGCCAAACAAGGATTCATTAACCTCGTTGTGTACAGATTTGTCCATCTACTTCCAGGTTATTAAGATCGCTCAGCATGTGTTATTACCATAACTGAGAATATAACCTAGCACCTTTATCTTAAAATTCAGTGGACAAAATGCAAAAATACAGCTATTCTGCACCAGTTCAATTCAAACGCACTATTTAGAATTTAAACTGGATTTGAAATCAACTTCAACTGAAATGTTTTCTGTGACAAAGAGGTACAGATGAGATTCTACCTTTGCTTTCCCCAAATGCCACTACTTTGTTCATTTTTTCAGAAGCAAGTACAAGTAAATACCCCACACGTGACGCAGCCCTCCAGCCTTGCATAACAGTGGTCTGACCCTCTGCATTGTAGCTCAGTATCCTGTCAATAAATGGCAACCTCAACTTTTTAAAGTCGGCATTCTTATCATGATTAAGTTTCTGCCAAGGAGTTTATTACAAGAAATTTGTATATACGTTCATCTCCAATTTCTTGAAATTAAAGTTCTCTGCTTTTACAAACATATATTATTGCTCTTATATAAATCTATGGCAATTACAGACTGGTAAGTCTTAACATTGGTACCGGGCAAATTAGTTGAAACAATAGTAAAGAATAGGGGATAGAGAATAAGACTGAGAATATATTATTGCTCTTATATAAATCTATGGTACGCCCACATCTCGAATACTGTGTACAGATGTGGTCTCCTCACCTCAAAAAAGATATTCTAGCACTAGAAAAGGTTCAGAAAAGGGCAACTAAAATGATTAGGGGTTTAGAGAGGGTCCCATACGAGGAAAGATTAAAGAGGCTAGGACTCTTCAGCTTGGAAAACAGAAGACTAAGGGGGGACATGATAGAGGTATATAAAATCATGAGTGGTGTTGAGAAAGTGGATAAGGAAAAGTTATTTACTTATTCCCATAATACAAGAACTAGGGGTCACCAAATGAAATTAATAGGCAGCAGGTTTAAAACAAATAAAAGGAAGTTCTTCTTCACGCAGCGCACAGTCAACTAGTGGAACTCCTTACCTGAGGAGGTTGTGAAGGCTAGGACTATAACAATGTTTAAAAGGGGACTGGATAAATTCATGGTGGCTAAGTCCATAAATGGCTATTAGCCAGGATGGGTAAGAATGGTGTCCCTAGCCTCTGTTCGTCAGAGGATGGAGATGGATGGCAGGAGAGAGATCACTTGATCATTGCCTGTTAGATTCACTCCCTCTGGGGCACCTGGCATTGACCACTGTCGGTAGACAGATACTGGGCTAGATGGACCTTTGGTCTGACCCGGTACGGCCTTTCTTATGTTCTTATGTTCTTACGTTCCATTCAAGAAACTTTGGTTGTATGTTTATTATTATTAACCCCGCATTTCAAATACAATTTTAAAAAGCTTTGTCTACACCACGCAGCTTTTAGCGAAATTCCTGTGCCGCTACAGCCATGCTGCTAAGAGTCGTGCAATGAGCGACTCCTGCCGAGAAATTACTGTTCACACTGGCACAGGGGTCAGCAACCTTTCAGAAGTGGTGTGCCGAGACTTCATTTATTCACTCTAATTTAAGGTGTGCCGATAATGCATTTTAACGTTTTAAGGTCTCTCTCTATAAGTCTATAAACTATTGTTGTATGTAAACAAGATTTTTAAAGTGTTTAAAATGTTTAAGAAGCTTCATTTAAAATTAAATTAAAATGCAGATCTTATCAGTTTAGTGCAGTGGTTCTTAACCAGGGGTGCATGCACCCCCGGGGCAGGGCTGGTGCAAGGATACTTTATGCCCTGGGCAAAACTTCCACCTTCCCCCCCCATCCCCCGCACGTCGGTTCATTGATGGTCAAATTCCAAGGAGCCTTTATAAACCCCAGGGGCCAGCCTGCCCAGGGGCCAGCCGTGCCCAGGGGCTGCTCTCCAGACCAGGTTCCCCCTTCCCCTTCCCCTGAACTCCCCTCCCCACCCTGGTGGCCCCTGCCCAGCGTCCACTCACTGGCTTTGCTGGGCTTGGGCCGCTGCAGCAGCTTGGCAGGGAGGAGCTGCCTTCCGGAGGGACCAGAGAGCCAGAGTGTCCTGCTTGCGGCAGCAGCAAGCTCCAGCCATGGGGGAGCCAGCGTGGTGCAGGGGGGCAGCAGCCCTGCAAAGGCAGTGGCGCCACTAGCAGGGAGCACCTGCACCCTCCCACCCCTCCTGCCCAGGCTGCTGATGCAGTGGTGGCGGGGAGCTGAGGGAGGGGCAGCGGCGGCTCACAGTTCCAGAAGCCGCAGAACCTAAGTGTGGTGAGGGGGGAGCCAGGAGGCCTGCCTGCCTGGGTTGCAGCCTGGTGCCCCCCTGGGGGGCTCCTGCAGCAGATGCATGTGGGCGGCAGTCCCCATGTGCCCCCTGGCTCCCTCTCGCCGCACTCGGGCTCTGCGGCTCCCAGAACTGTGAGCCACCGCCCCTCCCACAGCAGGCTCAGGGCCCTGCGCCCCAGTGGCTCATGCTCCCAGGAGCCACAGAGCCCGAGCACGATAAGGGGGGAACCGGGGGGCGCGCCTGCAGCCGGTCTGGAGTCCCAGCCACCAGCCCCACTCCACCTCTGCCGACCCCTGCACTGGCGCTTTTCATCGGTAAAACTTACGCTGTTTGGGGTGGGGAGGGTGTTTTTAACACTGCTAAACGACAAAAGTTTTGCCAACGAAGTTCCAGTGTAAACTTTTAGTCTTTTTTCTTCTAACTGATCCAGGAAGCAACTTGAGGTTACAAGGTGGTACCACAGCTGATCTTTAATGCTTCTTATAGCACTATTACTCAGTGATTCTCATAGCACTATTACTGTGCATTACATACACTTAAACACTCACACAAGTTCTTTTCTTTTTTTCAGACAGACTGACCAAGTGAAGTTGAAGTAAAAGGGAAGTTACCTTTTGGGGCCATATATTTGCTCCGGAAGTGGCTCCCTCCAGGGGAACGTACTTAACATGCAAGACTACAGATGGCAGGCAGCAGGACTCTCAGTAAAGGCATCCAATTCATATTGGAGTCATGAAAAACTGCTTTTATCACACAACAGGAAGCCATACAGAGATACCAGATCTCAGCACGGGTTGACTTAAGTTTTGAGTCATGAGGGGAGCCATCTCATGCAGCTTATTTGGAAGTAGATACAATGGCTTACTCTTCACTAAAGCATGGTAAACTTGATGATTGAAATGATATTTCAAGTGTTTTCCATCCCAATTTTCAATGTAATATCAATGTTATATAATTTTATTCAAATAATATCCCAGTTTTTTTGCATTTTTGCTTTATGCACATGGAGGAGGAAGGCTGGACAACAGGTGCTTACAATGTCTTACTGTAACCGAGTTGGACTGACCCCTGTGGCGCCTCCTGCTGGCTGTCCTTGGGAATTAGCTCAGTCCAGTGTTCGGAGCGCCCTCTGCAGGCCGGTGATCCACCTGTCTTCTCCTGGCCCCCCTGTCCCTCCCAGGACCTCGGTGCCCCTTTAACTGGGTCTCCCCCTTCCAGGGGAACCCCCACCCCACTATCCCCACTTTGCCTCAGTGTTGGCTACTACCCAGTCATTGTCTAGCCCCACACCCTGGGGCAGACTGCAGTATCAGCCTACTCATCACAGGCAAAGGGGTTTGGACCTGCTGCCTTGGCCTACCCCTGGGTTGCCCACTGCACCCCCCAGTACCTCTTAGCCCTCTGCTAGGCCGCAGCCTGGGGCTTTGCAGGCTGGAGCTCCCCAGCTCCTCTGCCTTTCCCCAGTCCTGCTCCACTCAGGTACCCGGGCTAGCTCCCTGCAGCCAGGCCCATCTCTCTCTACAGCCAGAGACTGTTTTTCTTCTGGCTCCCCTGGCCTTCTTATAAGGCCCTGTTGCTCAGTTTGGGGCGTGGCCCCAGCTGCAGCCACTTCCCCAATCAGCCCAGCCTAAAGCCCCTTCCCAGGGCTGTTTTAAAGCCCCCAAAGGGCAGGAGCGGGTAACCACCCCGCTACACTTACACTAAGCCCAAGAAACTCAATATCACAAATCACCTGTCAAAGAAGTTATTCCATTTATAAAAATAAGTGGATTTATCCTAAAGCATTGGTAACTGCTCAGACTTCAGAGTAACAATCATTCTTCACTTGTACTTTCCCACCCCAATTGCTACTGCTCCCCTTTCCTTAGGAGCCATCAACTATATAAGGCCAATATTTTTCTTTACAACATCCACATGTCTCAATCCATACATCTGATGCATCAGTATGAGACATATTTCAAAAGCAGTCATTTCTAATACATAGAATATGCATTAGTCATGTACTGAAACCAGACAAGCTAGTAGCAGTCAAAGGGCCTTGTTTCCACTATGTCGTAAGCCAGTAGCACCCTTCAAAACTCTCCTTTATTAAAATATTGATTGTGTATTTAAATGGAAAATTCATCTTTTGTTTTCATGAACACTCACCTGGTCCATGTAAATTCCGTGGGCAGTGGATTTGCGTCAGCATTACACTGGAGCTGAACATGCTCTCTTCCAATGAACCAGTTTCCATCATACCCAGTTACTGAAACTTCAGGGGCATCTATAAAATATTAGTCATTTCACATTCCAATATTCAAAGTACATTACTAAAAAGGAGACACGCATTGCTTAGAATGATATGTCTACATGTTGTATTTAACTAACAGTATGGCAGTGCTTAATCTCCAACGAGCAATGGTAGTCCTACCTGGAAATCTTAGTAAATTACACATATACATGGGTAGTTGGCATCGGAGGCTTAACATGAAGCAAATCAGTGGGCCCCATAAGTTTTTAGTTTGTTAACTGAAACAAGCGGAGATAATTATATAGTTTTTACGTCAACAATGCCAATTTTTAGCATGATGCAGTGCTAACTTCAATAGTTCAAATATGCCAGATTCTGTGAATTCAAAAAAATTCATATTACACGGTGGTAAATGATGAATTGCACATATGACATGAGTAACTTCTGGCTAATGATTTATACTGTAGTAGGTATCTGCACTGTGCCTATGTTAATGATACTAGTCAAACCAGCAAGGAACTTTAGCGTATTCTTTGTTTAATTTTGTTTTATTTCTTTTCAAAGGACTCAACCAACTAGTAACTGGTGGTAAATATTTAATTTTTTGATAGAGCAGATTACAGCAAGGGGCCTGATGTTCAGTAAGGAAAGAAAGCATCTTTAAAATATTATTACCACTCAGTTGCTTTTCTGAAGTAGTAATTAAGTTACTCTAACCCATCAATATTTTCTATTCTGAGATCTACATCCTACACTTCCTTTCCCCTTCTCCTGCACACCATTACTGTGTTATGGTTTGTGTTTGAAAATGGATGTCTAAAGCTAACATTTTGAATCCTTAGGAACCCAATATGTTCTGGAATTTGAAAATTCTGGTCATATATTTGATAGCCCAACTTCAGGCATCTATTTTGGGTTATGTATCAGAGAGGTAGCCGTGTTAGTCTGGTTCTGTAAAAGCAGCAAAGAATCCTGTGGCACCTTATAGACTAACAGACGTTTTGCAGCATGAGCTTTCGTGGGTGAATGCCCACTTCGTCGGATGCAAGAGTTATGGGTTATGTGGACTAAAGTTTGTAACAGCACATCGAAATGACCAACATAGCATACAATGTAAGGTTTTAAGAAATTCAACTTCTTCATGGCAAGTTACAAGTTACTCTTCAATGGGGAGAAACTGACTGGAATTTATTTTGGAGGCAACTCTTGTCAAAATCAGCAGGCCATCAGAGCACCGCATTATTAGTGGTTAAACTAGGGAGACATGCTAAGGCCATGTCTTCAAACTGCAGTTTGGACTATGGGAGTGTGAAAAGGACTGAGCACCTGGTGTGTAATGATATTCACACTCCCACAATCCAAACAGCAAGGCATTGTAAACAAGCCCTACATTTGTTAGGGCTTTAATCTGTGACCATCACGACAGTTTTTCAAGTAGCCAGAAGTTCACCAGCAAAGAGCTAGAAAGAGGTCTTTTATTGTTGTATTTGTTAATTAACTGAAATTGAAGTAGTACATGTGCCACACTTTTTCCTTGTGATATGCTAACAGTAGTAAAGATGCAGAATCCAAAACAATCTGGTCATACACAGAAACTTATTTGCTGCAATAAAGACACAAACACTGCTAACAGATGAAAGCTCTGCAAATTTCTACAGCTGAGATAGAAGGTGCAGTTATGAAATTATAAAGATTATTATTA
The DNA here is from genome assembly GCF_016161935.1 of Mauremys reevesii. Taxonomy (NCBI): domain Eukaryota; kingdom Metazoa; phylum Chordata; order Testudines; family Geoemydidae; genus Mauremys; species Mauremys reevesii. The sequence goes on along the minus strand of NC_052634.1, from coordinate 34,379,603 downwards.
GGGTCAAATAAGGAGGGGGGCTTGGTAATTTATCATCTTCTGTCACTTGTTTCTTTTAGGGACAAGTTTAACAAACCAAAACACATATACATATATATATTATGTGATAGACCCAGGCCAGCTGGGTACAGCAGAATAGCAGAAGGCAGATATACTGGCCACTGGATTAACAGTTTTCTGTTCCCTGACTGACCAGAGCAGGGGCTGCTCCAGGCTAATGAGAACACCTGACTCTAATTAACCTGTAACGAGTCAGGTGAGGCCATTCAGTTAATGTGACCACCTGACTCTAATTAAGGCCCTGCTGATACTATAAAAAGTGCTCACTCCAGTCAGGCAGAGGAGAGCCAGGGAGCCAGAGGAGAGGAAGTGCGGCTGAAGAGCTGGTTACTGAAGACACCCTCAAACCATCGTTAAAGGAGCCATAAGGTAAGGGTGAAGAAGGGAGAAGCAGGAGAGCTGTGGGGAAGTGGCCCAGGGAAATGTAGCAACTCTGGCAGTGAAAGGCTGGCTGCCAACAACTGCTACTATTAGGGTCCCTGGGCTGGAACCCGGAGTAGAGGGCGGGCCCGGGTTCTCCCCAACCCACCACTACAGGAACAGCTCCTGGAAGGGGAAGTCAGGTCCCTGTCAGGACAGGAGGCTGAACAGAGACTGTGGGAGTTCTCTCACCAACCTCCTTGCAGCCTATGATGAAAAGGGCTCCGTAGACTGTAACCCTGGCCCTAGAGAGAGAAGGGCTATGTGGAGGGTCACAGTGAGCCACTGAGGCTAACATAAACCACCTAGAAGCGCAGGATCCACGGGAGCAAGGTCAGAGCTCTGCCACAATATATACACCCATATATATATACACACATATATATACACACACACAGACATACACACAAAGAAAATAAACTTCCAAGTGGAGGGATTCTCAAATTATCCACACTATCTCTAACACACTCAGTAGTGTAGTGAGTGATCTGGTTAAGCATAGTTACCCCATAACATTTTTCATCACTGAAATTCTTTGGGAATATCATGACTTGAATTATTCCAAGTGTGAAAGAAATGGCAACCACCATTTCAAGTATTTTTAAATACCTCAATTCTTGTTGACAGGGCTGCCCAGAGGATTCAGGGGGCCTGGGGCAGGTCCAGGTCTTCGGTGGCAATTCAGCGGCGGGTCCCTCTCGGAGGGAAGGACGCACTGCCGAATTCTCACCAAAGAATGGAATGAAGCTGCCGATCGTGGCTCTCCCCGCCCCCGCCGCTTGCGGCGCTTGTACTCACCGGGCAGCGTTCTGAGGCTTTGGCAGCACTTCAGTGGCGGGTCCTTCACTTGCTCCGAGTCTTCCACTGCACTGAAGACCTGGCGCGAGTGAAGGGCCCGCCACCGAAGTGCTGCCGAAAACCCGGAGTGGCTCTTGGGGCCCCTGCAGGGCCCAGGGCAAATTACCCCACTTACCCCTCCCTCTGGGCGGCCCTGCTTGTTGAATGGGAAAACAGATTTTGCTTAAAACAAGTCCCTGTAAAGCTTCCGAGGAGGAACTGAGTATTAGTCATATTTGTTAAAAATAATAAGGGTCCATGAAGAAACATAGGAGGAATCTGAATGGGTAATTAAATCAAGTAGGGAAACTGATTGGATCTCAGGAGCCGTGGGTTCTACTCCCAGATCAGCTAGTGGCCTGCTGCAAGTCCTTGGTCAACTCACTTCACCTCTTCCTAGCTCTGTTTCTCCCATCTGTGTGATGGGGCAATTGTCGAAGAAAACTGACCTTCTTTGTACACTGCTTGCAGATCTACTGATGGAAAGTATTCTAAGGCCTAGTTGTCATATGACAGACCAGCAGCTATAAAAGCAACAGTTAACTTGTTGTATACTTACATAGTATGTCCAATGTGTAAGGATATCTCATCTCCTTTTCCAAAGTCGGATGCTTCACAACACAAGTTATGAGTCTTCCTCTGGAAAATTTGATGGGTATGAGTTTGTACTGACTGACAACTGTCACGGTTTCATTTGGAAATAAAGTAGAACTGGATTCCACTTCTCCAAGACCACCTTCCCAATCAATATCTGCAGCAGGTTTTCCAGTGGCTGCTGTACAAATGGCTGCTACTGTCTGATTTTCACCATCTATTAAAGAGTTTGGTCCCTTTGTTAGGCTCACAATGGGTTCAACTATTGAAATAAAAAAATAGTATGTTTTAAGTCAAGACAGAAAAGTAATCAACCTCACTTCAATTCCTGTATGTACATTTTATCCCCAAGAGCTTACAGCTACTAACTCATTTTCAAGGCAGATTTGTTAACCAGTAGGTATAATTGATGACACAATGGATACTTAAAAGTAATCTGGACAACTGACAGCTCTGACATCCCTGTGCTGCACATTGTCAGGATGGACTGATTTAAAATCAAAGTGATAGAATTCAGATTTTAATCAGCAAGCAAGAAATCTTGTTTTAAATCATTTATTTTAATCTAGCTTTGTATCTGTACTTTATTCCCCCCCTCCCCCCCAAGGTAAGGTTGATGCTCATTCGTTGGTAACCATTAAAACGTGAAGTGCAACTAAATATAGCCTTTAGGCTACATTTCGTGGGATTGGTTTAACTAACCAGGAAGAGACACTATATTTTACACATTTACTTAAGCAATTCTGTAGTTTAACTTACATGTACTCAGGTTTTTTATAAATACCACAGAAATGTATGATGCACTTTACAACTACACATCTCCAGTGTGGTTAGAACCCAAATCTTCTTTGTTGTTTACTTCAAGTGCTATCACCTAAGTAGTTTCATAGATACCAGGGTGGGTTTTTTTTGTTTGTTTAGGGTTTTGGTTGTTTGTGGTTAAAGAGAAAGTAGTACTAAAGATTCTTGCTCCACAAGCTATTAAGCAAATCATTATGTCCTTCAGCCTACTTTCTTTGCTAGTTAACAGTGTGACTTGCAGCATTTTGCTCTGGCCATATAGCATTCTTTTCACTTCTCTTCATTTTTCTCTTTTTTTAAATATAGCTATCGAGATAATCAACATGCAAAAACTCAACATCAGGAAAGACCTGAGAGATGCCCAAGAATCAATGACGTCCAGGAGGTTGAACTTGTATACATTAAGGGAAGCCTCTGAGGAAATCAAACTTTTAAGTGCAAGGAAATTTAGTCTACTTATGAATGTCAAGCCAGTTACAAATAAGAGATTGATTTCACTCACATGCTGCAAGGTACTAACAGGGAATATCCAACTGCCCAACATTTTGTGAACTCAAGTGTCCAGAGCATCTCTACTGCAGTTCATATTTAAAAGAAAATAATTCTTACAGTAGTTAGTATTAACTTAAAGTCAATTTGTACATTTTATTTATAAATAAGGTTCAATTATGCATCCACCCACGGAATACAGTTAGTCATCCACCAATTCTTGACCAAACATAGAATTCTTACTTAATCCAAGTGTAGTCTACTATTTAAATAATGCCACTTGTAGATTGAGAGGTTAGTAACTTTGTATAGTAACTCGAGTTCTTCAAGGTGCATCCTACCTACATGCACTCCACTTCAGGTTCATCTTTGACATTTTTGGTAACAGTGCCTGTTCAGCACACTCAGGGGGCTCCAGACCAGTTCATGTCCTGTCTCAAGAATACGGGAAGCCATGCAGGCAAATAGCCCTCAGTTCCTTTGCTATCACCAAAAGAGGGGGAAAAGGGCAAACAGTAGAGCACCTATCAAGACGTCTCTAAGAACTTCAGTTCCTGTAAAATTAAACCACCTTTCCTTTCTCAAGTATTGTCCTGAGGGGTGCTCCACTTCAAGCAACTGACAACCAGCATCCATAGGAGGGAGCAGCTTTGGAGTCAGATTTAAGACTGCTGACAAAACAGCACTGTCATTAGCACTACCTAACCTGGAAGCCTGTACCAAGACATATTGTTTGGAAAAACTGAACTGGTGACCAAGTTGCGACTTTGCAAATTTCAGTGACTCGCACACTTTTCAAACAACTCAGAATATCCCCAGAAACTCATTTTGAAGTCTTTGGGTGGAAAGTGTATATTTTTCTGATCGAGCCACAAAAGAAACAGAGCTTCTAAATGTTCTGGCTCTGTCCAGATACAAAGCTAACACCCTTCTGACATTCAGAGTATGGAATGCAGATTCTGCCCTGGACTGGTCCGGCTGGGAAACGGATGGGGGAGGGGGAACCACACATACAGAGGAAGGTATATGGCCTGGTTAGTGCAGAAATGGAAGAATGGTTTAGGTAGACGTTTGAGATGAGGTTGTAATGAAACTTTTTCCTTAATACTGTAAAGGGGCTCCAATATTAATGCCCCTAATGATCGGGCCCAGGTGCAGAAGTGATGCCATTTTAATAGGTAAAGGGAATAGAAAACAACTACTGTAGCTAGAGGCACAAATGAAGGTTCCATGAAGCTGTTAAGGACCAAGCTCAAGCCTCGTACCGGAGCAGGTTGGCTTATTTGTGGGAAGGACCTGCATTGCTGGCATAAGATGGTGTACCAATCCATGCAACAAACCTCGATGCCAACTCTGCCCACAGATCTACATCAGCGACACCATCACAGGACCTAACCAAATCAGCCACACCATCACCGGTTCATTCACCTGCACATCCACCAATGTAATATATGCCAGCAATGCCCCTCTGCTATGTACATCAGGCAAACTGGACAGTCCCTACGGAAAAGGATAAATGGACACAAATCAGACATTAGGAATGGCAATATACAAAAACCTGTAGGATAACACTTCAACCTCCCTGGACACACAATAGCAGATTTAAAGGTAGCCATCCTGCAGCGAAAAAAACGTCACGACCAGACTTCAAAAAGAAACGGCTGAGCTCCAGTTCATCTGCAAATCTGACACCATCAGCTCAGGATTAAACAAAGACTGTGAATGGCTAGCCAACTACAAAAGCAGTTTCTCCTCCCTTGGTGTTCACACCTCAACTGCTAGAAGTGGGCCTCACCTTCCCTGATTGAATTAACCGCATTATCTCTAGCCTGCTTCTTGCTTGCATATATATACCTGCCCCTGGAAATTTCTACTACATGCATCTGACAAAGTGGGTATTCACCCATGAAAGCTCATGCTCCAATACGTCTGTTAGTCTATAAGGTGACACAGGACTCTTTGCTGCTTTTACAGATCCAGACTAACACGGCTATCCCTCTGATACATGGAATGTATTGTTCACTGAGATCAAATAAAGGCCATATATATCTTTTCTACAAGACAAAAGCATTCCTTTTATACTTATCACTTATTTTCTAAAATCCTTTACAGGTTTTACAGCTTTAAGCTTTCTGATACATTGAATACTACTAAATTTGTGACATCTCTTTTTTCTTAACAGGACTAAACAGCTCAAGTCAAAACTCAATGATTTGGTAAAATCCAGATCAAGTGAGGCAACTAACATTTCAAGTAGACAAAACACTTTGGAGGCAGAGGTTTCCTCAAGAAAAGTATCAAAATAGAAGCTAGGAACCATTCTGCTCAAGATGAAGCCTACAGGAAACCTGAGGAAGAAAAGAAGCATGGGAGACACTTAAATGGCTAATTCTTGAGAGAGGGGCTTACAGTGCAATTTGACCAACTCACCTAACAAATAATAGCAACAAAGCACTATATGTTAAGGCTTAAAACAGTAATAGACTATTCTGCAGTTCACCCAGACAAGGGGAGGAAGGAACAGAGCTCAGTAATACAGCAAGACTTGATCAGACACTGCATAACTGATGAACGGATGGTAAATATTGATAACTCATTTTAACACTTTCCCAGGTTTGTTTAGACAAACAAATTAGCACTTCAGAGAGTCAAGCACTTATCACAGCCTGTTTGGAAACTGAAGTAGGATTCCTGATTTGTGCCAGGACTTTGGAGAAGATTCCTTTATCTGACAACACATGGTCATACTTTAACTCCACCAATATTTAAAGACATCTCACTTTACTGCTCAATTCAAGGGTTCCCAAGTTCATACCTCTCAAAAACCTTCCCCTTTGACTACAGGTTAAACTCAAAACGTAGCATGCGTCAGGTCTAAACTCAAAATGTGTATTGTTCTTCATGTTACTATAGTCCTGGAGACTTTCTACCCACACATCTGTCTCATGGGTATTCCACAGTGCACCATCTAAGCCACAATCATGGCCTTCTCTGTCCTTACAATGATGGTCTGAGGGGCAAAGGCCTTCCTGATTGTCTTTACAAGAAATAATTGCTTCGTATCCAACTATTTTTCAAGGTGCCCCATCCTTCCCCTCACTCACAGAGCTGTACAGTTGATAAGCAATTCTTTTGTGCCGTACTTAACATGGAACACTTTACTCATTCAGCCTTTTAAATTAATTATTTAAGGAAGAAAAATAACTGAGGAACTAGAAACATGTTGCTTCAAATCCAAGTTGTAGAAAGTAGCAGCCCACAAAGAAAATAATAGTCCATATTTCACAGAAGCAGTTCTAGGACTTACTGTGCTAGAGTAACTGGGAGACAAATATCAACTCAAAAAAAATTCATTCTGGTTACAGTCATTGCCACATCAAACATGTCCCTGTGTATTAAAACTAACATTATTGCTTAAAATATTTAATGGTGATATATTATTCAGCTACTTTCAGGAATTTCTCCATCATCAAATCTTTTCATTTTGCTTAAGTACAGCTGGTCTTTTTTACAAAAAAGATGTTACAGCCAAGAGCAAAATTACATACAGAATGGAAACAACACATCATTTCACCTCCTATTGGTGAGGGTTTGTCTACACTTTTTTCTTCCATGCCTGTATCTCTAGTCATTAGCCTTTTAGCTAAAATCACTAATTTATAAGTAAAATAAACTCATTTTAACCACTGTTAATGGCATTAATATCAAAGAGAAAACCTAAGAATATGGATTAGTAAGATAAGGCCCCAGATAAGTTTACTTCAACCATCTTAAATACCCAATATTTTTGAAAAAATGAGTTACTTCGTATTTGCTGGACTACCCTCCCTAATCTTTTAATCAGCCATTACATTTCTTTTTAAAACAGTACATAGCAATTTACTTATTTCACCATCAAAAGACTTTCTATAGTCATTTAGTATCTCATCAGCTCAATACACCTGAAACATCCTAAACAGAACTCCTTTTCCATTTAAGTCAACAGCTACATTATTTATTCTAAATTTCAGAACAAGCTTTGTTGTTTTTTGCCTTTAGTTGAACTGCTTCTAAAATTTGAGAAGAAAGCTTCTAAATAAAAATGCTTGAAATTTTTCCCATTCACGTGCAGTTTATTTTAAACATAAACATTTATTTTTAATTAACTGCACTATTTTAGCACATTTTTGTCAAACATTTGAAATAGCAACAATTTCATCTCAGCTTACTGTAACCCAACAAAGAATTTCTTCACTCAGCAAGCACTGTCCAGTATATTAATTCCATCACTCAATGTCTATTTTCTCCTTCTTGCACTTAAGGCCCAACCATATTACCTACTTTAAAAAAAATGCACACACTATTCTCAGCTTTTGGATTATTTGACAGAGTGCCTGGATCTTCTGATTTAAAAAATGTAGTCCTCCCCAAATCACTAAGAATGACTCTGAATCAAAAGGCTTGTAGTCTTCTCGTGGATGTGGCTACGATGACCAAAAAAAGTCACAAACCAACTAATACTGCATTACAACACCTACTCTGCATTGTCTTCTAAGTCAGCCAAGAGGATTGTTAAAGTAAACTTGAGACAGAAGAATAAGTTGTATACTTCTGTAAGTCACAGCATTAAGAAACTCGATCACTTCCTACAAAGCTGGAGCCCACTAACAATATTTGAAACATCTGTCAAACCCCACTACTGAACTTTCAGTACACAGCAGGAAGGTAAACACGGCCAATCATTATGTGGCAAGATACTGTGCTGTAGATTCAGACCCCAGCGTGCCACACACAATGTCTCCATGTAACCAAGTCCTATGGAGTTTGTTTAGCTTTTTGTGGGGGCTTTTGGGGATAAAAAAATTAAATATAAAATTAAAAAGCAAACATACCCAATACAGTTACAGTTGTTGATGACTGAGCATTTCCTAGTGGGAATGTAACTGCTTTGCATATATATTCTCCTGAATCAGAGAAGCTTATATTGTTTAGGGTGATAGTTGCATCAGTAAGTGAGTAGTTCTTAAGTGACACTCTTCCTTGGTAGTCTCCTCGAGCAGTAAACCCATATTTAGGATGATGAACAGCAATGGTGTGTTTACTTTTACCATGCATCTTCTCCCATGAGATTTGTGTTATTGTTCCATTTATTTCAATTATGCATTTCAGGGTGACATTCTTCCCCCAAACTGCTGTTACATGTGGATCAACAACTGGTTCAAACAAGGCACCTAAAAACAAAGAAATGTTGTGTTAGTTGAGAGATGGGTCCAAATCACTAAGTTAAGAACCATATTCCAAGATAGTTGTCAATAGGGAAGGTGGGACCTTGAGCTGTTCAGGGTGTTGGGATCCAAAGTTTTATCAGGGCTCAGTGCACAGAGCAGACTCATGAAGTTAATTTTCTCCTACTGATTACTACATTCCTACCACACATTCAATCTTTGAGAGCAAACTGACTATACAAAGGTACTTCTACTGTTTCTTCTGGCCATTTGGTTTAACTGTATCATGTCCTATTAGGGAACCAAAGTAAGATTCCCTAAAGCATCAAAAAAACCAACACCACCCCCAAACAAACAAAAAATCCCCCAAAACAAACCACATGTCCAGTACTGAAGGATGAGTCACAGGAAGTTGAACTGTTTAACACAGTGGTCTCCAAAGTGGGGTGCACAAGAGGATCCTTCAGGTGCGTGGCAGGAGGAGCGCCATACTAACAGCTAAAATGCTGTACTTTCCCAGACTGAACTGTGGTTTGGAGATTCTTAAGCTGCGATTCTCCACACTAAACTTTTCCTTTCATAATAAAATTGAACAGTTACCTTTTATCTTTCAGCTCACCACCCTGTTAGAATTACATTGCGGAACACTTTTTTCTCCTTACCTTTCATGTGTATGGAGAGTAGCACGATCAAGGAAACGTGAAGCTGCCAGTTTGATGCTTCCAGCCAACCCATTGCTGCAGGAGAGGAGTGATTCTGATTTGCCTGTGTTCTTCTGGGTAGTCCCTGTGCTTCGCCTCTGTCAGAGCCCCAGACAAGTCTGCCAGCAAGCCTGAGAGGAGAATGTAAAAGACAAGCCTGTTACAAACCAGTTCTGTCACCACACAGACCTCAGTTGATCACCTCGTGGGGAGGACAACAGCAGGGAGGCAAGGATCCCAAGCTGGAGTGAATTCCTGAGACAGGAGCATGGTCTGACTGCCCACACAGGGATCTGTGTAAACTTGGAAGCTGCCCCCACCCTCAGTTCCTTCTTGACGGAAACGCTGACAGAGGGGAAGGAGGGTGGGTCGTGGAATGGATATAAGCAACACATCTCCAAGAACACCAGTTACGGAACAGGTAACTGTCTTTTCTTCTTCCAGTGCTTGCTCATGTCCATTCCACATTAGGTGACCCAGCAGTTCCTGTGGAGGCGGGTAGGAGTGCACAGATACACAGACTGTAAAACAGCTCTGCCAAGCCAAGGCCCTCTGGACGTCCAGTCTTGTGTGGTCTGGGACAGAACACAGGCAGGAATACGACCTGGCTCATGTGGAAGGAAGATACCACCTTTGGTAGGAAGGCTGTGTGGCGCCGCAGCTGCACCTTGTCCTTATAAAACACTCCCTTTACAAGAACTCTAGTTCATATGAACAAAGCCTAAGCAAGACTAGTAAGAGCGGCAAACAGCCCATGCACCGCCACTGGCTGCAAGAAGGAACTGAGGGTGGGGGGAGCTGGCAGCACTCCCTATACTGTGCCATGCGGGCGCCACTCCAGAGGGGGCCAGAGCAGCTCCCCTGTGGATACTGCTAGTGGAAAAACGTCCCACACCGGTGCATGTGGAGAGCACACATACAAGGGGAATGGACATGAGCAAGCACCCGAAGAACTACCATTTACTAGTTCAAACCAGCAAGGGACCCATGCCCCATGCTGCAGAGGAAGGTGAAAAGCTCCAAGGGTGTCTGCCAAACTAACCAGGTGGAGAAATACCTTCACAACCCCACGTATGGGTCAACACCATTTACATAATCAGATACTCACTATAAAGGTTAAAGAGAGATAGATGTACACTACAGAATAGCTCCCCAGCTGTACCTGTGTGACTCATCAGGTTTCTAGGAATACCTGTGATAGTCTCTCTGGTTTATGTTGCAAATGCTCAGCTGTGGACTCTACACTTAAGCAACAGTGGTCTGTACGTGCGGATGGGAGGTGGGGGGAGAGAGGACCTTCTTTCCTACCCTCTATAACCAAAATGCATTCCAGGGATTTATATGTTTCACAGACATTATTTGCATCTCTCAGTGACACCATTTTTTTTTACCATATCCTTAGAAAGCCATAAATATCCCCCACTGACTTGAGACAGCATTGAACTGATGTTTCTGAGGTAAAAATTAGGCTTTGAGGATCAATTTAATCTAGTGTCACTTCACCGACTGCAGTGGAATTACACCAGCAATGCATTTGGTCCCAGAGCCACTATCCACGAGCGTACAACTGAGGGCCAAATGCTGCCGTCCAGCTGAGGAATGGATCCTGGTAATGCACAGGAAAAACGGGTCCCCAGCTAAATCCTGCTCACTTTTGTGAGATGAGAAGTCCCAGGATTTGGCCCCTCTCTCTAAAAAATATCTCCCCCTGAACTATCATTTTATTATCGATTGTTTGAGCTGCAAATTGGGAATTTTGTCAGGATTCTTAAAAGAAAAAAGATGTTTTTTTGTGATATTATTCTCTGTAATGACCCAACATAAATTATTCATCTGAAACTGAAAAGGGAAGTGCCCTCTCTGGGATTATTATTAAGGCTCTGATTTAGTCATGGGTATTTTTAGTAGACATCACGGACAGGTCACAGGCAATAGACCAGTGGTCCCCAACACGGTGCCCGCGGCTGCCATGGTGCCCGCAGGGGCATCTTAATGCGCCCGCGTCCTGGCTCCCAGGAAAGCACCCGCCAAAATGCCGCCAAATTTCAGCAGCATTTCGGCAGGGACGCGTCTCGATCAAGTGACATCATCGAGAGGCGTCGCTGCCGAAATTCGGCGGCATTTCGGTGGGTGCTCCACCGCCGCAGTGATCATTCACCAGACGAAAAGGTTGGGGACCACTGCAATAAACAAAACTTCATGGCCCCTGACCAGTCCACGATTTATACTAAAAATACCTGTGACTAAATCCTGGGAAGATGACACTGGGGGGCACGAGGGGGCTGCTGCGGGGAGGGCCGGAGGGAGGCACTGGGCGGGGGGGAGGGCGCTTGGGCCAGCAACAGCAGCTGCCAAAGGCTGCGGCTGCTCTGGCTGGCCGCCCAAGGACCGCTGCCTGGGTCAGTGGACCACGGCTGCTCCGGCCACCCTGGGACCCCTGCTGGGGGCCGCCAGAGAAGCAGCTGCTGTGGCTGTCCCCAGGGCCACTCCAGCAGCTGGCCCCAGAACCACCCCCTCCATCCTGGGGGAATGGAGAAGAAATAATTGGGGAAATTGGCTGGAAGAATTTCACAGAGCATGTCAAACAAAGGATAAAAGAAGTGTGAAAAATGAACCCTGGAATATGTAGGATTTAGCCAAGGCCACAGGTCACTCATAGCAGCACACCTATGTACTAGTGATCTCTGTGGCCTGTATACAAAAAGCTTTGAAAATTCAAATAGTTTAAGGTGCTTCCTGTTAATATGAACTACCACTGATCTACATTCTAAAAGAGATTAGATTGTAGACAGAGAGCTCATGGATGTAGACAGCCAGACACATCCAACCAGACCTCCCTTCACTCCTTAGAGACCGGTCTGTTCTTTCAGCTTTCCTGTTGCACGGGCCCTTCACATTCAGGGGAGGGAGCCGGGCACACACCCTATGGAGCCGTTTTTGGGAAGGTGTGTACAGGACACAGCCATTCAGAATTTGGCTCTTGATGTCTGTATTCTAAAAATGACTTATTAATTCCTAGCCAGACAGACCCTCACCCTACACTATGCCACACCATCCATCCAACCCCAGCCCTTCCTACTGACACTACGAACCCCACACTGCGCCATGATGTCCAGCTTCCCCCCCACCAACCAGCCCCACTCACCCACAATGGCTCCCTCGCTTACTAACAGGGTCCATTCCCCACCCCCCTCTTTCCACCTCAGTCTCGGCTGGTTAAACTGTACTGGGAGCTCCCTGCCATGGGCCAGCCTGTCCTCAAACCACCAGGGGTGATGGCAGAGGCCCCAGAGTCACGAGACCCCTTTCATCTCCGAAGGCTAGATGAGGAACGAGGGGGTGAGCAGGGGGTCTACAGGACAGAGGAGCTGGGGTAGATGTTTGGGAGGGGGGGTCCAGGTCAGTGGTTTTCCCCCTATGGTACATGGCTCCCTGGGGGTCTGCAGAGCATGTCTGAGATGTCCACCACGGTCTGCACCTCCATTTGAAATGCTTGGGGGGGGGGGCGCAAATGAAAAAGGTTGAAAACCACTGGGTTACAGGACAGGATGTTAGAGATCAATGCACGTGTTAGGAGGGGCAGAGGCAGGACTGGGGGCTAGAGGAGGGGGCTGAGGTATTGGGGGCTGAGGACTAAGTGAGGGATGGTGGGGGCTAGACAAGGGGAGCATGGGAGGTATTTCGGGATAAAGGCTAGAGGTGGGATGGTGGGGGCTAGAAGAGGAGTGGGAAGTATTTGGGGACTAGAAGAGGGGAGGATGGGACCTATTTGGAGGAGGAGCTAGAAGAGGAAGGGGTATGAGGTGGGTGGGAGGCATTGGGGGCCGGTGGGTATTTGGGGCGGTAGTAGAAAGGGGTGGGAGGCATTGGAGGGATGGGGGTATTTGGGGGTGAGGGTAGAAGGGGTGGGAGACATTGGGGTTCGGGGGATATTTGCAGGCGGGGGCAGAAGAGGGGGGTGGAGGCATTGGGGGGCATTGGGGGGCAGAGGGTGGAAGGGGGTGGGAGGCATTGGGGGGCCGGGGGGTATTTGGGAGTGCAGGGGGTAGAAGGGGCTGGGGGTAGAAGGGGTGGAGGGTAGAAGGGGCTGCGCAGCACTGGGGATGGGAGGTATTTGGAGACATGGGTAGAACGGGGTGAGAGACATGGGGGACCGGGAGGTATTTGGGGGCAAGGGTAGAAGGGGATGGGAGGCATTGGTAGCCAGGGGTATTTGGGGAGGGTAGAAGGGGGTGGGAGGCGTTGGGGTATTTGGGGGTGAGGTTAGAAGGGGAGGAGGCATTGGGGATCGGGGAGTATTTGCAGGCAAGGGGTAGAAGGGTGGGAGGGATTGGGGTGGGTGTAGAAGTGGGAGCGGGGTATTTGAGAGAGGTTGGGGGTATTCGGGGCAGAGGCTACAAGGGGGTGAGAAGCACTATGGGGCTGGTATTTGGGGACAAGGGTAGTTGAGGGGATGGGAGGCATTGGGGTTGGGGATATTTGCGGGCAGGGGAAGAACAGGAGGTGTGGGAGGCATTGGGGGGCGGAGGGTAGAAGGGGTGGGAGGTATTTGGAGGGTGGGGTGTAGAAAGGGGGAGAGGTATTTGGGGGTTGGGGTAGGAGGCAGGAGGTATTTGATGGCAGGGGTAGAAGGGGAAGGAGGCATTTGCAGAGGGGTGGTGGGGTTGGGGTGGAGGGTAGAAGAGGGGTGGGAGGCATTTGGAGGGTGGGGTAGAAGGGGAGGGAGATATTTGAAGGCAGGCGGTAGAAGGGGTGGGAGGCATTTGGGGAGGGGCAGGGGCTATTGGGGCGGTGTGTAGAGGGGAGGTATTGGGGCGGGGCTAGATGAGGTGGTGGGAGATATTTGGGGAGGAGGCAGGGGTAGAACGGGGTGGGAGGCATTTGGGGAGTGGGCGGGGGCTATTTGGGGAGGAGTTAGAAGGGGGGCTGAGAGGCATTTGGGGAGGGACGGGGGCTATTGGGGCAGGGGGTAGAAGGGGAGGAGGCGTTTGCAGAGGGGCAGGGGTGTTTGGGGTGGGGGTAGAAGAGGGGAAAGAGGCATTTGGGGGTCGGAGATATTTGAGGGGAGCAGGGCCGCCCAGAGGGGGGCCAAAAGGGGCAATTTGCCCCAGACCCCGAGCCCCACAGGGCTCCCTGGAGCGGGGGCCCGGAAAACTCTTCTTCGCTCCCGGTCTTCGGACGTACTTCGGCGGGGGGGGGGGGGGCTTCCGTTCCGGGCCCCGCCGCCGAAGACCCCGGGCCCCCGGAATTCTCTGGGCGGCCCTGAGGGGGGGTAGAAGCGGGGTGGGAGGTGTTTCAGGAAGGGGCGGGGGCTAGACGACGCGGTGGGAGATATTTGGGGAGGGGGTAGAAGAGGTTGGGGATCTCAGGGCCCACCCCCCGCCTTACCCGCTCGCGCTCCGGGCCGCGCCGCGTGCTGCTCAAGAGCCGCCACGCGACCGCCTCGGGGGCACGTGACGCCGCCCGCGAAGCTCCGCCCCTCCAGACACGGCCAATAGGAAGCGAAGAGAGAGCCCTGACCAATCGGAGCGCAAGAAAAATCCCCCCACCCCCCCCCGGGTTAGAGTGCGAGGGTGGGGGCTGCCTGCATTATCCAGACCCCCCCCCCCCCGGGTGCAGCGGAGACCAGACCCCTCCCCGGGTGCAATGGGGGGGGGCTGCAGTGTCCAGCCCCCCACCCCAGGGTGCTGCAGGGGCCAGACCCCTCCCAGGCTGCAGCGGGGGTGGGGGGAGCAGCCACACCGGATCCGGGGGCACTTTGCGCAGCCACTGCTGTGATGAGTTGGCGAGTCTCAGCCTTGAGGTCCTGGTGCTCCTGCTGTCACCTCCCTCCCAGCCCCCCAGCTTGTCTAGGGGGCGCCTCCCTTACCCCGCCTCCCTTAGAACCACGTTGTGCCCCGGAGGCCTGGGGCCGCGGAGCCGGTGGCAGTGGTTCTGTAGGGGGCCATGCTAACAAACTAACCCCTCGCACCAGACTCAGTCCATCCTTCCTGGGGACGGGGACCCTGATGTCCAGCCTTCCCTGGGGGAACCTCCCCGAATGGGCTCTCTGCTGCGGAGCCCCAAGCCCCTCCCACTTCCCACCAGCAGGGGATGGGAGTGGGGTAAATGCCCCTGAGGCAGTCACATCCCCCCCGCCTTGCCGGCTACATGCTGGGAATCCAGGCTGGGAGGCAGGGGGGCTGCCGGCCGTGGGGTTCCCTGCAGCCTGGTGCCATTCACAAGGAGAACCGCGATAGCCTGACACCCCAACCCCAGTACGAGCTCCCGCCTGTGCCTCCCCCCCATGCCTACTGCCTCTTGAGCACCCCCCCGCGGTCTCCCCAGTACCTCCCCTCGGCTGTGTCCCCTCCCCTTCAGCTTCCCAGCCCCCCCAGCTCCCACCCCTGTGACATCCCCCTCTCTACACTTTCTCCCTGCAGCTTGCCCCATTCCCTCCCTGAGTCCCAGCTTCACCCCCGACATCTCTCCAACCCCACCTCCCCCCATCCTAGCCCGTGCCCCCCTCTACTGCCCTGGCCCCTGCTCCCCGTGGTGGGCTTGAGAGGCCTCCACTCCCCGGCCGCTCCACTCACCAGAATTTGAAGCTGCTGGTGTTGAGGAAGGTGGGCCTGGGCTGGGCCAGCTGTTTGGGCAGATCCTGGTGAAAGAGAGAAGAGCAGGCAAGGCTGAGAGGCCCCTCCCTTGTCCCGGGAGGCGACAGGGGGTCCCACAATTTGGCCCAGTGTCACCCTCCCACATACAGATGAGACATCAGCTCCCAGCAGGCCGTGCTCCATCTCCAGCCCTACAGGGATGAGACCACAATCCACCAGTGTCCCCCAGCCCACCACCGCCATCAGCAGTCAAGCCGGGTAATCACCCCCTTCTCCCCTGTTAGGGCTGCAGGACTCCCTGCCCCCTGCAACACCAGCCTCCCCGCCATGTACCCTGGCGTGGGGTCGGATAAGGGTGGATTTATTCTTTCCATTCTTCAGATCTAGCCCTCAGCCCTGGTCTGCCCATACGGGATCCAGGGTCTGGAGCAGTTGGCTGCTTACCCAGGGCTACCAAGGAGCTGCCAGGAGAAGGGACTAGATTCTCCAAGGCTCTGCATCCATTCACACTGGTACCCGTCTCACACATGGGGAAACTGAGGCACCAGGGAGGGCGATATGGGCTGCGCCAGGTCAGATTGGGAGTCTGTGGGAGAGCCAGGAAAAGAACCCAGAAGTCCTGGCTCCGTGGGCAGCTTGGGACTCCTCCAATTGCGGAGGCTGGGCACTCCCGGACTGAGGCCCTGCCCCAAGGCTTGCCCCCGCTCAGCATCCCCTGGGCCCTTATACCCACCACTCATGCCTGGTTCCCAGCCTCCCCTGCTCTAACCACTAGACCCAGCGGGGCTGGAACAATTTTTATAGTGGGAGGTGCTGAGAGCCAGTGAACAAAACTGTAAACCCCGTACAGGATGGAAACCACTTCAAGCCAGGGGGTGCACAACGACTGGCCCTCACTCCCTTCCCAGAGCTAGCGGTGGGACCCGGATATCCTGGCTCCCAACCCCCACTCTAACCACTAGACCCCACTGCCCTCCCAGAGCTTGGGATAAGAACCAGGAGACCTGGCTCCCAGCCCGGCTGTGGGTAGAGCAGGATGTACTGGCCATGGGCTCAGCTGGGCATCGCTTACCATCAGGTTGGAGGGGACGAGTCATGGACGGCGTGTACCATGGGCTGGGGCAGGCTGTGTCTCCCCAAACAGCCCAGTGTAGCCCTGCCCATGATCTGCCCAGAAGGCCCCCTCCTGCTCGCCCTTCCCCCTTGGCCCCAGCCCAGTCCAGCTGGCTGCTCCTCCCCAGGGCAGCGTGCTGGGGCAGGGACTAGGGTGGCCATGGCCAGCCTGTGGCTGGGACGTGAGGAGGCTGGGGGGCACTGGGGATGCCCACCAAGTGCTTGCGAAGGAAGGGCTGGGGTGGGGGCTGTGTGCTGCCTGACCGGCACTCAGGAGCTGGGGGGGGCATGCACTGTCCGACCACCCAGCGTTTCGGAACTGGGGGTCATGGGTGGAGCGGGGGCATGTGTCCCCCACCGAGCATGCTAGGGGAAGCCACAGGGGGGTGCTCTGGGCTCCGGTGGGGAAAGGGGGCCAGGGCCGGCTGGGGGAATTGGATGCTCCATAAAGCAGCCAATGGATCAGATCAATGGGCCAATCTAACCTATATCGCCCCCCCTAAACATCAGATTAATTGGGCCATCTAGCCTGGTATCCCCCTCCCCACAACAATATCAATGGGCCCATCTAGCCTGGTATACCCCACCCTACATGAGATCAATGGGCCCATCTAACCTTGTTATCCCCACCCCATGTCAGAGCAATGGGCCCATCTAATCTGATATCCCCCACCCCACAATAATATCAATGGGACCATGTAGCCTGGTATCCCTCTTCCCCACAATATCAATGGGCCCATCTAACCTGTATCGCCCCCCGCACCCCAACATCAGATCAATGGGCCCATCTAGCGTCGTATCCCCCCCCCCACATCAAATCAATGGGCCCATCTAGCCTCATATCCCCCACCCCACATCAGATCAATGTGCCCATCTAGCCTCATATCCCCCACCCCACATCAAATCAATGGGCCCATCTAGCCTCGTATCTCCCCCACATCAGATTAATGGGCCCATTTAGCCTCGTATTCCCCACCCCACATCAGATCAATGGGCCCATCTAGCCTGGTATCCCCCTCCCCAACATTAGATCAATGTGGTCTGTGGGATGCACCCTTAAACAGCTGAAGTTGATTAACATAATCAAGTTTTTGCTTGTTTGTTTTACATGTATCTTGTTTTTAGTAACCCACATGTAACACACAGATTAACTTATTTCATCTCCAGTGTAATAGGGACCAAGTCTTCTATAACACAAGCTCTGTGTCTGGTCTGGTTTTTCCAGGTCTTTAGCACACATATGCCTGCTTTCGATACTTTCGCAGTTGCACGAATTCAGCAAAAAAGGAATGTCTGCGCAACAACTGCGAAAGTATCGAAAGCAGGCATATGTGTGCTAAAGACCTGGAAAAACCAGACCAGACACAGAGCTTGTGTTATAGAAGACTTGGTCCCTATTACACTGGAGATGAAATAAGTTAATCTGTGTGTTACATGTGGGTTACTAAAAACAAGATACATGTAAAACAAACAAGCAAAAACTTGATTATGTTAACCAACTTCAGCTGTTTAAGGGTGCATCCCACAGACCACATTGATCTAATGTTGGGGAGGGGGATACCAGGCTAGATGGACCCATTGTTCCAATGTGGGATGGGGGATACAAGACTAGATGGGCCCATTGATTTGATGTTGAGGTGGGGGGGGTGATACAGTTTAGATGGGCCCATTGATATTTTTGTGGGGAGGGGGATACCAGGCTACATGGGCCCATTGATATTATTGTTGGGTGGGGGATATCAGATTAGATGGGCCCATTGATCTGATATGGGGTGGGGATAAGAAGGTTAGATGGGCCCATTGATCTCATGTAGGGTGGGGTATACCAGGCTAGATGGGCCCATTGATATTGTTGTGGGGAGGGGATACCAGGCTAGATGGCCCAATTAATCTGATGTTTGAGGGGGCGATACAGGTTAGATTGGCCCATTGATCTGATCCATTGGTTGCTTTATGGAGCATCCAATCCCCCCATCCGGCTCTGCCCCTCCTGGCCCCCTTCCCCCACCGGAGCCCAGAGCGCCCCCCTGTGGCTTCCCCTAGCATGCTCGGTGGGGGACGCATGCCCCCCCTCCACCCGTGACCCCCAGTCCCGAAACGCTGGGTGGTCGGACAGTGCACGGCCCCTCCAGCTCCTGAGTGCCGGGCAGGCATCACACAGCTCCCCACCCCAGCCCTTCCTTCGCAAGCACTTGGTGGGCATCCCCAGGTGCCCCCCAGCCACCTCAAGTCCCGGCCGCAGGCTGGCCATGGCCACCCTAGTCCCTGCCCCAGCACGCTGCCCTGGGGAGGAGCAGCCAGCTGGACTGGGCTGGGGCCAAGGGGGAAGGGCGAGCAGGAGGGGGCCTTCTGGGCAGATCATGGGCAGGGCTACACTGGGCTGTTTGGGGAGACACAGCCTGCCCCAGCCCATGGTACACGCCGTCCATGACTCGTCCCCTCCAACCTGATGATAAGCGATGCCCAGCTGAGCCCATGGCCAGTACATCCTGCTCCACCCACAGCCGGGCTGGGAGCCAGGACTCCTGGTTCCTATCCCCAGCTCTGGGAGGGCAGTGGGGTCTAGTGGTTAGCGTGGGGGTTGGGAGCCAGGGTATCCGGGTCCCACCGCTAGCTCTGGGAAGGGAGTGAGGGCCAGTCATGGTGCATCCCCTGGCTTGAAGTGGTTTCCATCCTGTACTGATTTTACAGTTTTGTTCACTGGCTCTCAGCACCTCCCACTATAAAAATTGTTCCAGCCCCGCTGGGTCTAGTGGTTAGAGCAGGGGAGGCTGGGAGCCAGGCATGGGCGGTGGGTATAAGGCCCAGGGGATGCTGAGCGGGAGCGAGCCTTGGGGCAGGGCCACAGTCCGGGAGCGCCCAGCCTCCCCAAATGGAGGAGTCCCAAGCTGCCCATGGAGCCAGGACTCCGGGGTTCTTTTCCTGGCTCTCCCACAGACTCCCAATCTGACCTGGCGCAGCCGATATCACCCTCCCTGGTGCCTCAGTTTCCCCATGTGTGAGACGGGTACCAGTGTGAATGGATGCAGAGCCTTGGAGAATCTAGTCCCTTCTCCTGGTGGCTCCTTGGTAGCCCTGGGTAAGCAGCCAACTGCTCCAGACCCTGGATCCCGTATGGGCAGACCAGGGCTGAGGGCTAGAGCTGAGGAATGGAAAGAATAAATCCACCCTTATCCGACCCCACGCCGGGGTACATGGCGGGGAGGCTGGTGTTGCAGGGGGCAGGGAGTCCTGCAGCCCTCGCAGGGGAGAAGGGGGCTTGACTGCTGATGGCGGTGGCAGGGTGGGGGACACTGGTGGATTGTGGTCTCATCCCTGCAGGGCTGGAGATGGAGCACGGCCTGCTGGGAGCTGTCATCTCCTCTGTATGTGGGAGGGTGACACTGGGCCAAATTGTGGGACCCCCTGTCGCCTCCCGGGACAAGGGAGGGGCCTCTCAGCCTTGCCTGCTCTTCTCTCTTTCACCAGGATCTGCCCAAGCAGCTGGCCCAGCCCAGGCCCACCTTCCTGAACGCCAGGGAGGCTGCATTCCCTCCCATAGGGGAGAAAAACAAGCCCAAAAGACTGGCTGGGAGAAGGAGGGACTGTTTTACCCCAAACCCAGCTCACCAGGCCTAAAAACACCTGAGGCTGGTGAGACCAAGAAGGTGCTTTGCCACACAACCAGCAAATATCAATGCATAGACTAATGTTTATGGGGTAGGTATGACATAGACATCTAAGCAGGGAAAGCTGAACTCAACACCTTCACAGTGCTGTATCAGTCAGGGCCCAATCACAGGGCTACAGAAATACATTTGAGTTATGTGCACAAGTTCAAAGTATTTCCAGCTTACAGAGTCTGGCAGCATTAGATCCATGGTCATCACATTTCATTTGAAAGAATGAGAGTGCCTGTAATATTTTAACACAGTAAATCGTAGTCAGGATAGGAAATAAAAGAGCACAAGAATGAGAATTAAAAAAAAAAAAAAAAGCACAAGCAGGGGTATTTGCAGACACTGTTCCATATATTCAGAAAACAACAGAATATATATATATATATATATATATGGAAACCCTCTTCTTACCGGCTTTATCTGCCATACTGATGTTTAGAACAGAGAGCTCCTTTCCTAGTCAAGGAATCTGTGAAAAATTTGTTTTCTGAAATTCTGAAGAATCTGAAATACTTAAACCCATGTAACACACATTTATGTATCTCAGTGATAACAGGCATGAAATCCTTGAAAAAGCAAAGGCATGCATTTGAACAAAACATCTCAATCATGACACTTCTTAATGGGGGGGGGGCTGCAGGAGGGTGGATAAACATCCATTTAAAAAATTGGAATTTTTTTATTTAAATCAGATTTTTTGATAAAATGCTTTTTGAGGAAAAAACCTATCTAAAGATAGTTCTAATTAAGACATTTTAGCTCAAAGATATCTCATCATGGAATATGGATGATAAATACTAATTCTATAGTATGAGACAATATATTCATGTCATGTTTAAGAAAAGTTTTATAAATGAGTTTCAATAGTTCATGAATTAGGAACCCAATCCTATGGGGTTAAAGAGGTTTCTCTATAGATTATTTAGGTTAAATTTTCATGAAGTTTGGTACCCAGCATACACTGCAAAACCAAAGCTTCCCAAAATACAGTGAGTGGACAGTGGGAGATCTATTCATAGTGCACCTCATTCTGAATGGATACAAGTGCTTCTGGTGAGTACCCTGACTGCTGAGACAAGGAGTGTAGGAGGCATGCTCACTAGTGACATAGTAACCGTAGTGATTCTGTGCTGACATAACATGAGTTAACACATGCTTAAAGTGTAGCTATGGCCTTAGGTCTATGAAATGTTCGGGAGAAGTAACAGGAAAGTCTGAGGGTAGACTGAGATTCATTCAGGTGTTTCGGCTCAGGGCATTGGAACTGGTCTTACTGCACCCTCCAGGCTCAGGAACAAAGAGGCACATAAAAAAAAGGCAAAACTATTAATGGGTTGAAAAACAATTAGATCAGTCCCTCGGGATAAGTACATTGGCTACTAGCCAAGCTAAGCAGGGATGCAGGCCCATGCTCTGCATGTCCCTAAACTGTCCCTTGGGCTGCCAGATGCTGGGAGTGGACAATGGGATGGTTCACTGAGTGATTGCCTGGTCTGATCATTCCTTTAGAAGCACCTGGCATTGGCCGCTGTCACAAGACAGGATACTAGATTAGGTAGACTATTGGTCTGACCCATGACGGCAGTTCTAATTTTCTGCAAAACTGACAATAGAGTTTTTTCCAGGGAGAAAGACATTATAGGAAATAAAGCTGTACACAACGGCATGCGGAAAAACACTAAGGGCTAGACTGAGTCAAAATAACAGTTGCAAAAATGCAGTCCCCAGTGGTGGAGTGACTCCAAACAAAGGTTTGACACTAGGCCAGAAATTCAGTCAGAGTGGAAGTCAGATGAGCCAACAGAATAAACATCTGCTCTAAAAATGAGAAGAAAAAAAGAAAAAATTGGAATTAAAAATTCTGGGAATTCAGAGAATCACAGCAGCAGATAAGACAACTTGGGAAACTAGTATGAGACTCTCCCGAGCACAGCAGATGTGAGTTATTTAAAGTTCTGGGACAGGCTCGGGTCCCAGAGTTCATCCCCTCGTCAAGGCGGATTACTAGGAGCACTGCCTCCTGCGGCAGTGCTTTGAACTTTGTAGTGTAGACACAGTAGGTTAGATCAGACAGAGAGGGGCGGCAGTGACTAGGCATCGGGATGCTTGTGCTTTTGAGAACCCAGCCCTGGGAAGCCCATGCTGAGAGGTGCTGTCTGTGAGAGGGGAAATAAAAAAAGCCCCTTTGCCCCTCACCATTTTTGCAAACGCGGGTGTCTCAGTCCCACTGGGGTAACTGCTACCCCCTGGGCCCCTGCCTGTGCTGGGTTTTGCCCTGTCACCCTCTGCCAGCACCTCACCATGAGCTTAACTCCTGCTTCTCCCCCCCAGCCCTGATTTTGCCCTTTAGCCCCTCTCCTAATCCTACCTCCAGCTGCTTGACCCCCCTGACCCGTCAATTTCCGCCCCCTGCTCAGACCCTGGCCACCTCCCTGCACCAATTCGCCCCCTTTGCCCCTTTTTAACCCCTGCAAATAGCAGTCAGCAGAATTTTACAGCTAATAAGGGCAGGGTGAAGGTCAGTGGCTTCAGCAGACCTTACTGAGCATGCTCAGTTCGTGTGACTATACAAAAAAGCCACTTTGATCAAATAAAAAAGCCTCTGGCCCAACAAACTATTTTGCCAAGCACTGGGGTCTCAGGGCCACTGGGGTAACTGTTATCCCCTATGCCCCTGCCTGTGCTGGGTTTTGCCCTCTGCCAGCGCCTCACCCCTGGGCTTAACTCCACCTCCTCCTCCCCATTCCTGATTTTGCCCTTTAGCCCCTCTCCTAATGCTGCCTCCAGCTGCTTGACCCCCCCCATACCAGTAAATTTCCACCACCTGCTCAGACCCTGGCCACCCCCTCCTCCTCCAATTCACCCCCTTTGCCACTTTTTAACCCCTGTCAAAAGCAGCCCACAGAATCCCACGGGTGTAAGGGCAGTGGCTTCAGCAGATGAACTGAGCATGCTCAGATAGGAAGAGCACTCAAATTACTCATGGGACAATGGAGCTGATAGAACGGACAAACAGATCCACCTCAAAACAGGGCGAACTGCAAAAAGCAAAAATGGGCCCCACATCTGGACAGGCTGAGGGATAAGGCTGCTGCACATAGTTCAAACAGCTTAAAAAGTTACTCTGTGGGAATCACGAAAAGTATTAAAGAAAAACATGTATTGGCAGCCCTAGAGGTATTTATTGCCTTGATCTCCCTTGCAGATTCTCTGATGGCTAACATGGGCTGAGCGCTAAGAGGAGGTTTTCCCGCACTCACTGCATTTCTAGGGCCTCTCCCCTGTGTGTAGAATCTCTGATGCTGAATAAGGTGCGAGCTTTGATTGAAAGTTTTCCCACACTCACTGCATTCATAGGGCCGCTCCCCTGTGTGTAGAATCTCTGATGCCGAATAAGGTGGGAGCTGCGATTGAAAGTTTTCCCACACTCACTGCATTCATAGGGCCTCTGTGTGTGTGTGTGTGGAATCTTTGATGCCTAATAAGGTGGGAGCTGTGATTGAAAGTTTTCCCACACTTACTGCATTCCTAGGGCCTCTCCCCTGTATGGATTCGCTGATGCCCCTAACTGCCCCCCTGGCAGAGCCAGCCTTAGGCCTATTCCACCAATTCCCCCGAATCGGCCCCCATGCCCAGTGAGAATCCCTTCCCTCGCTAGAGGCGCCTTTTTCATTTTTACTCACCAGGTGGCGCTCTGGGTCTTCAGCGGCACTTCGTCAGCGGGTCCTTCACTTGCTCTGGGTCTTCGGCAGTGGGTCCTTTAGTGCCGCTGAAGACCTGGAGTGAATGAAGGACCCGCCGCCGAAGTGCCACCAAAGACTTGGAGCACCGCCTGGTGAGTACAAGCCCCATGTGGTTTTTTACATGATTTTTTTCTTTAGTCATCCCTGCCGGGGCCCCATCGAAACTGTTCGAATTAGGCCCCACACCTCCTAAAGCCGGCCCTGCCCCCAGGAGTCCTGGGCCAGGACCACACCCCCTACCTAAGCCTCCCTGTTTCTTGTCCCCTGACTGCCCCAACTCTTCTCCATACCCCTGCCCCCAGACAGACCCCCGGGATTCCCACACCCCATCCAACCACTCCCTGTCCCCTGACTCCTGGACCTTTCTACCTTATTACCAATTCCTCCCTAGGGTGACCAGACGGCCCGATAAAATCGGGACTGTCCCAATTTTGAGCGGTTTGTCCTGCGTCCCGACCGAAATACGGTGGGGATGCCATTTGTTCTGATATTTTGTTTCAGGCATTCTTGTTTGTTTGTTTTTGTTACACTCATCCATCCGGTGAGTCCCTCAGTTGCTGACTTCGGCAGCATTTTGGCAGTGGGTGCTTCTGTCTTTGGCAGCAAGACTTATTACCCTCCGCCGAAATGCCACCAAAGACCGTCAGTGACTGAAGGCCCCTCCGCCGAAATGCCACCAGAGACTCGAGTGTAACAATTAAAAAGGTGCCCCCCCGGCGGTCCCAATGTGTTACAGTTAGCATCTGGTCACCCTATTCCTCCCAGACTGAACGGTGAAAAAGCCGGACATGTCCGGGAAATACGGAGGGATGAGCGGGGTCCGAGCGCCCCGGCGCCTCTGCTGCCCGCCCCGCCGTGCAGGGGCCGCTGGTGAGTAGCGCCCGGGCCGGTTCCCTGGTGGCTGCGGGGCAGGAGTGGGGACGCCCCCACATCACAGAGACGTTCCTGTTGGGGAGTGCCGGGGGGGCTCCTTCACCGCGCAGATCAGCTCTCGGGGGTGGGGAAGGCAGACACAGCCCCCCAAACTGGGGGTCAGGTGCATTTCCATGTGTTCTGAAAGAAAGGGGTTCAACGGGTGCCAGGTGGAAGCCCCGAACAGGTGGCTAGCTCCGTTCAGCGTAGAACGCCCATCAAACTAGCACTGCCCGTGGCAGCCTGGCCAGACTCTGCCAGCCCCTGGGAAAGGCGGCTGGTCCAGCAGGACATGGTGCTCATATTGTTCCTGAGGGAGTGTGACTGTAACCAAACGGTGGCAGGTTTCAGAGCGGTGGCTGTGTTAGTCTGCACAGTAACCCCTCACTGCAAGGCGTCCCCTTAGCATCATTATGTTGCTCATTTAAAATTGTGCAATGCTCCCTTCTAACGTCGCTTGGCAGCCACCTGCTTTGTCCACTGCTTGCAGGAAGAGCAACCCATTGCCACTAGCTGGTGGGTAGTTGGAACCAGGGTGGACCAGCAGCCCCCCCAGCAGCTCCCCTAAGTTCCCTGTGCGGCAGTCGCCCCAGCAGGCTATCAATTGCCGCCAGGTCAGCTGTCCCTCCCCCACTGCCTTGGAGCTGCTCCTGGAGCCTCCTGCTTGCTGGGGTTGGGGAGGAAGGAGGCACTAATGCGTGGGTGTCCCCTTGCTCCTGAAACCTGCTTACCCCATCTTCCATAGAGGAGGGGAGGGCACAGAACAGGGCTCAGGACGGAGGGAGCTTCCTGGCAGCAGCTGTGTGGGTCTCAGCTTGCTGATCTAATTAACAAGGCAGTGTACCTAAGACAGGGGTCAGCATATTTAAAGGGGAAATGCATATCTCTCTCTCTTTCTCTCTCTGCTATGCAGTCTCCCCTCCCTTCATTCCTTCTGCCTTGTAGAGTGTGAGGCTACATTAACAACAAGTTAATCCTGGAGGGCTCAGCCAGTTGTTAGTTCATCATTTAGCAGTAAGGCATTCCCAGGGGAATATCCCACCCTCTGACTCCTCCACCTCAACCAAGCTTCACAATCATCATCGCTGTGTACCAGTATTAAATTGTTTGTTTATATATATATGTACACGTACACACACACACAGTATAAGTTTTAATCTTTTGTCTGGTGAAAAAAAATTCCCTGGAATCTAACTCCCCCATTTACATTAATTCTTATGGGGAAATTGCTTGTGCCAATTTTGCTTGTGCCACAAGGACTCTTCGTTGTTTTAATTCAACTGTAGGTTTTCAGTATGTCACAATACCACCTTGTGCTGCATTAGAACTTAAAAGCAGAACAGGGTAAGAGACATAAACCTTATAATGTAAAGCCCAGGGGTGTGTTGATTCATTAAGTGTGTCACTCTTCTGTCTGAGTACTGTACCAGATCTGCAGCAACGCTGTTAGTCACTGTCCTATGGTTTCTTTCACATCAGATGTGACTGAAGTTATTAAAAAAGTTATGGCATGCTATTCCAAGTGAATTTACTTGGTTAGAAAAGTTAAGTAGTTACTAAACTTTAAAAGGCTAGAAAGGTAGGAAAACATGGAAAAAGCTAGATGTTCATGGAAAAAATACCATGCAGCTTAGGATGGAAAAATACAGTAATTTATTTAAAATCAAACTACCTTAAAAGTCGGGGATTTTGTCATGGAAATCAAGGGAGTGATTGTAAGGCCTTGATCTGCAATCAGATCTACAATGCCTGGGTAGACCCTTTATATAGAGTCCCATTGACATCTGCAGGGCTCCTTGTGGGCACAGGCATCCTCCCACACCTATCCAGTTGCAGGATCAGATCTTAAATAATTAAGGGTTTAAATAATACACTGGCAATTTACAGTGCCGCAACTCTCTCACTCAGAGGTCTGAAAAAACACTCCCTCGAGCACGGGAAGTTTCAGCCTGTAAAGCGCCAGTATAGACAGTGCACCAGCACTGAGAGCTACGTTCCGCGTGGAGGTGGGTTTTTAGAGTGCTGGGAGCAGGGGTGGCTCTAGGCACCAGCTAAACAAGCAGGTGCCTAGGGTGGCAAAATATAGGGGGCGGCATAAAGCTGGGGCCCCAGCTCATACCTGAAGCGGCGTCCCGGCTGGATCGTGACGGCCCGGAGGGTGGTAACCAGCCTGTTCTGCCACCGGGAGCAGCAGGACAGGGAGCCGGCTAAGTAGGGAGCGTGTCCCCGCCACTCTCCTGCAGGCAGCGGACACCCCCAACTCCTCAGGTGGGAGCTGGTAGCGCAGCCCTTCCCCAGCTGCAGAGGACGGGCCGCTCCTCCTTGGCTTGTCGCTGCCACTGTGAGCCGAGGAGCGGCCCGTCCTCTGCAGCCAGGGCAGGGCCGCGCTACCGGCTCCCGCTTAGGAGGGTGGGGGAGTGGCTGCTGACCGCGGGAGAGCACCGCGCACAAGCCGAGGAGGAGCAGCCGGTCCTCTACAGCTGGGGCAGGGCCGCGCTACCGGCTCTGCTTGGGGGAGAGGGATGGCCCCTGACTGTGGAAGAGCGGCGGGACCCAGTAGCACAGCCCTGCCCGGCTGCAGAGGACGGGCCGCTCCTCCTCGGCTTGTTCACGCCAGGGCCGCCAGCGGGAGGCAAGTGGGGCAATTTGCCCTGGGCCCGCAGGGGACCCCATGAGAATGGCAGAGGCTTGCCCCCGCCATTCCCCCGGCGCCTCAGCGCATGCTGAACAGCACTGCAGCTGCGTGGCTCCGGGGGGGAGCTGAGCTCTGCCCCGCTCAGAGCTGCGTGGTAAGGGGGCGGGGCTGCGAGCTCCGGGCCGAGCGGTTCCTCCCCTTACCACACAGTTCTGAGCGGGGAAGAGCTTAGGCCTGCCCGGAGCCATGTGGCTGCAGTGCTGTTCAGGGCGGCTTCTCGACGCCCGCAGTGAGCCGGGGGTAAGTGGCCAGGACCAGGGGGTTGGCTAAGGAGCAGGGGGTCCTGGGGACAGTCAGGGGGCAGAGGTTCTGGGGGGGGGGCGGTCAGGGGACAGGCAAGGGGGGCTTGGATTTGGGGGGTGTCTTGGGGAGGTGGGTGTCAGGGAACAAGGAGCAGGATGGGTCAAGGATTCTAAAAAATCTTATTTAATTTGAAATGTTTAGCAGGGTTTTTATTTGTTTGTTTTTGTTTTTCTGCTTGGTGAAACAAGAACCAAAAAAGCCTCCAAGGTTTTCAATGTGTTGTTACCCCTCTACCCCACTTCCTTTTTCTCCCTCTTTACCTTTTTCTCTCCCCGCCCTGAGAGGGAAAAGGGGGCGAGGAAAAGGAAAGCCCAAGAGAGGAAAAGCTCAATGAAAACCATTTTTAAAAACGTTAATTTAAGTGGAAAACAAAAGTTGAATGAAACAACATTTTTCTGCACATTTTTTCTTAAATGTTGTTTTCATTGAACAAAAAAATCACCCAGCTTTAGTTGTAACCGCACAGGCTTCTGTATGCTCCTTATGCCTTGCCTGAATGGCCACTGGCCTGAGTTCAGTCTCATAGGGGGCACCTGCTAAATATGGCTTCCTTACCTTAACCCTCAGCTTCTCACCCAGCCTCTGTCCCAGTGCCTAGATATCTGGCTGAAACTGTGACTTTTGCTGGATGGCATGAGCACATTCCTCCTTCTGACCTACCAAGTCACTCCTTGGGCAAAGAAGAAAAATAGTGTATTTCTGCTCTTCAGATTAACCACAAGATATTTCTACATTATTTTAGCCAAGTATGTGCTTGGCCTGCCTTCTACGGCTCAGTCATGTGCAGGTAGGTGAAATAGTGGGTGAAAAACTGGTTGGAGGACAGTAATCAAGGAATGGTTATCAATGATACACTTTCAAAGTGGGGAAATGTGTCCAGTGGGTCCCACAGGGGTCCAGCACTAGTCAATATTTTCATAAATCAATTGGATAATGGAGTCGAAAGTTCACTTAGGCAATTTGCAGATGACACTAGGCTGGGAGGGGTTGCAAGCACTTTGGAGGACAGGATTAGAATTTTAAATGCCCTTGATAAATTGGAGGATTGGTCTGAAATCAGCAGATGAAATTCAATAAAAACAAGTGCAAAGTACCACACTTAGGAATGAAAAATCAAATGCATAACTACAAAATAGGGAATAACTAGCTAGGCAATAGTGCCACTGGAAAGGATCTGGGGATTATAGTGAATCACAAAGTGAATGTGTCAATATGATGCAGCTACAAAAGAGACTAATATTGTACTATGACATATGTTGCAACCTTGTGCAGTATCTCTGGGGATACATACCGTATTAAGCTTATGAATGGTTTATGTATCACTGTGGGCCAGGGACTGTATGCAACTTGGGGCAGTGGAGGAGAGTGAGGGGGAATGATACCACAGCTCCTTCAGGAACTAAAAGCAATGGGTGGTGATTTAAGGTGAATCACTCAGGTTGTAAAGACCTCCAGAGAGGTACCATGCCTGGGGACACTTGCATAAACCAGTTCAAACTAGGTTTTCCAGAGACCAACGGACTAAGAAAGGATGTTTGGCATAAAAAGTCTGCATCTAAACTGACTCAGGGCCTTCTTTTGATTCAGCAGGCAGACAAGTCCTTCTGACCAAAGACGAAACCCTTCCAGAAGGACTGGAAGAACTTTGGCTTACTAGGCCCCCCGTCAGATTGAGCAGTGACATCTGATAAGCTTTTAGAGTGTGTCATAAACATACAGGTAAGCGTTAATTCCTCTTTTGCCTGTAAAGGGTTAAGAAGATCACATAACCTAGCTGACACCTGACCAACAGGACCAATAAGGAGACAAGATACTTTCAAATCTGGGAGGGAGGAAAATCTTTGTCTGTTGTGTGTGCTTTCGCCATAGAAGATCAAGGAGGCAAGCCATATCATAGAGTCATAGACTTTAAAATCAGAAGGGACCATTATGATCATCTAGTCTGACCTCCTGCACAATGCAGACCACAGAATCTCACCCACCCACTCCTGTAACAAAACTCTAACCTATGTCTGAGTTATTGAAGTCCTCAAATTGTGATTTGACCTCAAGCTGCAGAGAATCCTCCAGCAAGTGACCCGTGCCCCATGCTGCAGAGGAAGGCGAAAAACCTCCAGGGCCTCTGCCAATCTGTCCTCGAGGAAAATTCCTTCCCGACCCCAAATATGGCGATCAGCTAAACCCTGAGCATGTGGGCAAGACTCACCAGCCAGCACCCAGGAAAGAATTCTCTGTAGTAACTCAGATCCCATCCCATCTAACATCCCATCCCAGACCACTAGGCATACTTACCTGCAGATAATCAAAGATCAGTTGCCAAATTAATTGCCAAAATTAGGCTACCCCATCATACTATCCCCTCCATAAACTTATCAAGCTTAGTCTTAAAGCCAGATATGTCTTTTGCCTCGACTACTCCCCTTGGAAGGCTGTTCCAGAATTTCACTCCTCTAATGGTTAGAAACCTTCATCTAATTTCAAGTCTAACTCCATTAAAATTAAAAAGTTTTGGATTTTTTTAAGCAGATTTTTTTATTGTTTCTTTAAACAATCAAACACAGCAAGCAGCAAATATTTGGCCACACCCTTCTGAAACCCCAAATCACGTTCAGGTTTTGGCAGACTTATTTGAGCTTTTTCAGTTACAAAAACCACAACAAATTTTGAAAGAAAGCAGACGTTGTCTGTGATTTTTTTCTGCATTTTTAAAACCTCTAGTTTTCGATCCAAAAAAAGATTTGACGGAAAATATTTGTCCAACCCCTTTAATGAGCTTTAGTACCTTTTAGCACTAGCTGATGCTGAGAACCAGTGATACCTTGTAAAGGTGACTTGAAAAGAAATGTTCTCAAAACTGGGTTTGTGCTGAGATGCAGAAGGTTTTTAAATGTTTATTTTTCCCAGGACTACTGGGGAGGGGGGAAGTGGGGCAATTTCCCCCGGGCCCCACAGGGGCCCCCACGAGAATACAGTATTCTATAGTATTGCAACTTTTTTTTATGGAAGGGGCCCCCATAATTGCTTTGCCCCAGGCCCCCTGAATCCTCTGGGCAGCCCTGGTTCGCGCTGCTGCAAGCTGAGGAGCAGCTTATCCTCTGCAGCTGGACAGGGCCACGCTACCGGCTCCGCCTTGGGGTGGTGGCTGCTGACCGCGGAAGAGCGGTAGCGCGGCCCTTCCCCGGCTGCAGAGAATGGGCCGCTCCTCCTCGGCTTGTCCCCACAGCTCTCCCGCAGGCAGCGGCCACCCCCCAGGCGGGAGCCAGTAGCGCGTCCCTGCTTCGGCTGCAGAGGACGGGGGGACATGACACCCGGGCGGGCCGCACCTCCTTGGCTTGTCCCCGCCTCCTCCTCCTCCTCCTCCTCCTCCCCTTTGCACCGCCTCCTGCCAGGGGAGAGGAGAGGGGAGCAGAGCAGCAGCCCGGGCTGAGCCCAGCTCATGCCAGGGCCAAGGCAAAGACCAAGGATGAGCGGGGCTGGGATCCAGCAGCAGCCCCAACCCCTGGCCCTGGGAGTGGTGGTGACTGGAGCTGAATCCGCCTCAGGCCAGATCCGCAGCAAGGTAAGAGTTGGACCAGGCGGGAGGGTTTTGTTAAAATTACACTAGTAGGAAATGGTTTTGTTTCACTAATTACAAATTCTCTGTTTTCATTTTTTTTTAAATTTAAACAGTCAAAACAAAACTTCAAAGTGCAAAAGCAAAAAAAATGGAGGGGGGCAGCCAAAATTTTCTTTGCTTGGGGCAGCAAAAAACCTAGAGCTGGCCGTGGCTGGGAGAGCTCTTCCCAGCGCTCTGCTGCGACTACACAAGCCATGTTAAAGCGCTGCCAGTGTAGACTAGCCCGAGGTTCTTTCTACTTATGGTATATTCTCTCTATTTCAGTGAGATGTTCATTCCCTTCATGAATCTGTTGTAAACATACGAATGGCCATACTGAGTCAGACCACTGGTCCACCTAGCCCAGAATCTTGTCTTCCGACAATGGCTGGTGCCAGATGCTTCAGGGGGAATGAATGATACAGGACAATTTATTGAGTGATCCATCCATCCCGTTGTCCAGTCCCAGCTTCTCGCAGTCAAAGTTTAGGGACCCCTACAGCATGGGGTTGCGTCCCTGACCGTCTTGGCTAATAGCCATTAATGAACTTTTTTGAACCCACTTATACATTGGGCCTTCTTAACATCCTCTGGCACCAAGTTCCACAGGTTGAGCGTGCATTGGGTGAAGAAGTACATCCTTGTGTTTGTTTTAAACCTTCTGCCTACTAATTTTATTGGGTGATCCAGAGTTTTATGTTATTATTTACGCCTTCACATACTTCCTTATTGATTTTCTCCACACCATTCATGATTTCATAATTCTCTGTCATATTCCCTTGAGGTCATTTGAGCAGGGGGTTGGACTAGATAACCTCCTGTGGTCCCTTCCAACCCTGATATTCTGTGATTCTATGATTCATCCCTTTTCTAAGATGAACAGTCTCAGTTTATTTAATCTCTCCTCATATGCAAGCTGGTTTATACCCCCTAATCGTTTTGCCCTCTCCACATTTATTTTAATTCTAATATATCTTTTTTGAGAGGGGACAACCAGACCTGCATGCAGTATTCAAGGTGTGGGCTTACCATGGATTTATCTAGAGGCATTATGATATTTAGTGCCTGATTATTTACCCCTTTCCTGATGGTTCCTAACACACTGTTTGTTTGTTTTTTGACTGCTGCTGCACATTGAGTGGCTATTTTCGGAGAACTATCTGTAATGGCTCCAAGATCTTTCTTGAGTGATAACAACTAATTTAGACTCCATTTTGTATGTATGGCTGGAATTACTTTTCCCAGTGTGCATTACTTTGCACTTACCAACATTACATTTATCACAAGCTACATATGAGTCAATAGTGTAACACTGTGGCAAAAAAAGAGCAAACATTCTGGGCTGTATTAGCCAGGACTGTTGTAAGCAAGACACGAGAAGTAATTCTTCTGCTCTGTTTCGCGCTGATTAGCCTCAGCTGGAGTATTGTGTCCAGTTCTGGGGGCCACGTTTCAGAAAAGATGTAGACAAATTGGAGAAAGGCCAGAGAAGAGCCGCAAAAATGATTTAAAGTCTAAAAAACATGACCCATGAGGGAAGATTGAAAAACATGGGTTTGTTTAATCTGGAGAAGACTGAGAAGGGGACATAACAATTTTCAAGTACATAAAAAGTCGTTACAAGAAGGAGGGAGGAAAATTATTCTCCTAACCTCTGAGAATAGAACAAGAAGCAATGGGCTTAAATTGCAGCAAAGGAGGTTTAGGTTGGACATTAGGAAAATCTTCCTGTCAGGGTGGTTAAGCACTGGAATAAATTGCCTAGGGAGGTTGTGCAATCTCCATTATTGGGGATTTTTAAGAGCAGGTTGGACAAACACCTGTCAGGGATGGTCTAGATAATACTTAGTCCTGCCTTGAGTGCAGGGGACTGGACTAGATGACCTTTCCAGTCCTACGATTCTATGATTGGATTTAATCAGCCATTTTGTTGCCCAGTCACTGAGTTTTGTGAGATCCATTTGTAACTCTTCAGTCAGCTTTGGACTTAACAATCTTGAGTATTTTTATATTGTCTACAAACTTTGCCACTCGCTGTTTACCCCATTCTCTAGATCATTTATGAATATGTTGAACAGCACTGGTCCCAGTACAGATCCTTGAGGGACCACACTATTAGCCTTTTTCCATTTTGAAAACTGGCCACTTATTTCTACCCTTTGTTTACTGTATTTTAATACTGATCTAGAAGAGGACCTTCCCTCTTATCCCAGGACTGCTTAGTTTGCTTAAGAACCTTTTGGTGAGAGACCTTGTTAAAGACCTTCCGAAAGTCCAGGTATATCTACTGGATCACCCTTGTCCGCATATTTGTTGACACCTTAAAATAATTTTACTAGATTGGATTCTACATTATTTCCCTTTACAAAAGCCATTGACTATTCCTCAACATATCGTGTTCCTATATAGCAGGGGTAGTCAATAGGCGGACCACGGGCCAAATCCAGACTGCCAGATGCTTTTAAATGGACCCCAAATTCTTATTTACTCGTAATTATTGTTACTGCACTGTATTTTATTATTTTCTCTGGAGTCTGGACTTTGCCTACATCATGACCAAGATATTTGGACCTTGATAAAAAATAATTGACTACCCTTGAGCTATAGTAAAGAATACAATTGTCAGACACACAGTTTCAGCCAGTTTGCCTGATTGTGATGTTAGACTTAGCAGCCTGTAATTTCCAGCATTGCCTTGAGGCCTTTTTTTTTTAAATCGGTATTATGTTAGCTACTTGCCAGACATCTAGTGCAGAGGCTAATTTAAACAAGAGGTTATCTACCACAGTTGTTACCCTGCAGTTTTGTGTTTGAATTCCTTTAGAACTCTTGGGTGAATACCAGTCTAGTCCTGGTGACTTACTACGCTTAAATTTATCAGTTTGTTCCAAAACCACCTTTACTGACACCTCAATCTGGTTCCTCAGATTTGTTACCTACAAAGAATGGCTGATGTATGGGAATCTCCCCCGTATCCTCTGCAGGGAAGACTGATGCAGTGGCCTTGTTTTCACTGAGTGCTCCTTTAGCACCTCGATCTCTAGTGCCCCACTGATTCTTTGGCAGACTTCCTGCTTCTGATGTGCTTTAAAAAATTGCTGTTAGTTTTTGTGTTTTACTAGTTGCTCTTCAAATTCTTTTTTGGACTCTCTATACTCTGACACTTGATTTGATGGAGTTTGTTCCTCTCTATTGTATATCCATCTGTTGCATTTCAGTGATATGTTTGTATTACTGGGCTGAGCCAGTAATTAGGTTGCCTAACACTTTCCATATAAAAAATTATTGTGGTCCTTTGTTTTTAGAAGCTCTAGCTGCTTCATGGGTTGCATGAAACCTTTGAAATACGGCAGAAGGAAAGTCTTTGGGCTGAAGAGCTGCCCGGTTTGTCCCATAACATTCAGTTCAGGTTTTGCTGAGAGATGCATTTTTGAAAAAAGCCTTTTCCCTTCTCTCACCTGTTCTTTACTTATTTCAGCCTTGAGACAAAATCTTTCTGAATAAGAACAAGTTAGGACCAGGTTCATGCTGCTGCTGAACCAGCAACAGCAGCATTGCACTCTACATAGAGAATGCTTAAGAACTGTTAGAGCTGCTGTTGCTCAAGATGTGGGGAGAGAGAGATGGGCTTATGCCCAAACCCTGCAAATAGTTCTAATGAGCCAGCTGATTCACTTTGAGGGCACCATGTGGGGTAGGAGCTGCCACACCACCTGGTGGTTCAAGAGAGATAGGCTGGGTCCCCCCCTTGGGATAACAGCCTTCTACTTACCAGGTAAGGTAGTAAGTCTTGTAGTTCAAAGGGGAGCAGTCTGAAAGTTCAGGGTTCACACCCAAGTGATGATGTATGATTTGGGCGAGGGAGGATTGTTATACTTGCGTGTAATAGGATTTGTTTATCTTTTTTCTTAAAAAGAAAAACCTAGGAAATTACCTAAGCATGTAAACAAATCTTATTTAGGTTGCAAAGACTGTCATTGCCTGTGCAACCTTACTTTACCCTCCATGTGCATATGTATTTTGCAACACAGTCTTAAATTATGTGATGACACACAGATTTTCACAGGACCCCTGTTTCATTTGATGTGAATGGTAAATGCATTGGGTGAGTGACAAAATTATGGTTGCACGGGGAACAAAAAATCTGCCATATCCTAACTTTGAGGTGCTTGACTTTTCAATGTAAATAACATAATTTTTGTGGGTGTAATACTCAAGTAATCTATGGTGCTTTGGACTCTTTGGGAAGGACATGCACTATAAAAATGAAATATGTTATTTGCTTTTTTTTTTCTTTCAGTTTAAACCGAAGCCACTATTCTTGAAGTTGTTAAAATTTGCTGGTGCCCCAAAAGACACTTTAACAGAAGGAGGTAAATTATCAGAATTTCTCATTTGGAATGATTGAAAGCAATAAATATAAGTTTCACTCTTGCAAGTTTATCCTACTTATTAGTTACCCCATAATGAAAGAAAAATAATGTGGTGTACTGGATAGGGCATCGGTGCGGAAGCTGGGAGGTGGTTCTGTTCCTGGCTCTGTCACAGTCATGCTCTGTGACCTCGATCAAGTTACTTAACGTCCATACCACCATTTCTCTGTCTGTAAAATGGAGTACCGTATATAGCTTTGAGAACTACAAATGAAAACTGCTATGTAAAATAGTATTTATTTATAATGCTGTTAATATTAATATGGAGTTGCAGGGGATGATTGAAAGGAGAATAGACTTTTTAGGGGGGTTGAAATAGGTTGTTTTATATTGGTTTTATACTTTAAAGTTCTAAATATATGTAATATACCAAACTTGACTTGCATTGTAGGTAATATTCTATCTTGGCCAATATATTATGTCTAAACAATTATATGATGAAAAACAGCAGTATATTGTCCACTGTGCAGATGATCTTCTTGGAGATCTATTTGGGGAACCAAGCTTTTCGGTAAAAGAACCCAGGTAACATTTCATATTTTTTGTGCGAGAGATCCATATGAAGCGTATGTAACACACTGAACATATGTTTTGGTTTGCAATTTGTTGCATATTTTATTTGATGAAGTCTTGATAGATGGAGTGGGGGAGTGGGGGCCTCTCAAGCCCACCACGGGGAGCAAGGGCCGGGGCACTAGAGGGGGGCAAGGGCTGTGATGGGGGGAGGTGGGGTTGGAGAGATGTCAGGGGTGAAGCTGGGACTCAGGGAGGGAATGGGGCAAGCTGCAGGAGAAAGTGCAGAGAGGGGATGTCACGGGGCGGGAGCTGGGGGCTGGGAAGCTGCAGGGGAGGGGACACAGCCGAGGGGAAGTACTGGGGAGACCGCAGGGAGGGCTGCTCAAGAGCCAGTAGGCATGGGGGGGGATGTCACGGGGCGGGAGCTGGGGGGCTGGGAAGCTGCAGGGGAGGGGACACAGCCGAGGGGAGGTACTGGGGAGACCGCAGGGGGGGTGCTCAAGAGGCAGTAGGCATGGGGGGGAGGCACTGGCGGGAGCTCGTACTGGGGTTGGGGTGTCAGGCCGTCGCGGTTCTCCTAGTGAATGGCACCAGGCTGCAGGGAACCCCACGGCCGGCAGCCCCCCTGCCTCCCAGCCTGGATTCCCAGCATGTAGCCGGCAGGGGGGGGATGTGACTGCCTCGGGGGCATTCACCCCACTCCCATCCCCGCTGGTGGGGAGTGGGAGGGGCCTGGGGCCCCGCAGCAGAGAGCCCATTCGGGGAGGCTCCCCCAGGGAAGCCTGGAAATCAGGGTCCCCGTCCCCAGGAAGGATGGACTGAGGCTGGTGCGAGGGGCCCCCTACAGACCCACGGCCAGCGGCTCCGCGGCCCCAGGCCTCCGGGGCACAACGTGGTTCTAAGGGAGGCGGGGGGGGGGGGTAAAGGGAGCCGCCCCCTAGACAAGCTGGGGGGCTGGGAGGGGGTGACAGCAGGAGCACCTGGCCCTCAAGGCTGGGACTCGCCAGCTCATCACAGCAGTGGCTGCGCAAAGTGCCACCGGATCCGGTGTGGCTGTCCCCCCACCCCCGCTGCATCCTGGGAGGGGTCTGGTCCCTGCTTCACCCGGGGGGTGGGGGGCTGGACACTGCAGGCAGCCCCCACCCTCGCACTCAAACCCGGGGGGTGGGGGGGGATTTTTCTTGTTCTCCGATTGGTCAGGGCTCATCTTCCTATTGGCTGTGTCGGGAGGGGCGGAGCTTCCCGGGGGGCGTCACGTGGCCCCCAGCCAACAGCGTGGCGCCTTTTGAGCTGCACGTGGCGCGGCCCGGAGCACGAGCGGGTAAAGGCGGCGGGGGGGCCCCGAGCTCCCCAAATCTCCCCAAGCCCCCTCCCCCAATACCTCCCACCCTCCGTGCCCCCTCCCCACATGCCTCCCGCCCTGCGACCACCGCCCCCAAACACCCCGCGCGCTCCACCACATACCCCTGCTCCCCCTCGTCTACCCCCCCACAAATACTTCCCACCCCTCGTCTACCCCTGTCCCCAAATACCCCCAGCCCCAATGCCTCCCACCCCCTTGTACACCCGTGCCCAAATACCTTCCACCACCTCTTCTGTCCTCACCCCAAATACTTCCCACCCCTTCTACTCCTGCCCCAAATACCCCCCTCTTCTACCCCCACCCCCAATACCTCCTACTCCCCACATCTAGTCCCCATCCCCAAATACCTCCCATCCTCCCCCTTCTTCTACCCCCTGCCCCAAATACCTCCCAGACCAGAACATAATATGGAAAAAAGCAGGATTTTGTACTTAAAAAAAACCCACCACAACAAAAAAAGTCCAGGCATTCACAGTGCAAAGTCAATGGGGATCACCACCAATTAACTTTTAAAATGTACTCTGTAGCCTTGCCTATTTTTTTCACAAAAGAGAAGCAGGACAGAATTTCACTGAATTGAGCCCTTGCAGACTGAATTGCATTTGAATACCTCTTCACATTGCATATTTAAACCACCCTCTTGGCTTGTGTTGGTTTTTTGCTTTGTTTTGTTTTTTATTTAATAGAATCATGTTTTACTTTTAATTGTGTTAGCAGATAAAATGAAATACACAAATCAGTGTGTAAGTTTAGGGTTATAAAGAATTATGGAATGTTTGTATAAACTGCAGTTTTAACATTGTGGTTATAATATTTTATTTTCTGTGTTTAAATACATTTTCTTCATATTGTTTTTGCTATATATTATTAAATTACAAAACCCCTCTGTGTTAAAAGAACATTCATGTTATGGAGTCAAATACTTAGAAGTTAGCAAATGCCAGAATTTTAAGCTTGCCCAAGCATCAAATAAAAACATTTCAGCTCCCTTTACTTCCCAGTACATGAGAAACTAATATTGTCCCAGGGACAGGGGCGGCTCTACAAATTTGGCCGCCCCAAGCAATCATGCCCGGGAGGCACCCCCGAGCCGCGGGAGCAGCGGACCTGCCGCGGGCATGACTGCGGAGGGTCCGCTGGTCGTGCGGCTCAGCTGGACCTCCCGCAGCTGCGGACGGTTCGCTGGTCCGGCGTCTCCGGTTGAGCTGCCGCAGTCATGCCTGCGGGAGGTCCAGCCGAGCCGCGGGACCAGCGAACCAGCGAACCGTCCGCAGTCATTCCTGCGGCAGGTCCGGTCGTCCCGGGGCTCCGGTGGACCTCCCGCAGGCATGACTGCGGCCGGTCCACCGGCCCAGCCTGCCGCCCCCCTGGGAAAGGGCCGCCCCAGGCGGGCGCTTGCCCCGCTGGGCTCTAGTGCCGCCCCTGCCCAGGGATAAAACAAAATACTACAGAATTAAAAAAAAGCCCTGAACCTATAGATTGTGGCAAATTTCTTTGGACCTGAGTCCTTGGTACATATATCGTACGTGCAGTTTTTTTTCCATTAGGCCTGCTTTCCATCCACAAACTCTACCACTGAAGCTGATGGGTTTTGCAGGCATTCAGCGCCTTTGAACATCAGGTCACTTTTTGTAAGTACTGAGTATCTGTGAGTCTCACTGACCTCAAAGGGGTTTGTGGGTGAAAATCAGACCATTGTTGTTTACATGCCTAAATGTGGTGTGAAGTGCCTGACTTTTAGGCAAACAGGTTAAATATATACAGATATGTTGGCCTGGATGACTACAACATTAGAGAAGGGAGCTCGGACATAAATCCTGTCCACTGCAGAGATTCTATGGAAAGTTTCCCAAGGGAGTTTTCATCCTTCAGATAATCTTAGTGTAAAATTGCTTGACTTCATGAACAAGGTATTGCAATTGATCCATCACGCAAAGGAAAGTAGTACCTTAGAGGCCTTTCTGAACTTGCAGCAAAGAATCCTGTGGCACCTTATAAACTAACAGATGTTTTGCAGCATGAGCTTTCGTGGGTGAATACCCACTTCTTCGGATGCAAGAAGTGGGTATTCACCCACGAAAGCTCATGCTGCAAAACGTCTGTTAGTCTATAAGGTGCCACAGAATTCTTTGCTGCTTCTACAGAACCAGACAAACACGGCTACCCCTCTGATACTTTCTGAACTTGTTATAGCTGTTTCAGTTTCACTACATGGTCAGTGGATATCTGGTCTCTGAAGCAAAGCTGTCGTTATGTTCAGTACAGTGCCTGTGCTTTTAAGTAAATCAAAGGCCTTCATGGAGGTTTCTCATTGATATTACAAGAAATGATGAGAGAAATCATGCTCTTCTTGGCTGACATTGACATGTCAGGGTGTGTACATTAATTAGGGGTTTGTGGTTATATAAAAATGGAGCTAAGATAATCAAAGGAAATAATTCTTTTAACTATAATTAATGATCAAATGAATTAATTCAAATAGTTTTGAGAATAAGCCAATGTATTACATTTGAAAGGCACATTATACAATTGACTACACCACTGAAGCTGCTAAAAGTTTTATTGTGCTAAAAATACAGTGAGATTTGATATTAAATTAGAAATGTGACCAAACACTGCTTGTGAGGTGCCAAGTAAACTGTTGGTGCTATCTGAATAATAATTAGGGCTCCGTGTCTGTCACAGAGGTTGCAGAAGTCACAGATTCCGTGACTTTCCACGACCTCCATTACTTCTGCAGGGGCCAGTGTGGCTGATCCCATGGCTGCCAAGACAGCCACACGGGCCGCTGCTGGAGTGGCCCTGGGGACAGCCAAATCCTGGGACTTCTCACCTCACAAGAGAGCAGGATTTAGCTGTGACCCTTTTTTCCTGTGCATGACCAGGATCCATTCCTCAGCTGGACTGCAGCATTTGGCCCTCAGTTGTACACTCGTGGATAGTGGCTCTGGGACCAAATGCATCTCTGGTGTAATTCCACTGCAGTCGGTGAAGTTACACTAGATTAAATTGATCCATGAAGCCTAATTTTTACCTCAGAAGCATCAGTTCAATGCTGTCTCAAGTCAGTGGGGGTTATTTATGGATTTCTAAGGATATGGTAAAAAAAATGGTGTCACTGAGAGATGCAAATAACGGCTGTGAAACATATAAATCCCTGGAATGCATTTTGGTTATAGAGGGTAGGAAAGAAGGTCCTCTCTCCCCACACCTCCCATCCGCACATACAGACACTGTTGCTTAAGTGTAGAGTCCACAGCTGAGCATTTGCAATATAAAACAGAGAGACTATCACTGGTATTCCTAGAAACCTGATGAGTCACACAGGTACACCAGGAACTATTCTGTAGTGTACATCTAGCTCCCTTTAACCTTTGTAGTGAGTATCTGATTATGTAAATGGTGTTGACCCATACGTGGGGTTGTGAAGGAGTTTCCCCCCTGGTTAGATTGGCAGACCCCCTTGGAGCTTTTCACCTCCCTCTGCAGCATGGGGCATGGGTCCCTTGCTGGTTTGAACTAGTAAATGGTAGTTCTTCTTCGGGTACTTGTTCATGTCCATCGCCCATTGTATGTGTGCTCTCCACATGCACCGGTGCGGGACGTTTTTCCACTAGCAGAATCCATAGGGGAGCTGCTCCGGCCCCCTCTGGAGTAGCGCCCGCATGGCACGGTATAGGGAGTGCTGCCGGCTCCCCCCACCCTCAGTTCCTCCTTGCAGCCAGTGGCAGTGCATGGGATGTTTGCTGCTCTTACTAGTCTTGCTTAGGCTTTGTTCATATGAACTAGAGTTCTTGTAAAGGAGTGTTTTATAAGGACAAAGTCCAGCTGCGGCCCCACCCAGCCTTCCTACCAAAGATGGTGTCTTCCTTCCACATGAGCCAGGACGTATTCCTGCCTGTGCTCTGTCCCAGGCCACACAAGACTGGACGTCCAGGGGGGCTTGGCTTGGCAGAGCTGTATTACAGTCTGTGTATCTGTGCACTCCTACCCGCCTCCACAGGAACTGCTGGGTCACCTAATGTGGAATGGACATGAGCAAGCACTGGAAGAAGAAAAGACGGTTACCTGTTCCGTAACTGGTGTTCTTGGAGATGTGTTGCTCATATCCATTCCACGACCCACCCTCCTTCCCCTCTGTCAGCGTTTCCGTCAAGAAGGAACTGAGGGTGGGGGCAGCTTCCAAGTTTACACAAATCCCTGTGTGGGCAGTCAGTCCATGCTCCTGTCTCAGGGATCCACTCCAGCTTGGGATCCTTGCTGCCCTGCTGCTGTCCTCCCCATGAGATGATCAACTGAGGTCTGTGTGGTGACAGAACTGGTTTGTAACAGGCTTGTCTTTCACATTCTCCTCTCAGGCTTGCTGGCAGACTTGTCTGAGGATCTGACAGAGGCGAAGCACAGGGACTACCCAGAAGAACACAGGCAAATCAGAATCACGCCTCTCCTGCAGCAATGGGCTGGCTGGAAGCATCAAACTGGCAGCTTCACATTTCCTTGATAGTGCTACTCTCCATACACATGAAGGGTAAGGAGAAAAAAGTGTTCCATAGAATCATAGAATCATAGAATCTCAGGGTTGGAAGGGACCTCAGGAGGTCATCTAGTCCAACCCCCTGCTCAAAGCAGGACCAAACCCAACTAAATCATCCCAGCCAGGGCTTTGTCAAGCCTGACCTTAAAAACCTCTACGGAAGGAGATTCCGCAATGTAATTCTGACAGGGTGGTGAGCTGAAAGATAAAAGGTAACTGTTCAATTTTATTATGAAAGAAAAAGTTTAGCATGGAGAATCACAGCTTAAGAATCTCCAAACCACAGTGCAGTCTGGGAAAGTACAGCATTTTAGCTGTCAGTATGGCGCTCCTCCTGCCGCGCACCGTGAAGGATCCTCTTGCGCACCCCACTTTGGAGACTACTGTGTTAAACAGTTAAACTTTCTTTGACTCACCTACAATCCTTCAGTATTGGACATATGGTTTGTTTTGGGGGATTTTTTTTGGTGCTTTAGGGAATCTTACACTGGCTCCCTAATAGGACATGATACAGTTAAACCAAATGGCCAGAAGAAACAGCAGTAGTACCTTTGTATAGTCAGTTTGCTCGCAATGATTTAATGTGTGGTATGAAGGTAGTAATCAGTAGGAGAAAATTAACTTCATGAGTCTGCTCTGTGCACTGAGCCCTAATAAAACTTTGGATCCCAACACCTGAACAGCTCAAGGTCCCACCTTCCTATTGACAACTATCTTGGAATATGGTTCTTAACTTAGTGATTCGGACCCATCTCTCTACTAACATAATATTTGTTTGGTTTTAGGTATCTTGGCTGGACCAGTTGTTGATCCACATGTAACAGCAGTTTGGGGGAAGAATGTCACCCTGAAATGCATAATTGAAATAAATGGAACAATAACACAAATCTCATGGGAGAAGATGCATGGTAAAAGTAAACACACCATTGCTGTTCATCAGCCTGAATGTGGGTTTGCTGTTCAAGGAGAATACCAAGGAAGAGTGTCACTTAAAAACTACTCACTTACTGATGCAACTATCACCCTACACAATATAAGCTTCTCTGATTCAGGAGAATATGTATGCAAAGTAGTTACATCCCCACTAGGAAATGCTCAGTCATCAACAACTGTAACTGTATTGGGTATGTTTGCTTTTTAATTTTATATTTGATTATTTTACCTCCCCAAACCTCCACAAAAAGCTAAATAAACGTCATAGGACTTGGCTATATGGAGACATTGTGTGTGGCAAGCTAGGGTCTGCATCTACAGCACAGTATCTTGCCACATAATGATTGGCTGTGTTTACCTTCCTGCTGTGTACTGAAAGTTCAGTAGTGGGGTTTGACAGATGTTTCAAATATTGTTAGTGGGCTCCAGCTTCATAAGGAAGTGATCGAGTTTCTTAATGCTGTGACTTACAGAAGTATACAACTTATTCTTCTGTCTCAAGTTTACTTTAACAATCCTCTTGGCTGACTTAGAAGGCAACACAGAGTAGGTGTTGTAATGCAGTATTAGTTGGTTTGTGAATTTTTTTTTGGTCGAAGTAGCCACATCCACATGAGGACTACAAGTCTTTTGATTCAAATTCTGTCAAATAATCCAAAAGCTGAGAATAGTGTGTGCATTTTTTTTTAAAAGTAGATAATATGGTTGGGCCTTAAGTACAAGAAGGAGAAAATAAACATTGAGTGTTGGAGTTAATATACTGGGCAGTGCTTGCTGAGTGAAGAGATTTTTTGTTGGGTGACAATAGGCTGAGATGAAATTGCTGCTACTTCAAATGTTTGACAAATATGTGCTAAAATAGTGCAGTTAAATAAAAATAAACATTCACATTCTAGTATGTTTAAAATAAATTGCATATGAATGGGAAAAATTTCAAACATTTTTATTTAGAAGCTTTCTTCTCGAATTTTAGAAACAATTCAACTAAAGGCAAAAAAGAACTTATCAAAGCTTGTTCTGAAATTTGGAATAAATAATGTAGCTGTTGATTTAAATGGAAAAATTAATATGTAATTTAAAGGAGCTCTGTTCAGGATGTTTCAGGTGTATTGATCTGATGAGATACTAAATGACTATAGAAAGGCTTTTGATGGTGAAATAA
The DNA here is from genome assembly GCF_016161935.1 of Mauremys reevesii. Taxonomy (NCBI): domain Eukaryota; kingdom Metazoa; phylum Chordata; order Testudines; family Geoemydidae; genus Mauremys; species Mauremys reevesii. The sequence continues at coordinate 34,334,940 of NC_052634.1, read as the reverse complement.
GTAAATTGCTATGTACTGTTTTAAAAAGAAATGTAATGGCTGATTAAAAGATTAGGGAGGGTAGTCATACAAATACAAAGTAATTCATTTTTTCCAAAAAAATGGGTATTTAAGATCATAGAATCATAGAATGTCAGGGTTGGAAGGGACCTCAGGAGGTCATCTAGTCCAATCCCCTGCTCAAAGCAGGATCAACCCCAACTAAATCATCCCAGCCAGGGCTTTGTCAAGCCTGACCTTAAAAACCTCTAAGGAAGGAGATTCCACCACCTCCCTAGGGAACCCATTCCAGTGCTTCACCACTCTCTGAGTGAAAAAGTTTTTCCTAATATCCAACCTAAACCTCCCCCAATGCATAGTCTGTTTCTTTAAAGTATCAGAGGGGTAGCCGTGTTAGTCTGGTTCTGTAGAAGCAGCAAAGAATCCTGTGGTACCTTATAGACTAACAGACGTTTTGCAGCATGAGCTTTCGTGGGTGAATACCCACTTCTTGGGTATTCACCCACGAAAGCGCATGCTGCAAGTGGGTATTCACCCACGAAAGCTCATGCTGCAAAACGTCTGTTAGTCTATAAGGTGCCACAGGATTCTTTGCTGTTTCTTTAAAGATATCATTCATACTATTTCCACTCAAGAAGGTGTTGTTTTAATTGATTACAACATAGACATACAGCATTATTATTGTTATTCAGAATGTATATGGGGAACTGTGCGGCCTGGTGGATAGGACACAGTCATGCCTCAGGAGACCTGAGCTCTTGTCCTATCTGTGCTGTGGACTCACTTGGTGACATTGGACAAGGGACAGAACATCTTTCTGCCTCAGTTTCCCTTTCTGTAAAACAGGACTGCATTACCTTTATGAAATGTGCTAAGGAGGCATCTTACCTCATTCAAAAGTGAAGGTGATAGCCTGTAGCATTGGAAATAAGAATTCCCCTAGTTTGGTACCTAGCCACCATAATGATGTGTGCTCTAGAAGTTCATAAATGATGGTAAGGCAGATATTTATTCAGGGCTGGCTCCAGCTTTTTTGCCACCCCAAGTGGCGAAGCGGGGGAAAAAAAACAAAAAAAGATAAAGCCACAATCGGTGGCACTTCAGCAGCAGCTCTACCGCTCCATTTAGTTCTTCGGCAGCAATTTGGTGGTGGGTCCTTCGCTCCTAGAGGGACTGAGGGACCCGCCGCCGAATTGCCGCCGAAGACCCGGACGTGCCGCTCCTTTCCATTGGCCGCCCCAAGCACCTGCTTCCTGCGCTGCTGCCTAGAGCTGGCCCTGTATTTATTATAAGGTCTTTATATTTATGCTAAAATACCAGGGTGGTGATGACCTTCTAAAAATCTAGATAGATTTGACCTATCGCTTCAGCTTCTTAAACTATAGTATTAAACCTGTCCTTGTATTTAAATTCAGGCAAACTCATTCTACCTGTGTTTTATTTCAGTGTAGTTATACTGGTTTTACACCAATGGAGAATCTGAGCCTCTATTCTTTTTAGCCAGTTTAATCCTTTTTCTTTACTAGCTAGCTTGGTGAGGGAAGGAGCAGCCATAGGCAAGGTTCATTGATGCCCTAAGCAAGAACAACCCATTTGATCTGCACCCTCTGATACTCATGGTGAAATCAGCCCCAAGTCTGAGCCTCACATTGTTTTCCTTTTCTAATGGGCTCTTTCAACTCTCATGCTTGCTGTTATGAGTGTAATACCTTTAATCTGGATCATTACATGCTTCAGAGGCATTAGTGTTGTGTTCTATTATGCACTTGCTATTTGTGCAAGGCAGATTGCCTGTGTGTGTGTATGTATGTCTAGTATTTGAACGCCAGATCAGCTGTGTACCTTGGCAGAAATTCAACATGACTGGAACACTTCTCCTACCCACAGCATTAGATCTCTAGGACTCTGTAAAACAGGTCTGCCAATGTAATACATTTGTGCCAGAGTGTCTTGCAAGAGGTGAACAGTAATTGGGAGTTATGGTGCCAGCTGAGCCATCAGCAGCAGTTAGTGGTTTTCTGATACCTGCTCGTTAAGGGCCTGCTCCTACAAAGTGACCACCAGAGGCTGCTCTTGGCACCAGCAAAGCAAGCAGATGCGTGGGGTGGCCCATTTGCAGGGGCAGCAGGGATCCAACATGGGAGCTGAGAATGAACAGGGGGCCCTGGGAGCTGTAGTTCCTTCGTTAGCTCCCTACCTATAGAGCCAGCCCTGGAGCAGGGAAAGAACTACATTTCCCAGCATTCCCTTGGCTGCTATCAACAGGAACGGGAGGGGGGAGTGAGGTACTGAGACCTCAAGCTGCAGCTTGGTGTGAATGGAGAGCTACACTGGGAAGGGCAGGGAGACCCCGCCCCCATCCACTCCCTCTCAATTTCCACCTCCTGACTGCCTCCCCCCGAAACCCCAAACCATCCAACCCCCCTGCTCTTTGTCCCCTGATCATCCCCCCTGGACCTCTGCCCCTGACTGCCCCCTGGGCCCTCTATCTAAGCCCCCCTGCTCCTTGTCCCCTGATCACCCCCCGCAACCCTGCCCCTGACTGCCCCCTGGGACCCCATCCTCTATCTAAGCCCCCCTGCTCCTTGTCCCCTGATCATCCCCCCCGGACCCCTGCCCCTAAATGCCCCCCGGGACCCCACCCCTATCTAAGCCCCTCTGCTCCTTGTCCCCTGATCACCCCCTCTTGGGACCCCTGCCCCTAGCCGCCCCTGGGACCCCATCCCCTTGGACCCCACCCCTATCTAAGCCTCCCTTCTCCTTTTCCCTGACTGCCCCCTCCTGAGACTCCCACCCACCCTAACTGCCCCTAGGACTCCACCCCTACCTGTCCCCTGACTGCCCTGGCCCCCATCCACACCCCTGCCCCTAACAGACCCCGGGACTCCCACACCTATCCCACCGCTGCCTGTCCCCTGACTGTTCTCCCCCAACCCCGGACCCATCTAACCCCCTTCCCCTGACTGTCCCCCGAACCTCCGCCCCATTCAGCGCCCCGCTCCCTGTCCCCTGACTGCCCCGACCCTCTCCACTCTCCCACCCCTGACAGCCCCAGAATCCCTGACCCATCCAACTCCCCCGATCCCTGTCCCTTGACTGCCCTGACCCCTCTCCACACTCCCACCCCAACAGCCCCCAAACCCACCTAACCCCCACTCCCTGTCCCTTGACTGCATCAACCCCGCTCCACACCCCTGCCACCTGACAGGCCCCCAGAACCCCTGACCCATCCAACCCCCCAGCTACCTGTCCCTTGACTGCCCCCCGGGACCCCCTACCCCTTCTCCAACCCCTCAGTCCCCTTACTGTGCCGCTCAGACCAGTGTGTCTGGCTCTGTGCGGAGCCCGACACTCTGCCGCAGACACGCTGCTGCACTCCCCCATGGAGCGCACAGCCCCGCCCTCCCCAGAGCGCTGCTGGCGTGGCGTGCTGAGGTTTCAGGAGAGCGGGGAGCAGAGGAGGGGCACTGGATACTGCAGACCCCAATGCGAGTGGCTCAATCCGGCCGAGCCACCATGTCAGCCGTGCTGCGCTCTGCACTGGGAGGAAAATCCCGGACCTTTTGAGAGTTTCATCGCTATTTGAAACCCCCAAAGCCAGACATGTCCATGAAAATACGGACGTATGATAACCCTAGTCGTATGCTCAAGGATTAGACTTTGACCCGGATATCCCCTTCAGAAGACATCACCAGACTGGATTAGGGATACTGGTGTGATCTTGCCTTGCAGCCCCCAAAGAAGGAATTGAGGGGACTAAATGGACAGTGCCCCTCTCTATCTGAAGCCTGGTATGTGGATCCCACTAGAATTTAAAATGAAAAGTAAGGGACGGGAGGCTCTGGACCTGGGCAGCTTTAGCTACAGTACCAAGCACTTAGGAGGATTTCCACTTCTGAGCCATGGAAGCAGAAATTGACTTTTCCTTTCCAGATTTAGCTAATATTCAGAAAGGGAATCTAGCACCTGCCTTCCACAAAATTCAGGAGTGCTCAAGCTCAATTTGGGCAGCTGTTACTTCATTTCTCCCAAATCAAATATACTGATCCACTGTAACTTGCTGTAGAAAAAGTAGGATAAAATTGAGCAAGAAATGCTTCCCAGTGGTTATTAGGACTGGAATTGCTATTTTCAACAGCCATTGACTTTAGTTTTATTTGTTTAAAAGGAAGACAGTGATGTTGCATTGGCAAATTCCCCATAGAAACAAAGAGTGGAACAAAAGAATAATAAAAGCACCTCAGCTTTTCCTCATTTATGTAGGACAGTCTTATAATATGGATCCAGATATCCTCTAGTCACACAAGATGAAAATTCTTCCACTTGACTGCAGTTCTGTAACTATATGGGAACCAGTCCTGTCTGTGTTCTGTGCACATCCAAAATTCCTGCTGAATGACCCGCCCTGGGAGCGAGTTACCACTGACCCAGGGCTAGTGCAGAAGGAGGGTGGAGGTGTGGGGGGGGGAGCCCAGGGCTGGGACGGCAGGAGGTGCAGGTGGAGGGGGGGAGAGCCCAGGGCTGGGGCAGCACGGGGGTGCGGTGGGGAGCCAAGGGCTGGGGTGGGGGACAGCCAAGTTTTTTTTGCTTGGGGCGGCAAAAAACTTAGAGCCGGCCCTGGTGACCAGCAGCTCCTGACAAACACTCAGCACCTTTAATGCCTTGAAGCCAGTGGAAGTAAAGCAAGTAATCAGCACTACTCAGGATTTGGCCCTGACTTGAGAAACTCCTGATTTAACTCAATTTATCGTTCTTTGCTGGTTTATATATAGCTATTTGTTTAAAATGTGGTTTATAGTAAACTGCTTCATCTCTTAGCACCGGGTGTCACAAAACACGGGCTGTGTGGTGTTACAAAAGGACACATTTTTCTTAAAAAGAAAAACCACATGTGTTTTGCCACATGTATGTATAGCTTCTATTCTGGGTCTTAGAAAGCAGCTGCTCTACCCCATGTTATGCTCTGCAGAAATAAGCCCATTTGTTTTGTGTCTTTCACTTCTCAGGTGCTCCTTATTGGACCCATTTAGAAAGGATGAAGAAGAAGCTGCTAGCTGTGCCGGCAGCAAGTACTGTTCGCTTCCGTTGCCCTGCAGCAGGCAACCCCACCCCATCCATATACTGGCTGAAAAATGGCAAAGTATTCAAGGGAGAACATCGAATTGGGGGCATCAAAGTAAGGCATTGTGGGTCTAATCTTGCCTATGCTGTGTTCATTCATCTCTGGATCTATTATTGATGGCTCGATCGGAGCCAGTGTTCACTGAGCCATCCTGATAGGGGCAAGCAAGCATGAGATCCTTGGCTTTACATAGTAAATATTTCCATGACCATTAGGGCTTGTGACATTTTTCTGCTCAAGATGTTTTTTCTATGATATGTACAAATTGCATTTCCCTTAGTACTGCCCATAATCCTGGCAACTTTATCATAAGCGAGAGAGAAGGATATCATTGTATATCATCATAAACCACAGTGACTGTGCCAGAATGGGGGTATTTTTGATAACCATACTAATTGTTCAAATAACTGTTAAAATTAGCTGCTGCCCGTTCTGGTGGAATGCCAACTCTGAGCATTTGCTCATGTTGCTAGTCTTTTTTAAAAGTAACCTTAAAAGAAAAAGATCAGGTGTATTGCTTCTGCTCGCTGCAATAACTAGATGCAACAAGGTACAAAGAGACAGGTTTTTATCCAAGTTACAAAAATGTAAACCCAGAGTGATACCACTGAAATCAGGGAAGTGACTCCTGACTTACACCCATGTAACAGAGATCAGCATCTGATCTAAGCTCTTAAACAGACCTCTCTCTGTTATCATTCAGACATGTAACACGAGCCTGGCAGAAATACTGAGACTCGGTTCAGGAACATTCTTGTGGTGAAATGCTGGAAGCCCCTTTGCCCTGGGTAATACCAAAGAGGGACAGGTTGGCAGCGTGATTTTGATGTCTACAAACAGAGCCCACAGACACCAAAAACCAGTAAATGAATGCCTAACCAGGCGACTTATCTGACCACAATTTCTGTGCCACCTTTAATTGTACATCAAAATAAGGCAGTAACTTAGCAGGAAAATCAGTTGCTCTTGATTTTTTTCCCTTCTTGTACTATGCAGATGCCTTCCTGTTGACCATTTTGGGGAGCAGAATAGTTGGTGGGATGGTTATAAACACAGCAGAGTCACAAGGAAGAAAAATCTCTCTCTTTCCAGACTGTTTCCTCCTCCTTCACTCAGGCTCCTCCTGGAAGAATTGAATATGTTTGTTTCACTGAAACCTTTGAAGCTTCCTAATCAGCACATTGTGGTTTGTTGACAAGGTTGAGGGCACACAGGCAGTTCTAGATCTTTGGAGAAGTTAAGGCGAGAGGAGAATCAGGGAGGTAACTCCTCTCTGCAACTGACCTGATAATAGATAACATTTCCAAGTCACCCAGTGCAGCACAAACATTTTGTACTAATTACATGCTGTGCGGATTATCATAAACTGCTTTCAGGCTTGCATGTGCATTTATACAAAAATGTGTGATGACAGCTGCGCTAAATTATGCTTGCAGAATTAAACCTAAGGTAAAAGTAATTCCACTTCCCACTTCCCTGTGGTGTGAATCTACCCTTGAGTTCAGATAGAAAAGATTCATCCTCTGCATCACAGTCACATCTCTTGCACCATAGCACTTTATTTTCTCTAGAGGCACCTTCCAGTAATAAGTAAATGTTTAAAAAGCTATCGGAGGCAGTGTGGGGCCTGTTAAACCAATAGGAGTGTAATTCCTCTGTCTGTCTAGAAAAAGATCTCTCTCTCTCTCTCTCTCTAGATACAGAAACATCGCTTTGTTTCTCTCTTGCTTGCCCCCCTAACCCCGTAGAGCTTAGATAGATAGATATGCCAATTTATATCAGGTGAGGGTCTGCGCCAGAAAGAAAGTAAAAAATAAATCAGTTCAGTGTATCATTTACTGAAGATTAAACTCTTCAGGTACGATTGAGTTTCTATCCCAGGATTTAGGCTCGGTAAAAGTGAATGGCCAGATCAACAGCTGGTGGAGCTTGGACAGTTTACACCAGCTGAGGATCAAGCCCAGTGGATTAACCTGCAAAGTCCAGAATCACAAATTAACATTTCCTCTTTCTCTTTTTCTCCAGAGTTCAGAATAGTTTAGACTTTGCTCTTTGGAAATCTGTGGCCAGCAGAAGAAAGCTGGAACTTGCAACATGCAAGTTTGCTTGTTTTTTTTTTAATATCCCATCCTAACCTTTAATTTTTACCTCTGGTAAATGGCATTTAGATACCATCAAAACTCAAAACGGGGGAAGAGAAGACTTCCAAACATGGATGAAATAAATTATATACAGTTCATTCTTAAATGGCAGAGGAGTGAAATTCATATGACTTATCACATGAAATTTCCCAAAGAGAATTAATATTATAGAATCCTTGCTGGAATCTATAATATTGTAAGCCTGTGTGTGTTAAATGACCCTAGAAGGGAATGGGGGGCTGGAAGGGGGAGATTGAGGATTATCCCTTCCCCAGACCATTGCACCGGCTTGCGTACCAGTCTAGCAAACATGGTCTTAGTTTCTAAGTGTGTCTGCAAATGTTTGTCTCTCAAGGAGCCAAGAGTGACAACCAGGGCGACCGAGAGCGGGTTTGGGCCCCAGTGAAAAAAATTTTTCAGGCCCCCCAGCAAGTGTGGACTGGCTAAACAGAGCCGATGAAGCTGGGGAAACCAGGGTCCCATTCTAGACTGCCGGCTAGAATTTGTAATTTGTACTGGCTTCCCCACTGCCTCTCATCAGCCCTGGTGACAACACCAAATAAACCAGAGGGATTTCCAGTATCTCACTGATTTGATTAAAGTCTGCAATGAGTTACTTCATGTTTCTAATGGTTTATCAAGTACACTGACTGCCCAAAATTGGGAAACATCCTTCTTGTGATCCCCTTGGTCTGGACTCAGCTTTCGACTAAAACTTTTCCTTAGTTGTTTTTAAAAAACCTTTCCAGACACCTTCTGTGTCACAGGAACAGAGCTCTGACCCACAGTTTGAATCTGTATTCAGATCCCACTTCCCCAGAGCTCAAGTCCCATACAATGAGGTGATGGACACTTTATATCTAGAATAGGCAAGACACGTGGTTGGATGTTTGGAGTGTTTGGATCTAGGTTTATGACACCGCTTTGCCACATGCTTCGTATCTGGAGCCAAGCTTTACCAGAGTTCAGATCCTAGATACTACCATGATGGGTACTTTACAAATGCCTAGGAGAGAAGGATAAAGAGGGGTGTGAAGATGCAAGGCTATGATATAAGCCACTATAGAGACAGATCAGTAACAGGATTAGATCGAGACACCCCTCTCCCCACCCCAAGTTCTGGCATCAAATCTGGTCCAGTTTCACCTGTAAATTACATGACAGAATGCCCAGTGAAATCTCCAGAAAGAGCATCAGAATTGAACCCATAATCGTCAGCAGCCAAAACCTTTCTTCAGTCAAAACCTTTCTGTCTTTCTATTACGTATACATTTAAATGCAGTGACATGCTTTGTTGTCAACACTTAGAAACAAGGTTAGGAATGCAGGCCAGTCAACACTGTTACTTGAGCAGATGCCGAGATACAAAAGGTGGGGGGAAAGTATAGTTTTATGGCAAGAGCGTGACACCCTCCATTAAAACCAAGCCATATTTGCTTCATAGCCCTTATACCCAATGTCCAGTGCAGTAACGCTGCCTTTGACAGGTTAATTGTGCTCTGATCCCTTTAAAACAAGGCATGGGGATCCAGATAACCACTAGTGAAAGATGGTTACAGTGGCTCCGTTTGAATTCACCTGCTGTAGCTAAAAGTGCTAACAATTGATTAACCACTCATTTTCTGCATCAGCCCTTGGTTTTCTGTAGTGTGCAGAACTGGCATCACTGATGCCAGTTGATTCTGTGTACCAAGAATCCTCTCCAAAACACGTTGTTAAAATACTGTTGACAGCTGTTTGGGGGCAGTTGGCTTCTAACTGATGTCCAGAGGCTTGTGAAGGTTAACTAACTCTGCTCACGGGGATTATGCATACCGAGCTCACGTGTGTGTGTGTGTGTGTGCGCCCACGCACACGCGCGCATGAATCACTTTGAAGCAAGGACGCCAACATTCATTTTCAGCCCTGCAACTGATGGGCCCCTGTAACCTTGGCCAAGTCACTTAAAGTGGACACCATTGGTCTGAAATCCAATCAGTTAAAGAAAAGACAGGGTGTTCATGTACTATACTCGAGCCAGTGTCAGACACCCTGACAGTTCTGTGCTTTACACTCATGGTTTTCCTATGGTTTGTAATGTTTGTCTCTCACATGTTACCCACTGGAAGACATACCCATTGAGAAAGGGAAACAGATAACTATATAAAGGAAATAGTGAGGCTGACTGTACATAAAGTGCTGCCTAATACCCAGAGTAAACAAACTGTAAAAAATAGAATTTTTTTTTCTCACTGATCTCTTTCAGTTCTAGTGATCGGCAGATAGGTGTTACTGGTAACACAAGTAGGTTAAAGATTTGCCAAAAAAAAGCCCCAAAGGTGTGGTTCTTTAAGCTGATGGAGTCCATTTAACTTCTCTGGCCTTCAGTTGACTGGAGTATGTGATGCTATCTTATTTAATGTCTTTGAAGCACTTTGAGTTCCTCACATGAAAGGCACAAGATAGAAGTGCAGCTAGCAATTATTTGTTTTACCTTAGCTCCTGTGAGCTCTAGCTGTAGACACTGCCCTCATTGTGCTAGGTGCTGTACAAATGTAGAACAAAAAGATGGTCCATGTCCCAATGGGCTTACAGCCCATTATTTATATTATGGGAGCGTCTACAGCCCTCGGCAGGATCAGAGCCTGTTATACAGCCCACTGTACAGTTGATTCATTGGGCTTGATTCTCACATAAAGACCACTTTACACCAGGCAGGCAGCATAAATTGTCCTTAAAGTGCTCATAACTTACATTTACAGACGTGCTGCAGCCCCAGCATGCTGGCAGAGTGGGGAGGGGGGGAAAAGGCCTGGGAATAAACAAGAATGAGGCCCATTGTGTTTTGCCATTTGTTCATTGATTATAATGGTCCAATGAAATATTAGCTGGTGATGTCTTATGGTTGGCTGATCTGTTTTTTCCTCCCTCTAGTTACGGCATCAGCAGTGGAGCCTAGTGATGGAGAGTGTGGTTCCGTCAGACCGAGGGAACTACACGTGCATTGTAGAGAACAAATATGGCAGCATTAGGCACACTTACCAGCTAGATGTAGTAGGTAAGATTTCTCTACTTCCTCTTCACTTCTGATACACAGTCGTCATCAAGATGGCTTATGTGCAGTGATGATTTTGGGCTTAACCATATAGTCCGTCCCCTGAAGTGAATGATGCGGGTCCATAACCACAAACCCAGCTGGCCCTCCTTCTCAGCAAGGGTTCAAGGAGTGAATGCACTATCCTGGACATAATGCTTCCTGTTCAGGACTGAGGCATGTTGATTGGGACAGTGTCTGGGAAGCCTATGCCGCAGCTGCCCAGGCGGACCCTTTCTGTGGGTAAGCAAAGAGCTGTGTTCTCAGGGGTTGCTCATCCAGCGCTTTTCATGAGCCCTAGTCCAAGCTCCTGTGCAGACATTGGTAGTGGCGCTGAAAGCCACAGACAGGCATGTTCAGTGGGGAGAGGTGTTAAAAAAACGGGTTCCCCATTTTCACTTCAGAAAGGTCCCGCCACCGGCCTATTCTCCAGGCTGGACTGCCTGCCAACCAGACTGTGGTGGTAGGGAGTGATGTCGAATTCCACTGCAAGGTGTACAGTGATGCCCAGCCTCACATCCAGTGGCTGAAACACGTGGAAGTCAACGGCAGTAAATATGGATCCAACGGGACGTCTGTCACGGTGCTAAAGGTTGGTAGACTAATTATAAAGTGAGAGGCAAGTCAGCCAGTCTAGCTCCCTGATAATGTAGGAATGTTCCCTAAAGGACGCTTTCCAATGGTGATCCAGAATTACATTATAGCATCAAGAGCTGTATTTATAGATATGCTTTTGGTGTTGAAATTGACATTAAAAACGATGTGTCCCTCCGTAAATATTTCTCTGTATGAAGTCACCATTTATCTGGTCAGCACTTTACTCTTTTCTCTCTACATCGCTTCTTTCTCTTTTTCTTACAAGCTCTGTTTTTTCCCCCACACTCACCATACTAACCAACAGTCAGTCCTGTTGTGGGGGCAATTTTTCCTTTTGATGCTGTTGCTTGCATGCTTCATCAGTGGGACAGAGTGAGAGCCTGTCGATGGGAACCTTTTGCTTTTACTACAGGTTGCAAATGGGAATGAATAAATAAATGTGGAAGATGGGCCACTGAGAACAAAGAAACAAAAAAATCTTCATCTGCTTTTGAAATTTGCCTGTAAATCTGTGTGGTGTCCTCAAACATGCTGGGAATGTGGCTTATCCTCTGTTTTTCCTCTTTCTATATATGTGTATTTTTCCCCCTTGTAGACGTCAGGTGTTAACACAGCGGCTGAGGAGCTAGAAATTCTGTACTTGCGAAATGTTACTTTTGAGGATGCAGGGGAATATATTTGCCTCGCTGGGAATTCTATGGGGTTTTCACATCATTCTGCTTGGCTGACGGTTCTACCAGGTATTTCCTTCTGTGCTGTGCCCTTTCTTTCCTCTTGATGATGCTTCAGTGTTCGAATTTAGAAATGCCACAGTTCTGCAACCTCTACATTACATGGAGCAGTGAGTTTTGATCTTTAGTCGACTTCTCTGCAGAAAGAACTCTCCTTTTCAGTTTGCCGTGTAGATTTCTAATCGAAACTGCAGTTGCATGTTAAATATGGACATGCTTCATGTGTCATCTGAGGGTCACAAAGCACTTTAGAGATAATAATGAATTGAACAGCTCTAGATCTCTTTGATTTAGACATGTAGTATTATTTCTGCTTTAAAATAATTTCTCAGCCTGCTCATCTCTAAATGGAAGGTCACAGTGAGAGTCCCTTGTAGAGATGGAGGTACAGAACCCAGGAGTCCTGGCACCCAGGCACTGCTGGATTTTCAGAAGTACTAATACTCTGAGCACCAACTGAAGGCAATGGGAGCTGTGTAGGCTCTGAAAATGGAGGCTGAGATGACCCCATCTTCTACTCATTTCATGTGCAAGAGTTACACTGACATAGAACAAGTTCAGAACATGCAATGGAGAGATCTGCACTGCTGCTAAGAGAGAGAGACTGCACTGTCCCACACCCTGGAAGCTGGCCTTGTGTTAAAATGGATGAACTCGTGTGTGGGGAAAGTTCAAGCAGCATTCCCCCTGAAGCTGATGGGGGTTCTGCCCAAGAACAATTGCAGAAGCAGACCCAAATTCAACCTTTTCTTTTTATGTAATACTCATTGAATGGGCAGCAGATACATTATATTCTCTTAAATTCCCTGGGTATAAAACACATGTTGATCCTCCCTACCACCACCACTGGTAGCCCTTGCAAACAGAGGTGCCCCAGAACATTTTTCTGAACCAGAAACTTTGGCATTTCTAAACCCTGACATTAACTGAATAGGTGATTTTTTTCATATAAATTGCCTTTGTTAGGGGTCAGAGTGTCTCCTCAAAGACGTGCCTTGAGGCAAGTGGGATCTGCCAGTTCTTCTCTCTAAAATGGCTGGTGTCTGATTTTGTTTCTGCTTCTGCCATCCCCTTGATTAAAAAAACATTTCCGTTGGTTTAAGTTCGGAGGTTTACGTTATTATAAGAATCTGCCCAGATCATATCCTCAAATTGTTGCATTGGTTTTAAAATGTATGAACTCACAACATATTTAAAAAAAAAAAGCCCAGCTAAAGTGGAACTTGATAGTGAACTCAGATGCAAGGAAGCTCCAGGTATAGCAAACTGGAACGTGGGGTCCAGAATGCACCAACCATTAGGGAACTGCAAATTGTAGTCATCTGCGGTGACCCTTCCACTTTCAGCAAAGGGAGAAAGGGCCTTGATCAGAGACTTCGGAGCTGTGAACCTTGGTGCTGTGATCAAACGCAGCAGTACCATCCCAACGGTATTTCATGGCATCTATACTCCCGGCCCTTTGTGAGGTCCCTCAACTGCTTCTGACTTCACTGGGGGTTAGCAGAGCTCTGCACCTGCCAGGGTTGGGCCCTGTGCAAAGGTTCTCTGCTCATCTGGTAAGCTGGCTCACAGCCATGTAGCTTGCTGCACAGTCTGTACGTGTATATATAGACAATAGCCATGCCCTGAGTATGGGTGGAACCCCCGATTTTCACATTGCTATGTTCCTTCATGGACAAAGTCACTGAGAGCCTGATCCAAAGTCTAATAAAGTCAGTGGAAAGACTCTCATTGAAATCAATAGGCTTTGGGGTGGAGCTTGAGTGGTTCCATATCCCCTTTGCCCACGAAGGATTAGTGTTCCCCCGTGAGTTTTCTTCATTACTGTGCCCACGAGTGCAGCTGTATAACTGCTTTCAAGTCACGTGCACCCAGCTTACCCAGCTCAGCATTTAGCCCAGAGTGAAGTGACTGTGTGAAAGGAAGCAGAGTAATTTCACTATAAGGAGTTCCACTGCTGATTAAAGAATCATGGGACATCCTCTTTCTGTTAGTATGTTTTTGGTTTTGCCTTGATCCCTTGTAAATTCAGAAGTGCCTGGACTGAAGGGAGCAGGTGGGGAATCATTCTTGATTTGCACTTTGCTTGAGGGGGGGTTGCAGGATTGAGCTCTGAGTGCATAATGCTAATTATGTTATAGCCATCAAAATGATTGTGCTCATGCTTGTTCAAGGGGCCTACGGGAAGTTCTGACTTTCTGGAATCCTGGGGTGGGATTTTCGCTCAAATTATTGGGATCATCTGTCCTTCCTTTACTTGTCCAAACAAAATATTTACATTATGAATTATAATATAATTAAGCCAAGTTTCCCATTTATCCTCACCCAAGTATCATGTTTTTAACCTCACCATACTTTGGAGACAGGCATGATTCAGGTGGGATAAACTGAAATCTTAGCTTGAGTTGCCATGTTAATCCCTTGTCTGGGGCACATCTGTTGCCAGCATTGGAGTCAAAACTGATGAGTGAAATAGAAGAAGGGCCCGATCCTGCATTGTTTGCAAAAGCAAAACACCTGTTGTAGGCATTCAGAGTTGTGGATTTGGGAGGGCTCCTGGGTCAAGTCCAACGGGGTTACGCATAGACAAAGATGTGTCCAACCTAGGCCTGATCCAATTCCCACTGAAGTCAAAGGGAAGATTCCCATTGGTGACAGTGAGCTTTTGCTCAGGCCCTACCTGAATTTCTTGCACTACATGTGTACATATTGGCTGCTGTCACCTGTCCTCACTCCTCACTTCCGTCTCTTGTTACTCTACAGAGCTAGTGGAGGCAGATGATTCTGGCTCCATTTTTGCTGTCATCCTCCGCTATGGGGTTGGCTTCGTTTTCTTCTTCTTGGTGGTTGTCATCGTGATTGTCTGTAGGGTGAAAATGACCAACAAAAAAGCCATGAACACCCCCACTGTACAGGTAACAGAAAGTAGATACAAGATTCCTATTCCCCCTATAGCCCCAACCTACCTTTACATTTCCTTTCTAGGTTAGGAACGTGACCCTATGTTTTTACTCAGGCAACAATCCCATTAACATCAGCGGGCCCTTTGCCTGAATGAGGGTCAGGCCCCGTGTCTCAGTTTCTTTCACTTATTCATTTATTTTTTTCAGTGAAAACGTAGTGAGTGGCAGTTAACTCTCTTTTTAGTTTGCAATTATTGTTTGTCAGAAGCCAGCAATTCCACAGAGCCCTGGGCTTACCTAGGACTAGTAAAACAGACCCTTAAACCAGCCCTGCTGGCCACACGTAACAACACCCCAGGGAAAATGGACCTTCCAGAGAATAGCCTACAGTCCTGTGCCCGTAGCCAGCATGAAGGGGAGGAGTGGGAAAAGAAGTGTATTCCTGATCCTGTTCCCACTGAAGTCACTCGCAAAACTTCCACTGATTTCTGTGGGTCCAGGATTGGGCCTTCTTTCCACAAGGGACAATGATGGCACTCTGTACAATAAAAATCCCATCCAGTCGTGCATCAGGGACTGGCACTGCAGAGCAGTAAGCGTAGGAATTAAAAAGGACTGCAAACTCTGCTGGTTCAGCCTCTCTGGCTGTAAACCACCTATTGGCTTTTACAAGACTAGGAATGGAAAGCTGGGACTGACTCCATGGACACAAACACACTCCATGCATATAGGCCAGAACTTTAGCTGCTCTAAAGTGATGTTGCTGGTGTAAATCAATAGAGTACTGTCTTCAGTGAGGCTGCTCTGGTTTACACTGGCTGAGGATCTGGCTCTGCATGCCTAGATAGATACACTCCCATAATATGAGACTGATATTTTTAATTTCCAGGTTACAATTGATTGTAAGTCTTCAATAATCAAAGATTAGTTCAAAGTGATTTTCTTGGCTGGTTCCTTTTCAAGCACTGCTGCATGTATCTGACACAGAGGCAGTTGGCAATAACATTTTATTTGTTCTATTGAAGCTGGTGTCATTGGAGTCAAACCCTTCCATGAATTCCGGTACCCCTCTGGTCAATCTCACCCACCTCTCATCCAGCGATGGGCTGAAGCTAGCAAATGTCTCAGAGCTCGAGCTGCCTGCTGATCCCAAGTGGGAATTAATGAGATCTCGGTCAGTCAAACGTGTCATTCTTCTGTCTTCATTCCAGTCCTCAGCCCGGTCACACATTAATTCATTTGTTTGTGTCTGTCACTTCAGCCTGACTCTGGGGAAACCTCTGGGTGAAGGTTGTTTTGGTCAAGTGGTGATGGCAGAAGCGATTGGGATCGATAAGGACAAACCAGACAAGGCCATCACTGTAGCTGTCAAGATGTTAAAAGGTACAGAGAACAACCATTCAGAGGTACCATGAAGGAATGGCAGGAGTTGGGGCTGTTAGGCATTTGCCTTTGGCATTTATCTTGGTTTGGGGTTCATTTTTTATTTAAAAAATATGACTACATAAGAAGAGCAAACCTAAGGCCAAATTCTCCCTTTGGCTTCCATAACTGATGCTTGTTTCCACAGATTTCTGTTAGGGTGGGTCACAGGAAGCAGTGAGTGTTATCTTAAGGGTAGCTAAGTGGATACAGCATTGGACTTGGCTACAGGAGACCTGGGTTCGGTTCCTAGCTCAACCACAAATTTCTTCTATGATGTTGGATAAGTCACTTTCTTTACCCTTTGTCTGAGCACCTGGCCTTTAAAATAGGGATAATACTTCCCTATCTCATGGAGGTATTGAGTATAAAATTCATCCAGGATTGTAAAGTGCTTGTCTACTTGGGTGATGAGGGTCATATAAGCACTTAAATAGATCTTCCTATCAAATTGAACCCTGGCCAAGCTCCCTGAGATTACATCTCAACAGTTTAAGAAGAGGCAAAACAATGAGATTGGTTGGGCTCCTCCAGATTCTCCTGTTTTCCCTGCCTAAAGCACTGAAGCTGCAGTGACTTGACTAGCTGTGGAAAACACCTGGAGGGGAGTGGCATGGCTAAGCCAAAGCAAGAAGTGCTGAGGTTCTGCACAGTATTAATACTAACACCACCTGAAACTTTTTTCAAATGAGAAATTTTTCCATGAGAAAGTGGGGTTTGACAAAACCTGATTGGTCAATTTTGATTAAACTTTTTTTGATGGGGAAGATTTCAACATTGCCAAACTGAAACATTTTGTTGTTTTGTGTTTTGGTTTGATTTTGAAAACTAAAAAAAAATGTGTTTTCCAATTTATTCTGGGGGCTTTTACTCCACGATTCCAGACATATTTTACCTGCCCCTGATTCTTTTCCAGTACGAAAAAATGGGAGAAAGTTTGTTTGTATGTATATAAAAAGGTGGGGTAGAGTGGTGGTGAAGCCCCCAAAATCCTAAAACTGAAGTTGACAATCCAATTTCTTTTTCAGTTTCTAAACAGCAAAACAAAACGCACAATGTTTTATTTCCGTGTCAAAATTTTTCAGAACTTTTTGTTTGGCAACAAGTTTTGATGTTTCAAGTTTTCACCCTGATTTGGGACAAAAGCAAATAGAGCGGTTAAGCACTGGAATAAATTGCCTAGGGGGGTGGTGGAATCTCCATCATTGGGGATTTTTAAGAGCAGGTTGGACAAACACCTGTCAGGGATGGTCTAGATAATACTTAGTCCTGCATGAGTGCAGGGAACTGGACTAGAGACCTCTCGAGGTCCCTTCCAGTTCTGTAATTCCTGATTAACATTTCCTGCAGGATGACCAGCTCTCATAAATGCTCAGATGGCCAGCCTCCGTTCACTGAGTGTATAACATACTGTATAGTACTAATGCAATCTAGTTATGCTTTTACTCTCTAGACTCTAAGAAAGGCCTATTCCCTTCCTAACAGTTTCTTTCTCTTTTTCCCCCCCGTCTTCTCCAGATGATGCTACTGACGAGGATCTTTCTGACCTGGTGTCCGAAATGGAAATGTTGAAAATGATTGGGAACCACAAAAATATCATTAACCTCCTAGGTGCCTGCACGCAGGATGGTATGTTTCAGAGAAGGCCATATGCTACCATCGTACTTCATGATTTCAGTGGGAAGCAGTCCCATTCTGCTCTGTGGTGCACACCGTACTAGCTCAGCCTTATGTGCACACAGTTGCTTTTCCATACCTCTACTTCAGGTTTCTGGCCTAGCAAGCAGAGGGGTTTCCCCCTGTAATGTAATATTGTGCTCCTGGAGCCTCTTATTCAGGCTGTGTAGAGGCCAGGAAGATTTCACCCTTTCTTCATGCATCTGAATTGGCCACAAGATTAATTGTGTGCACAGACATAACTAACTGCTTTGCTCAGTGAGAAGTTGGGTGGCTTTTAGATGTTGGAGCAAATATATATATGGCTCTACCTGTTATCGATACTGGTTTTCCAAAAGCTTTTCCTTATTGTCCTCCTTTTTTGAGAAAAAAATGGAGCTGGAAGCAGAGAGATTGGTGGTTTGACTGTCATTTATTATTATTTACTCCCTGAATGCCCAAAATATGCTGGTTTTGAGTCCCAACTCTGTGGGTTTAGGCAATTCACATAATACCCTCTATGTCTAAGCCTTCCCAGCCATCAAACAGAAAGGATAATGCTCGCCCACAGGGCAGTGAGGCAGTTGAGTTAATGTTTGTGTGTCGGTTCTGAAGAGAGATGTTTGTTAGTGGCCGCTTGGCTAGGGAACCTGACCTGAGTCCTGTTCCTATCTAACTTTCTTAGGTACTTTGGTGGCCCTCAATACTATAGTATCTGAGCACCTCATAGTCTTTAATTCATTTATCCCCAGAACACCCCTGTGTGGTAGGGAAGTTCACAGATGGGGAACTGAGGCACAGGAGACAAAATGACTCACCCAGGGTCACACAGGAACTTTGTGGCAGAGCTGGGGCTTGAATTTGCATTTCCTAAGCTAGTGTTCTAACCATTGGCCCTTCCTCTTCAGTGCTACATTTGCTGCTGACCTGCCTCATAGCCTCTACATCAGACGGGACCATCATGATCATCTAGTCTGACCTCCTGCACAATGCAGGCCACAGAATCTCACCCACCCACTCCTGTAACAAACTCCTAACCTATGTCTGAGTTATTGAAGTCCTCAAATTGTGGTTTGAAGACCTCAAGGTTCAGAGAATCCTCCAGCAAGTGACCTGTGCCCCATGCTGCAGAGGAAGGCAAAAAACCTCCAGGTCCTCTGCCAATCTGCCCTGGAGGAAAATTCGTTCCCGACCCCAAATATGGCGATCAGCTAAACCCTGAGCAGGTGGGCAAGACTCACCAGCCAGACACCCAGGAAAGAATTCTCTGTAGTAACTCAGATCCCACCCCATCTAACATCCCATCACAGACCATTGGGCATATTTACCTGCTAATAATCAAAGATCAATTAATTGCCAAAATTAGGCTATCCCATCATACCATCCCCTCCATAAACTTATCAAGCTTAGTCTTGAAGCCAGATATGTCTTTTGTCTCCACTACTCCCCTGGGAAGGCTGTTCCAGAACTTCACTCCTCTAATGGTTAGAAACCTTCATCTATTTTCAAGTCTAAACTTCCTAGTGTCCAATTTATTTCCATTTGTTCTTGTGTCCACACTGGTACTAAGCTTAAATAATTCCTCTCCCTCCCTGATATTTATCCCTCTGATATATTTATAAAGAGCAATCATATCTCCCCTCAGCCTTCTTTTGGTTAGGCTAAACAAGCCAAGCTCTTTGAGTCTCCTTTCATAAGACAGGTTTTCCATTCCTTGGATCATCCCAGTAGCCCTTCTCTGTACCTGCTCCAGTTTGAATTCATCCTTCTTAAACATGGGAGACCAGATGAGGTCTCACCAGTGCCTTATATAATGGTACTAACACCACCTTATCTTTACTGGAAATACCTCACCTGATGCATCCCAAGACCGCATTAGCGTTTTTAACAGCCATATCACATTGACGGCTCATAGTCATCCTGTGATCAACCAATACTCCGAGGTTCTTCTCCTCCTCTGTTACTTCCAACTGATGTGTCCCCAATTTATAACCAAAATTCTTGCTATTAATCCCTAAATGCATGACCTTGCACTTTTCACTATTACATTTCATCCTATTACTATTACTCCAG
This sequence comes from Mauremys reevesii, assembly GCF_016161935.1. Taxonomy (NCBI): domain Eukaryota; kingdom Metazoa; phylum Chordata; order Testudines; family Geoemydidae; genus Mauremys; species Mauremys reevesii. Next base: position 34,315,222 of record NC_052634.1, on the reverse strand, counting down.
TTTACAAGGTCACCCAGATCTTCCTGTATGATATCCCGGTCCTTCTCTGTGTTAGCAATACCTCCCAGCTTCGTGTCATCCACAGACTTTATTAGCACATTCCCACTTTTTGTGCCAAGGTCAGTAATAAAAAGATTAAATAAGATTGGTCCCAAAACCGATCCCTGAGGAACTCCACTAGAAACCTCCCTCCAGCCTGACAGTTCAGTACGACCCGTTATAGTCTCCCCTTTAACCAGTTCCTTATCCACCTTTCAATTTTCATATTGATCCCCATCTTTTCCAATTTAACTAATAACTCCCCATGTGGAACCATATCTGATGCCTTACTGAAATTGAGGTAGATTAGATCCACCGCGTTTCCTTTGTCTAACAAATCTGTTACCTTCTCAAAGAAGGAGATCAGGTTGGTTTGGCACGATCTACCTTTTGTAAAACCATGTTGTGTTTTGTCCCATTTACCATTTACCTCAGTGTCCTTAACTACTTTTTCTTCAATTTTTTTCCCAAGACCTTGCATACTACAGATGTCAAACTAACAGGCCTATAGTTACTCGAATCACTTTTTTTCCCTTTCTTAAAAATAGGAACTATGTTAGCAATTCTCCAATCGTACGGTACAACACCTGAGTTTACTGATTCATTAAAAATTCTTGTTAAGGAGCTTGCAATTTCATGTGCCAGTTCCTTTAACATTCTTGGATAAACATTATCTGGGCCCCCCAATTTCATCCCATTAAGCTGTTCGAGTTTAGCTTCTACCTCGGATTATCCCTAAGCTCCTCATTAGCCTCATTAAAGACTGTGGCAAAGTATTTGCTTAGATATTGGGCCATGCCTAGATTATCTTTAACCTCCACTCCATCCTCAGCCTGCTAAACCCAGGGTTGAGAGTTCAATCCTTGAGGGGGCCACTTAGGGATCTGGGGCAAAAATTGGTCCTGCTAGTGAAGGCAGGGGGCTGGACTCGATGACCTTTCGAGTTCCCTTCCAGTTCTAGGAGATTGGTATATCTCCAATTATTACCTTTATTACCTTTACCTTTCTTATTTAGATGGCTATAGAACCTTTTATTATTGATTTTAATTCCCTTTGCAAGGTCCAACTCTACATGGCTTTTGGCCTTTCTCACTTTATCCCTACATGTTCTGACCTCAATAAGGTAGCTTTCCTTGCTAATCCCACCCATCTTCCATTCCTTGTAGGCTTTCTGATTTTTCTTAATCACCTGTCTGAGATGCTTGCTCATCCAGCTTGGTCTACAACTCCTGCCTATGAATTTTTTCCCCTTTCTTGGGATGCAGGCTTCTGATAGTTTCTGCAACTTTGACTGGAAGTAATTCCAGGCCTCCTCTGCCTTTAGATCCACAAGTTCTTCAGTCCAGTCCACTTCCCTAACTAATTTCCTTAATTCTTTAAAGTTAGCCCTTTTGAAATCAAAAACCCTAGTCCCAGATCTATTTTTGTTTATCCTTCCATCTAGTTTGAACTGAATTAGCTCATGATCATGTGAACCAAGGTTGTCCCCTGCAACCATTTCTTTTATGAGGTACTCACTACTCACCAAAACCAAATCTAAAATAGCATCCCTCTTGTTGGTTCTTCAACTATTTGGTGAAGGAATCCATCAGCTATTGCATCCAGAAAAATCTGAGCCCTATTATGATTACTAGCACTCGTCCTCCAGTCCATATCTGGGAAGTAAAAGTCTCCCATGATCACACAATTCCCATTAGTGTTTAGTTCATTAAAAACATTAAAGAGGTCTCTATCCATCTCCCAATCAGATCCTGGCAGTCTGTAGCACACCCCAAGCACTATCTCAGGGGAGGCTCTAGTAGCTTTCTTCCCCAATGTTATTTTTACCCAGACAGACTCTATCTTATCCTTTCCATCACTCCTTATTTTTTTACAGTCTGCCTCATCATTGATATACAGTGCTACTCCACCACTTTTTCCTTTATTTCTGTCTTTCCTAAACAGCACATACCCTTCAATACCTGTACTCCAGTCATGACTACTATTCCACCATGTTTCTGTTATCCCTATAATATCCAGTTTCACTTTCTGCACCAGTAGCTCTAGTTCCTTCATTTTTTTTACCTAGGCTCCTCGCATTAATGTACAAACATCTTATTTTTTGCCGTTTGGCTTCACTGACATTCTTTACCCGATTAGGCACAGACATTCTACCACCAGTATCACCTATTAGACTGGTATCTACACTACCCTTCCTTATGTCCATTCTCCTACCCACAGCTGTATCCATTCTTGCTTTGTTTTCTTCCCTCTCAATGTTAAATTCCGGCATGGAGATTACCTGGACATCTCCCCCAGATTCCTAGTTTAAAGCTCTCTTAATCAGTTGTGCACCAGCCTCCATCCTAGAAATCTGTTTCCCTCCCTACTTAGGTGAAGTCCAGCCCAAGAGAACAGTCTTCCGCCCATGAATGCTTCCCAGTGGCCATACATCCCAAAGCCCTCCTTATAGCACCACTGCCTGAGCCATCTGTTGATCGCCATAATGTCACCTCACCACCTCTTTCCCTTTCAGTAAAATGAGGCTAGTGACTCTCTGCTTTGCAAGGCACTTTGTAATTATGATGTAACAGCCAGATTGTGACTGGTTTTTGTTGGCAGGCCCACTTTACATTCTGGTAGAATATGCGTCAAAAGGGAACTTGCAGGAATATCTCCGGGATCATCGGCCGCCCGACATTTTTTCACTCGACACCTGCAAGCTGCCAGAAGAGCAGTTAACGTTTAAAGATTTAGTCTCGTGCGCCTACCAGGTGTCCCATGGCATGGAGTATTTGGCGTCTCAGAAAGTGAGTTGAGTGACTTGGAGTCTGTTGTTATTTATCACGTACATAAACAAACGTGTCATGTGATAGGTGTGCACAGTGCATTGTGGGCAAATATATGACTGGGTTCTGCCCTTAAGAGCCTACAAGTACAGGAATTATTTTTTTCAGTAAGAAATGCGTTGCTGCTTGCAAAGAAGCATTGTTAAGAGACCTAGAAGTCCATTTGTGTATGATCACATCCATTTCTGAGCGATTTAGCTGGGTGCCCCTTTGCTGTAATCAACAATCCAACAGTAAGTGTGTGAACAGTTTGGCAATACATGGACACTGCAGAGTCCGTATGAAAGGCAGACCTCAGTTGCATGTTTTCAGTGAGCAAATACAAATGTCACACAACAAGAAACATCTAAATGCAGAAGTAATTGACTTTCAGATGTCCGACCCTCAGTCAATCGCAGCCACTAGCCAAAGGTGGCCACGGTCAGATTTAGAGCCATGCTGCGCTGTACGCTGCATCTTGGTGGTGTCAGCATGACAGCAAAATTGAAAGTCACTTTGAGAGAGAATCTCATCTCAGACAATAGAATCAGGAGCCTCTGTGACCCCTTTTCAGTAATGCTGAAAGTGCAGAGCATCAAGGCTGAGGCAGAGACACAGCCTGTGACAAACATTCGTTTGTTAGAAGAGCAGTATCTCTGCTAAGTTACCAGGTGAATGTAGACTCCCTTGGAGTTAGCCCAGCGAAGGATTTGACCCATTCATAACAAGACCTGACACTTACATAGAGCCATCCGTGGGCTCCGAAAGCGCTTTGCAAACATTGGACCTGACACTAGTCTCACATTTGCTTCACTGGAGTTGCTCCTGATTTATACTGACGTAAGCAATTGACAATCAGGCCCATCTTACAGATGGGGAAACTGGGACGTTAGTTTATACACAGTGAGTCAGTCGTAGAGCAGGGAATCAAATCCTAGTGTCTTGATTCCCATTGCTCTCCTGTAAGTAAGCCATTAGCCCAGACTCTCCTCCCTGGTGGTGGCAGCTTGATCTAGCCGATCTCCAGTCCAAGTGTCCCATCCTGAGAGAGCAGATGAAGAAGCACTGCTGTCTTGCCTCTGGAGGCGAGTGTGTGTGTGTGTTTGGTAGGTGTTGCTAAGAAGCAGTTTGTCTGAGACTGCATGTGGCAGCGATGATCTAAAGGGCCAAGAATTAAATGGTGCAGCTTTCTTGGCTTTCAGGTAAATGAATCGGCACTTCATAAACCACGAATCATAAGCAATTTAACGAGCCCATGTTTATCTCCATGCTCACCTTGCACAGTGCATTCACCGAGACTTGGCAGCCAGGAACGTGTTAGTCACTGAAGACAATGTGATGAAAATAGCCGATTTCGGCCTAGCCAGAGATGTTGGCAACATCAGCCGTTACAAGAAAACAACCAGTGTGAGTACACAGCTGCCAAGTGCATGGCAGGTCCCAGTGGTGGAGGAGTCAGCAGCACACGCCCTTGGTCCACACCTTCTTTTTAAACAAATTACTGCATTGAGAAAAACATTGGGCCCTGATCAAGCAATTGGTAGCAGGCAGGCAGGCCCCTGTACCCACAAGGAGCCCTGTTGAGATCATCGATAGTCCTGCTGAAATGACAAAAACACCCCATTTGATTTCAGTGGGATCACAGTGAAGCCATTGGGTGAATTCACTCTGTGGATTTCCCCCTACAGTTCAGACTAAGCAGCATTTTTGCACAGAGTTAAATGATCTCTTCAAGCCAGCGAGGCCTGTGTGTGTTGGTCCCACTCTATTTTGAAATGGTCCAGCCCCACAGCTGCGTTCGTACACGATGGATGCTGTTTTTCATGCAGAGATTTAAATGTCTTGATTCATTAAACCTGTCTTGGCAGTGAAATGCAGCATGCAAGAGCGGGAGGGTGTTTATAACGCAGATAGTGAAGACCGGGGTCAAATGTTATATTCTGTTTACATGTGGCCACTACTGCCTGCACAGTGATCAGGGAAGCAGATGTGGTTGCTAATGAAAATGTTTCAAACTGGATTAGAATAGAAGATTCAGATAGTGCCCTTGTGGCTGAGTGAAGATGCTGATGGAACATTCCATTGTCTTTCTAATTACAGGGTCGGCTGCCTGTGAAATGGATGGCTCTAGAAGCATTGTTTGATGGGGTCTACACTCACCAGAGCGATGTGTAAGCATTATTTGTATTCTCTCTTTTGTAAATTTCACATGCTGTAGCTTCAGTGATCCAAAATCATAGTTTCAGCACATAGGTAATGCAGCAATGGACACGTCAGTTTACCTAAATTAGAGAGATAGAAAGAGACACACAATCTCTATTTTAAAAAAGAAAATGAAGGAGGCAAAATATATTTTGAAAAAGTGGACTTTTAAATGTAGCACAGCAGCAGTGCCAAGGAATTTAACATTAGATGTGCCAAGGAATTTAACATTAGACGTGTGCTGATTTTTGTAGGGGGTGTTTCTTCCAGTCCGGCCAGTGAAATAAGGGTTGTAACAAGCAAGCTTTGATATCAGCTTGCACAGTGGCCTGTGGTTCCTAGCCTGTGATTCAGTGAAGCTGGACATGAATCATTGGTTTTGTTCCATTCAGTGGAGCTGGTGGAAGACCTAACGAAGAGCCAGGGGTAATAAATGGGCTGTCACCTATCTGATTAAATGCTCATTTCAGTTTCCGACGTGGTGCCTGGGAGTTCTTTGCTATTGACTTGGATCAGCAGAGATCTCCAAGTAACTAGTGAAAATGGCCTAGGCAATTAGTCATGCTATTGACGACTGTGTTAGCTGTGCATGGCTGCATTGAAATAAAGCAAAAAAACAAACAAAATAAAAAACCTCATTGAATTTTAAACATCTTTCTTTGGTTCCCAGCTGGTCTTTTGGAGTGCTGCTATGGGAGATCTTTACTTTGGGGGGGTCTCCATATCCGGGAATTCCAAGCAAGGAACTCTTCAAATTCTTAAAAGAAGGCAATCGGCTGGACAAGCCAGCAAACTGCACTCATGACCTGTAAGTGAGGGAGGGAGTAGCTTTATGGCTTCATTTCTAGAAACCTTGGCTGACACGAGTTTATTTTCCTTCTTAATTCAGTTTCTCCAGGGTGTGTGTGTATAAATATTGCTGCCCATTCCTTTGTCTGACCCCCACTTACTACTGTTTAGCTGGTCCTGCTGTGCGATTGTCTGGCTGGCTCCAGATAGACTTACCGAGCCTGATTCATTTAGACTGATTATGTCACTGACAGTCAAAATATGCAGCTACGCTTGCTATGCTTGGTCGATTCATGTCAACCCATGCCCAGCTCAGGTCTGTGGATTTGCCTAGTGTGCAATTGCTTAGGTCCCCAAGTAGTATTTGTTGGGGTGGAGCAGGGGAAGAGGATAGTCCTTCTTTGAGCCCCCAATGGGCTCTGGTGACTTACCCTTAGAATGCAGCATTTCCTGCCTGATGTATTTGTCTGATTGCAGCAGTACTCCGTTCCCGGCACGTTGGTCACTGTGCAGACAAGAAACACTTTCTCTGGCCCTGAGACCATTGCTAGGAGGCTGGTTCTGAGCCTCTGAAAATGGCATCATTATGTTTAGTTTCCTTCCTTGTTGTTTCAACTTCAGTAACGCCCTAAACAAATGTGAATTAAGTAACATTTAATTGCCTGTGTCTAACTCCAGTCAGTACGCTGGGACTAAGGCAGGACAAATCACTATTCAGTGAGTGTCGTGCTAGCAGTACTCCATTTTAAGCCTGTTGTCTCGCCGTTCCCGGCTGTTGTCTTTAACTCTTCCCTGGTCCAGTTGGCTTTGCCTACTCCACATTGTGGACAAACCTGCTGTAGGCAAAGCTTTCCCTGCTGTATGTTGGATTTCAAAGCAGACCAATCTGTATGAAATTGGGATTTGCTCTTGTCTCTGTGGGAGGACGCCCTCTCCTGTAAACATCATTGGTTCCTGCTTAAGGGAGAGGGCACTCAAGACCAATAGGGCCTGATGAGTGTCCTCTTGCTCCTAGCAAAGTGACAGGGCGAGAGCCAGGCCTTAGCATTGTTTACCATACAAACCAGATTTCTGACTAGGACATTAGGGGCTTCTGTTTGGATAATCCAATGGCTTCCTACTCAAATGTGACAGTTTATGGCTAGCTTTGTGATTTGCAGGTCACCCATGTTATTGTAAAGGGGTGTGCGTGCCTGTCAAAGAAGTCAAAGTGTGAATTTCCTCCTCCTTGATTTCCCTTTGGGGCCTCTGGTCCTGCTGCCAAGACCATGAATGCTGGGGCTACATAGAGCACCAAGCCATTGGCAACCTTAGGCCTATGCTCCCAATGCCATTGCCAAGGGCTGTGTGATAGACAGCTACAGTAATAAAACTCCTGATAGACCCAGCTGCCTTTCTCAGTACTCTGTAGCCTGGGCTTTCCCTCACTCTTCACACCCGGTTTCCATACCTGCCCCTCTTGGGCTCCGGCACTGTGGGTTCCTAAGGCCCCGTGCTGGAGAGGTTTACCTAGGGGATCCCCTTTCTTTACTTCTGCCGCAGGCATACCAGCTGGGTTGTGTTACGCCCTGTAGCAATGCACAGACTGGTGGCTGTATCTGGGCTGGGCAGTGGGTTCAGGCACAGAAGGAGCTGCATGTCTCACTTTGTTTAGAGCAATGCAAAGGAGTGGGGGCTGGTTCTGCCCCAGCAGGTGCATGGGCCAAAGCCTGGCTGTGTTGGGACATGTAGATCTGCACACATGCTCTTCTCTCTCCCCCACCCCATCACAGGGAAGGCCTCTTGCTCTTTGTTCTCCTCAGGTACATGATCATGAAGGAGTGCTGGCATGTAGTCCCATCGGAACGGCCAACCTTTAAGCAGCTAGTGGAAGACCTGGATAGGGTCCTTACTGTAACACCAACTGAGGTAAGTGTTTCTCTCTGGCTAAAGATCAGTCCTGAGCAGAGATGGGCCTGAACCAGAACCCTGCAGTTGATCTCTCTTGAGCTCTGGAGGTGGCTTGGAATTCAGACCTGGCCCCTATCTTTATAATTGGCTAAGCCAAAATCCCAGATCCCCAAACCCTCATGCTTTGGGGGTGTTCAAAACCCAGCTCTGGCATTCCCAGATCTAACCATAATGCTTGTGGTAACTGAAAAGTGTTGCAGCATCATTAGCTATCTCTTCTCCCTCACCCCCAACCATGTAACCATGCGATTTTTCTCCTTGCAGGAGTACCTTGACCTCTCCGTGCCATTTGAGCAGTATTCCCCCGCCCGCCAGGACACACACAGCACCCACTCTTCAGGAGACTATTGCGCAATGAAGGCTCTTCCGTGAAACTGCTTGGTAATTCAAGAAGCTTTTTGTTGTTTAGCCGTAGAAGGGTTGTAGGGGTTTGAGGTTATTTTTTTCCCCATTTTGCTGTATAAGAAGTCTAAAAGCACTGTTTCGCCTGAAGAAACTAATCTCTAGCCACGATGATTTGATATATATATATTTAAAAAAAAAACCCTGTTAAATGTAGGGGTGCTGACCTCTGGACCTCCGGTAATGTATTATCGAGTGCCAGAGTTGCCATTCTGTGCGTGCAATATAAAGAAGAGGGAAAAAAACCTTTCTTTTTCTGGGGAGGAGAAGTGTAAAGAATGTAGAAATTCTTTGCTTATGCAATCTGTTCATGAACCTTTTGCTGAAAAGACACATTGCCTGCAGGGATTAGTATATTTATATAAATAGCTGTATTTTTGTTGGCTGTTTTTTTTAATAGTCGCTTGATCATTACCCAGCTACTTAGGAAAAAAAATCCCCCTCCACACACAAAAAAAATCCCTTTTTTTGACATAGTCACAATCTCAAAGGTGTTAATGGTTTGGTGGCAAACAGCGGTTTGACTGTAATAGATCATAACCCTCTCTTGCACTTGGGCTGTGGGTGACTGGTGTATACAGAAGAGTCAGAACATTCCAAACGGAAGGGCAAATGCATGAAAGTCATTGTAATGTGTTCATTTGGGGGTTCATAGAGAGGAAAGCATGAAAGTGGTGGGTATAAAGGTACCACATGTCTCCAGGGAATTGCTAAATAATTAAATCAGAAGCAGAATTAGGGTATGTCTATACTACCCACCGGATCGGCGGGCAGTGATTGATCCAGCGGGGGTCGATTTATCATGTCTAGTCTAGATGTGATAAATCAACCCCCAAGCACTCTCCCATTGACTCCTGTACTCCAACACCATGAGAGGCTCAGGCAGAGTCAACAGGGGAGCGGCAGCAGTCGACTCACTGCAGTGAAGTGAAGACACTGCGGTGAGTAGATCTAAGTACGTCGACTTCAGTACATTATTCATGTAGCTGAAGTTGCGTAACTTAGATCAATCCCCTCTCCTGGTGTAGACCAGGCCTTAGTCTCTGATCTTGCAACTTCTTACACATGAGCAAACTGTCCATCCAGAGCCCTATTGTCTTCAGGGGGGCTTCATGTGAATGCAGTATTTTGCGAGTGTGCTGGATGCTGCAGGACCAGGCTCTAAGAATGTAAAAGTCACGCTCTTGAGATGGAGATTTGAGTTTTTGGTTTTTGCTTTAAAGCCCAAGAGAAGCAGCTGTTTCAGTACTTCTCCCCTTTAAAGCTAGCAAGTTATCTCCATCCATCCGCAGTGACTTGGAGAGAAAAATTACGGGTACCTGTAGGCAAGAGCCTTTAACTTATATCAAAAAGGTTTATTCCAGAGAATTGTGTACATATCTATCTATCTATCTATCTATCTATCTATCTATCTATCTATCTATCTAAAAAAAGAATGTATAATATTAATGCAATGTAAAGCAGTACTGAGAGGGAAATCTCTCAAAATAAGAGCATTGCAATCTAGGATATACTGATCTGGGCAAAAGATTTTTTTTTAATATCTTCACAGTTTTGTTTTAACAATTGTATCTTAACATGTATATTTGTAAATGTATTTATAGACATTAGCATATCTGTTCATTGGTTGAAATAGCATAGCATTACTGTAAACTTTAAAATTTACTGCATTTAAGTTCTTTAACTTATTAAATATGGAGAAAAATATATTAATCAAGTCTTTCTTTTGTGTTTACAGGAAATACTGAGAGACTGTATAGATGTACATTCCTTTAACAAATTACATTTAATGTTATAAATATATATATTTATTTTTTTAAAAATTAGTTTATCCTGGATTGCAGTGAGCAAAGGTAAGTTTATTTTGCAATACATCATCAGTGGTTAAATCCAAACAAATAACAGAGGGACGATTTTTACATATTTGAAAATCTAAGGCCAAGAATTCTTCCATCAGTTTAACCACTGGGCATTAAGGGGGTGTGGGTGTTTATTTTTCTATTTTTGAATGAAGGTATCTTCGTGGTTGATCTTAAAAACAAGTATGCAGCAAAGCTAAATGTTGACTTTGAATGATGCACATTATTTATTTATTTTTCTCCTTGCCGGTATCATTGCATTGTTGGATTTCAGAAATAACACACTGGCAAAATAGCAAGAAGAGCCACATTCCTTATTGGGGAAGTACAATGATTGTATATCACTTTTAAGTCTAACGCATGCTAAAAATGCCAATAATGCCTAATTTGCTGGACTTACCTTTGTATGCTATTTATGTGCATCTGTAACAAATCACTGTTTAAAAGCACACTAAATAAAGAGGGGGACTTTAGTATGGACCAAGAAGGCATGGGGAGGTATTTTTATGAGAAGATTTTAACACTTTTACTAACACAAAGAGGCAAATATCATAATAACATGGTGGTTTGGTTTATTTTTCCCCTGTGCATACAACATATCAGTGATTCAAAATAACAGGCTGACAGCATCTCACATTAGTATTATTTTTTAGCACCACAAGGCTCTTCTCATAAAAGTAATAATTTATAGTTTGAGGTTATGTCAGTGGAAGTTCTTGAGAAAGTAGATTTCTATAGATTTGTGTGTGTGTGGGGGGGGGGGGGGTTAATTAAAAGAAATTTTGGTATTTTCTTACAAATGTCTGCTAATTGTACATTCCAAGTACCTAAAGCATTAGGCTTCCCATTAAAAGTGTACAAATTTGTGCATGATTTCAAATGTTATTAGATATTCTAAATATATAATGTAGTGAGGTTTTTACAAGATGTATCTGTAGACTTGTTGACTTTAACATTTCTTATACAATGCTTATATAGTTTTATAGCCTGGACTGTTATCTTTTAAAGCTTTTTTTTTTAAAAAAAAATTAAAATTCCGATTTTGTTACGTTTTATACTGTTGATGTTACAATCCACAGATTTGCATAATGTAAATTTTTTTTGTTGGTGAGTAACTTTATTCAGTTTATTTTAATACTGTATTTCCTTTCCTGACAGCTGCAACTGTCAAAGGTGTGAAATGAACACTAAATAAACTTATTCTGCTTTTGTTAACATGAAAAAAACGTTTTTACCCAAAAATACAAATAAATGCGTTGCTGAATTTGTTTTTCCAGTTTTAATGGGCCTGTTCAACAATAAATCCTCTGTTTTCGAGCGTGTCTTTAGTGATTGTCATGGTAAAGAGACATTGTATGGTGCAGCATTGTGATATTTATTTTATAGGCCTAGTCACCACCCAGATTTTGTGCAGCTATAACTGTTGTGGTTAGGGGAGCAATTTTTACCAATATCAGTTTTTCCACTACAAGCCCTAGTCTACATGTAGCTGTAATGGCATATAGGTGCCATATACTACTAAGAAGTTTATTCCTCTTCTTGTACTGGTACCTTTACAGCAATGTAACTTCATCCACAATGCGGCAGGGCGTGTGTGAAGGCAGATCATCTTTTCGGTGGAGATAAAGCCTTACTCAGTAGGGCCAGGATTTCCCCTAGATAAGTAATATTTACTCCACTGGGTCAGTGATGCTATAGTGGTGTAAGATACACTTCACTGTGCGTACAAATAGCAGTCTGGTCAGTGGAGTCATTGTTGTCATGGATCCAATCCTGTTTTCCTTACCCAGGCAAAAATTGCATTGATTGTAATGGCAGTGGGCTTTAAGGGTTGGTGCATTTAGTGTTAAGTTTCATGAAAAAACTCAAGTATTCATGGAAGGTCCCGAGTGGCCTCAGCTCCCATTGAGTGAGAGGTGAGGGAAATCAGACCTAGGTCTTCAAAGGTATTAGATGCCTAATTGCCACTGATTTCAGTGGGAGTTAGGATGCCTTTAAAGATCAAGGCCTCAGTACCATGCAGGATCGGGCCCTGCTTCAGCCAGTCCTGCTGCCAGTGAAGGGCTGAGAGCCAGAGCGGGCCCAATGTTTTGCTTTGTGTTGAGGTGTGGGTTAGGTTTTTGCATTAAGTTGCCCCTGGTGAGATTTAAAGCAGCCGGCCTATGTATGAGCAGCATGGGCTGGACTTTAACTGTAATATCAGAGCTCTAGAAGACCTAGGTTTCAGCTGCACAACTAGCCAGACCTACTGGGCTACAGTCCATATTTAACTTCATTTACAGGCTATGTCTACACTAGGGAACAGATGTATTTTAACATATGTTACATTCCTTGTGGAGACAAGGCAGCTGTAGTTTTAGCACTTTTGCCGGTCAATGGAAATGCTGTGGGGAGCGGGGGCAGCCAGTGAATACAAGGTGACACTTTTCAGAGTAGCAGCTGTGTTAGTCTGTAGCTGCAAACAGAACAGGAGTACTTGTGGCACCTTAGAGACTAACAAATTTATTGTAGCATAAGCTTTTGTGGGCTACAGCTCACTTCATCAGACGCATGTAGTGGAAAATACAGAAGGAAGATATATATATACACAGAGAACATGAAACAATGGGTGTTACCATACACACTATAAGGAGAGCGATCAGTCAAGGTGAGCTGTTGTCAGCAAGAGAGAAAAAGAACTGTTTGTAGTGGTAATGAAGATGGCCCATTTCCAGCACTTGACAAGGAGATATAAGGAACTGGGGCGGGGGGGGGGGGAGGGATAAGCATGGGGAAATAGTTTTACTTTGTGTAATGCCCCATCCACTCCCAGTCATTATTCAAACCTAATTTAATGATGTCCAATTTGCAAATTAATTCCAATTCAGCAGTCTCTCGTTGGAGTCTGTTTTTGAAGTTTTGTTGTTGTAATATTGTGACTTTTAGGTCTGTAATGGAGCGACCAGGGAAATTGAAGTGTTCTGCAACTGGTTTTTGAATGTTATAATTCTTGACGTCTGATTTGTGTCCATTTATTTTTTTACGTAGAGATTGTCCAGTTTAGCCAATGTACATGGCAGAGGGGCATTGCTGGCACATGATGGCATATATCACATTGGTAGATGTGCAGGTGAACGAGCCTCTGATAGTGTGGCTGATGTGATTAGCTCCTATGATAGTATCTCCTGAATAGATATGTGGACAGACAGGGGCGGCTCTAGGCACCAGCGGGCCAAGCACCCGCTTGGGGCGGCGTCCTGGGGAGGGCGTCATTTGGCTCGGTGGAGCTCCGCCGGCATGCCTGCGGCAGGTCCACCGGAGCCCGGACGAGCGGACCTGCCGCAGTCATGCCTGCGGCGGGTCCCGTCTTCCCGCTGCTCGGTTGAGCTCCCGCGAGATGACTGCGGCAGGTCCGCTGGTCCCGGGCTCCGGTGGACCTGCCGCAGGCATGCCGGCAGGAGCTCAACCGGAGCCGCGGGAAGAGGGGACCCGCCGCGGGACCGGGGAAGGGCGGCGCAGCGCTCCGCGCTGCTTGGGGCAGCGTGATTTGTAGAGCCGCCCCTGTGGACAGAGTTGGCAACGGGCTTTGTTGCAGGGATTGGTTCCTGGGTTAGTGTTTTTGTTGTGTGGTGTGTGGTTGCTGGTGAGTATTTCCTTCAGGTTAGGGGGCTGTCTGCAAGTAAGGACTGGCCTGTCTCCCAAGATCTGTGAGAGTGATGGATCATCCTTCAGGATAGGTTGTAGATCCTTGATGATGTGCTGGAGAGGTTTTAGTTGGGGGCTGAAGGTGACGGCTAGTGACACTCTGGTACTTTCTTTGTTGGGCCTGTCCTGTAGTAGGTGACTTCTGGGTACTCTTCTGGTGTCAAGTTCATCCCATCTGTAAGTCTCTGCAGAAGTGGTGATGAACGTTACAGACATTAGCTGCAAATACAAGGGGGTAAAAGGAAATGTGCTTTTGGGGGTTTTAGATTTTCCTTTGCATTTTAGGGAACACACACTTTTGGCATTCTGTGACATGTATTGAAAGCAAACTGGAAAGCAAAGTAGCTTATTTTTCATGCTTTGGGGGCAGATTTTGATTACAGGGAGTAGTGCCTTCGCAGTGGCGTAGTCAGGTTCTAACATCAGGTGGAGCAAACACATAAAAAAAGGCGACACCTGATATCAAATTACTAATTACATACTTTTAAATTTGTTATACATATTTATTTTGTACTTAAAATAAAAACACAAGAATGATATTGCTTTACAAGTACATGAGCCCACTTGACAAGTTTTATTGTCCGTGGGTCTGGCTTCCATCCCCTCTCCAACTGTTGCAGCTGTCTGTAGGTGCTTGCCTTTCACACCTTCCTCACTCACACCTCATTCATTCATCACGGCAATTGATTAAGGGGTGTAGTGAAATCTTAGTCTATTCTTAGCAGAGACATTTTTCTTCTATCTTATTCTATCCTTAGGGGCTATAACATTATACCAAGGGCAATGCAAAGTTTCTACATGAGGCTTTGATACAAAGCTTTCATAGAATATCAGGGTTGGAAGGGACCTCAGGAGGTATCTAGTTCAACCACCTGCTCAAAGCAGGACCAATTCCCAACTAAATCATCCCAGCAAGGGCTTTGTCAAGCCAGCCTTAAAACCCTCTAAGGAAGGAGATTCCACCACCTCCCTAGGTAACCCATTCCAGTCATTCACCACCCTCCTAGTGAAAAAGTTTTTCCTAATATCCAACCTAAACCTCCTCTACTGCAACTTGAGACCATTACTCCTTGTTCTATCATCTGGTACCACTTAGAACAATCTAGTTCCATCCTCTTTGGAACCCTCTTTCAGGTAGTTGAAAGTGGCTATCAAATCCCTCCTCATTCTTCTCTTCTGCAGACTAAACAATCCCAGTTCCCTCAGCCTCTTCTCATAAGTCATGTGCTCCAGTCCCCTAATCAATTTTGTTGCCCTCGGCTGGACTCTTTCCAATTTCTCCACATCCTCTTTGTAATATGAGGCCCAAAACTGGACACAGTTCTCCAGATGAGATCTCACCAATGTCGAATAGAGGGGAATAATCACGTCCCTCGATCTGCTGGCAGTGTCACTATTTATACAGCCCAAAATGTCGTTAGCCTTCTTGGCAACAAGGGCACACTGTTGACTCATATCCAGCTTCTCGTCCACTGTAACCCCTAGGTCCTTTTCTGCAGAACTGCTTCCTAGCCATTCAGTCCCTAGTCTGTAGCAGTGCATGGGATTCTTCCATCCTAAGTGCAGGATTCTGCACTTGTCCTTGTTGAACCTCATCAGATTTTTTTTGGCCCAATCCTCTAATTTGTCTAGGTCCCTCTATATCCTATCCCTACCCTCCAACGTATCTCCCACTCCTCCCAGTTTAGCGTCACCTGCAAACTTGCTGAGAGTGCAGTCCATGCCATCCTCCAGATCAGGGGTTCCCAACGCGGTGCCCTTGGGCGCCAGCACCCGCGGGTGCATCTAAATGCGCCTGTGTCCTGGCTGGCGGTCAAGCATCCACCGAAATGCTGCCGAACTTCAGCAGCATTTCGGCGATGACACCTCTGGATGACACCACTTGCTGCTGACAAGCAAGGTAATAATAAGGTAATAATTGGAGATATACCAATCTCCTAGAACTGGAAGGGACCTTGAAAGGTCATCGAGTCCAGCCCCCTTCGGCGGCATTTCGGCGGATGCTCGGCTACCTCCATGGTCCTTCATCTGGCGCCCGCCAGACTAAAAGGTTGGGGACCACTGCTCCAGATCATTAATGAAGATATTGAAGAAAACCGGCCCCAGGACTGACCCTTGGGGCACTCCACTTGATACCGGCTGCCAACTAGACATGGAGCCACTGATCACTACCTGTTGAGCCTGATGATCTAGCCAGCTTTCTATCCACCTTATAGTCCATTCATCCAGCCCATACTATTTTAACTTGCCGGCAAGAATACTGTGGGAGACCTTATCAAATGCTTTGCTAAAGTCAAGGAATAACACATGCACTGCTTTCCCCTCATCCACAGAGCCAGTTATCTCCTCATAGAAGGCAAATAGGTTACTCAGGCATGACTTGCCCTTGGTGAATCCATGCTGACTGTTCCTGATCACTTTCCTCTCCTCTAAGTGCTTCAGAATTGATTCCTTGAGGACCTGTTCCATGATTTTTCCAGGGACTGAGGTGAGGCTGACTGGCCTGTAGTTCCCCAGATCCTCTTCCTTCCCTTTTTAAAAGATGGGCACTACATTAGCCTTTTTCCAGTCATCTGGGACCTCCCCCGATCACCATGAGTTTTCAAAGATAATGGCCAATGACTCTGCAATCACATCGCCAACTCCTTTAGCACCCTCGGTTGCAGCGCATCCGGCCCCATTGACTTGTGCTCGTCCAGTTTTTCTAAATAGTCCTGAACCACTTCTTTCTCCACAGAGGGCCAGTCACCTCCTCCCCATGCTCTGCTGGCTAGTGCAGCAGTCTGGGAGCTGACCTTATTCGTGAAGACAGAGGCAAAAAAAGCATTGAGTACATTAGCTTTTTCCACATCCTCTGTCACTAGGTTCCCTCCCTCATTCAGTAAGGGGCCCACACTTTCCTTGACTTTCTTCTTGTTGCTAACATACCTGAAGAAACCCTTCTTGTTACTCTTAACATCTCTTGCTAGCTGCAACTCCAGTGTGATTTGGCCTTCCTGATTTCACTCCTGCATGCCTGAGCAATATTTTTATACTCCTCCCTGGTCATTTGCCCAGTCTTCCACTTCTTGTAAGCTTCCTTTTTGCATTTAATATCAGCAAGGATTTCACTGTTAAGCCAAGCTGGTCACCTGCCATATTTACTATTCTTTCTACACATCGGGATGTTTTTTTCCTGCAGCCTCAATAAGGATTCTTTAAAATACAGCCAGCTCTCCTGGACTCCTTTCCCCCACATGTTATTCTCCCAGGGGATCCTGCCCATCAGTTCCCTCAGGGAGTCAAATTCTGCTTTTCTGAAGTCCAGGGTCTTTATTCTGCTGCTCGCCTTTCTTCCTTGTGTCAGGATCCTGAACTCGACCATCTCATGGTCACTGCCTCCCAGGTTCCCATCCACTTTTGCTTCCTCTACTAATTCTTCCCTATTTGTGAGCAGCAGGTCAAGAAGAGCTCTGCCCCTAGTTGGTTTCTCTAGCACTTGCACCAGGAAATTGTCCCCTACATTTTCCAAAAACCTCCTGGATTGTCTGTGCACTGCTGTATTGCTCTCCCAGCAGATATCAGGCTGATTAAAGGTCTCCCATGAGAACTAGTAACTTCTGCTAGTTGTCGGAAGGAAGCCTCGTGCACCTCATCCCCCTGGTCTGGTGGTCTATAGCAGACTCCCACCACGACATCACCCTTGTTGCTCACACTTCTAAACTTAATCCAGAGACTCTTAGGTTTTTCTGCAGTTTCATACCGGAGCTCTGAGCAGTCATACTGCTCTCTTACATATAATGCCACTCCCCCACCTTTTCTGCCCTTCCTGTCCTTCCTGAACAGTTTATATCCATCCATCACAGTACTCCAGCCATGTGAGTTATCCCACCAAGTCTCTGTTATTCCAATCACATCATAGTTCCTTGATTGTGCCAGGACTTCCAGTTCTCCCTGCTTGTTTCCCAGGCTTCTTGCATTTGTGTATAGGCACTTAAGATAACTCACTGATTGTCCCGCTTTCTCAGTCTGAGACAGGACTCCTCCTCTCTTGCACACTCCTGCTCGTGCTTCCTCCTGGTGTCCCATTTCCCCAATTACCTCAGGGTTTTGTTCTCCTTCCCCTGGTGAACCTAGTTTAAAGCCCTCCTCACTAGGTTAGCCAGCCTGCTTGCAAAGATGCTCTTCCCTCTCTTCGTTAGGTGGAGCCCGTCTCTGCCTAGCACTCCTCCTTCTTGGAAGACCATCCCATGGTCGAAGAATCCAAAGCTTTCTCTCCAACACCACCTGCGTAGCCATTTGTTGACTTCCACAATTCAACGATCTCTACCCAGGCCTTTTCCTTCCACAGGGAGGATGGACGAGAACACCGCTTGCGCCTCAAACTCCTTTATCCTCCTTCCCAGAGTCACATAGTCTGCAGTGATCCGCTCAAGGTTATTCTTGGCGGTATCATTGGTGCCCATGTGGAGAAGCAGGAAGGGGTAGCAATCCAAGGGCTTGATGAATCTTGGCAGTCTCTCCATCACATTGTGAATCCTAGCTCCTGGCAAGCAGCACACCTCTCGGTTTTCTCAGTCGGGGCAGCAGATAGATGACTCCGTCCCCCTGAGAAAGGAGTCCCCGACCACCACCACCCGCCTCCTTCTCTTGGGAGTGGTGGTCATGGAACCCCCATCCCTAGGACAGTGCATCTCGTGCCTTCCAATCAGTGGAGTCTCCTTCTCCCTTCCCTGAGATATATCATCTAGTCCACTCTCCGCATTAGTACCTGTGGAGAGAACATAAAAACGGTTGCTCACCTGTATCTCCGTTGCTAGTACATGGACTCTCCTCTTTCTTCTTCTGGAGGTCACATGCTGCCAATTTTCTTCACCGTCCCTCTCTCCCCTCTGCGCAGCCTGCTCTGATTCTTCAGAGTGTTGTGCCCATAGAAGCATATCCTGATGTCTGTCCAGGAAATCTTCATTTTCTCTTATGCAACGCGGGGTCGATGCTTGTTTCTCCAGACCTCGAACCTTCTCTTCCAATATGGAGACCAGCTTGCACTTTGTACAGACAAAGTCACTTCTGTCCTGTGGAAGAAAGACAAACATGGCACAACCTGTGCAGGTCACAAAGCTGAACGCTCACCTTCCATAATTTCTTCCTTCTAAGAGCTTCCTCAGCTGTTGCAGCAACTCACCGAAGCCTGCGAGATGAAAGCCTCAGTGGGCTCTCCTCAGGCAAACTCCCTCTGTTAGCCTCTACTGTTCACTGCTCAGCTGGTTCGCTGCTCACTGCCTTTTTATAACACTCAGGCCCTCTCAAGGCCCACCTGGAACAAAGCACTCCTGTCATAGGTCTTCTCCCCCACTTGGAGCTGTTGGGTTCCAAGATGGGGACCTGCATGGACTCCTCTAAACTAAAATCCTAGTTTAGATCTGGTTTTCGCTGCCACCAGTTACGTTTAAAGTGGATAACACACTGCCTGTTCCCCCAAAACTCTCCCTGGGGAACACAGATTCAATCTCCCTGAATCTCAACACAGAGGGAAGCAGCCCACTTCCCCCCTCCCTCTCTCTCCTAGCCTACTCCGGAGAGATACACACCGATTCAACTCCATGAATCAACCCCAGGAGGAACTCACTCTTCCCCCCTCCCCTTCCCCTGAATTTCCACAAGAGAAGGAATTAACCAAGTCCAAAGAAAAGAAAAGAATTTATTAAAAGAACAAAAAGAAAGTACACTATCTCTGTAATACCAGGATGGAACAATACACAGAGTCTAACCTATAAACCTGGAGAGAATTCCCCCTCCCCCTTTCTTTCTCAGTAAAAGCAAAGTAGCAACAACAGAAATAAAGATATTCCTTGAGCAAAACACACAATTGCAAATGTAGAAATAAACTTATAATACTAGTACGCCTTTCTAATACTCATTAGACTGAATAGATGAAAAGTACTGCAGAAACCTGGGAGGACTTGATTAAGATGTCTGGACTCTCTTAGATCCCAAAGAGAACTCAACTCAAAAACAAAGAACGCAGGAAAAAAAACTTCCCTCCACAGAGATTTGAAATTATCTTGTCCCTGATTGGTCCTCTGGTCAGGTGTTCCTCAGGTACTGCTTGTTAACCCTTTACAGGTAAAAGAGACCTTAACCCTTAACCAACTGTTTATGACAACTCCCAATTCACACTTTTCAAACAAACAGTCAAGCACACGGTCAAACTGACAAACTATCCCAGCAGCAGACACTCAGGCCTGGTCTACACTAGATGTCGAATTTAGCAGCATTAATTCGACTTAACCGTGCACCCGTCCACACCAGGAAGCTAATTAGTTCGACCTAGAGGGCTCTTTAGTTCGAATTCTGTACTCCTCCCCGACGAGGGGAGTAGCGCCAAATTCGACATGGCTATGTCGAATTAGGCTAGGTGTGGATGGAAATCGACCTTAGTAGCTCCAGGAGCTATCCCACAGTGCACCACTCTGTTGACGCTCTGGACAGCAGTCCAAGCTTGTATGTTCTGACCAGCCACACAAGAAAAGCCCCAGGAAAATTTGAATTCCTTTTCCTGTCTGGACAGTTTGAATCTCATTTCCTGGTTGGACATCGTGGCAAGCTCAGCAGCACCGGCAACGATGCAGAGCTCTCCAGCAGAGCAGTCCATGCAATCTCTGAATAGAAAGAGGGCCCCAGCATGGACTGACCGGGAAGTCTTGGATCTGATCGGTGTGTGGGGTGAGGAGTCTGTGCTTTCGGAGCTGCGCTCCAAAAAACGGAATGCAAAGACCTACGAGAAGGTCTCCAAAGCCATGAGAGACAGAGGATACAGCCGGGATGCAACACAGTGCCGCGTGAACATCAAGGACCTGAGACAAGGCTACCAGAAGACCAAAGCGGCAAATGGACACTCCGGAGCCCAGCCCCAGACATGCCGCTTCTACGAGGCACTGCATGCCATTCTCGGTGGGTCTGCCACAACTGCCCCACCAGTGACCATGGACTCCGACGATGGGATAGTGTCGACGGCCAGTTCCTCAGCGATGTTCGCAGACGGGGAAGATGAGGAAGGGTTTCTGGAGGACGAGGCAGGCGACAGCGCTTACAACGCTGGTTTCTCCGACAGCCAGGATCTCTTCATCACCCTCACGGAGATCCCCTACCAACCCTCCCCAGCAGTTACCCTGGACCCTGAATCAGGGGAAGGATCAGTCAGTAAGTGCTTTAAACATGTAAACTTTTATTATTAATGTAACAGGAATCTGAACTATGTGAAAAGGAGGTCTATATATATGGGGCTAGAACAGAAATCCTCCTGGGAGATCTCCACGAAGCTCTCCTGGAGGTAATCGAAAAGCCTCCGCAGGAGGTTCCTGGGGAGAGCTGCCTTATTGGGTGCTCCGAGGTAGCACACTTTTCCGCGCCAGGCTTTCATGAGGTATTCTGGGAGCATTGCCTCGACGAGCATGGCAGCATAGGCCCCTGGTGTGTGCTGGCTTTCACGCAGCATGCGCTCTCTATCTCCTTCAGTGACCCTCCTCAGGGTGATCTCGCTCGGCGACTCCTGCATCTAATTAGGGGAATTACTGTAATGTTACGCCTGGTCCAAAGTATTTTAAAAAAATCTCCAGACAGACGGCGTAGCAGAGACTCAGCACGCTGCTGCGTGACAAGCGTAACGGAAAGCCAAAGAATCAAATGGATGCTCATGGAGGGAGGGAGGGGGGACTGAAGACGCAAGCTATCCCACAGTTCCTGCAGTCTCCGAAAAGCATTTGCATTCTTGGCTGAGCTCCCAATACCTGTACGGTCAAACACATTGTCCACGGTGGTTCAGGGCATAGCTCGTCAATGTACCCCCCACCCCCAGAAGGAAAAGGAAAAAAAAATTGTCTCTTGACTCTTTTAAATGTCACCCTATGTGTACTGAATGCTGCTGGTAGATGCGATGTTGCGGCACTGTACTGTAGCATCCTCCCCCCCGCCTCATGGGTGGCTGACGGTGCAATATGACTGATAACCGTCGTCATCATCAGCCTTGCGGTAGATGGTGTAGTGCAGTAGGACTGCTATCCGTCCTCGTCATCAGCTCATAAGTAGACGGCCTGCTAACCATCTTCATCATAGCAACAGCGGGCTGAGCTCCATCAGCCCCCGCCCTTCATGTGTAAAGAAAAGATTCTGTACTGCCTGGACTATCATAGCAGCAGGATGCTGGGCTCCTCTCCCCCACACTGCTTAATGTCCTGTCTGGATTATCATAGCAGCTGGAGGCTGCCTTCCCCTCATTTCATTTCACTAACAAGTCACTGTTTCTTATTCCTGCATTCTTTATTACTTCAGCACACAAATGGGGGGACACTGCAACGTTAGCCCAGGAAGGCTGGGGGAGGAGGGAAGCAACAGGTGGGGTTGTTGCAGGGGCACCACCTGTGAATGGCATGTGGCTCATCATTCCTGCATGATCTGACACGGAGCGGCTGTGCTCTCTAGTTCTCTGATACACTGCAACCCTAGTACACTTGCCCCATATTCTAGGCAGGACTGATTCTATTTTTAGATACCATAAAGGAGGGATTGACTCGGGGAGTCATTCCCAGTTTTATCTTTTGCGCCCCCGGCTGATCTCGGCCAGGGGCACCTATGACAGCAGCAGAAGGTATAGTGCAGAAGGACTGGTAACCGTCATCACATTGCCAATTTACAATGGCATGGTAGATGGTACAATATGGCTGATAACCATCTCTGCTGTCATGCAAAAGCAAAGGAATGCTGCTGTGTAGCGCTGCTGAATCGCCTCTGTCCGCGGCATCTAGTACACATACGGTGACAGTGACAAAAGGCAAAACAGGCTCCATGGTTGCCACGCTATGGCGTCTGCCAGGGTAATCCAGGGAAAACGGGCTCGAAATGATTGTCTGCCGTTGCTTTCCCGGAGGAAGGAATGACTGATGACATTTACCCAGAACCACCCACGACAATGATTTTTGACCCATCGGGCACTGGGATCTCAACCCAGAATTCCAAGGGTCAGGGGAGACTGCGAGGGGGTGGAACAGGGGCAGAGTTTATGCCTTCCAGATTGCCTGGAGCAGGAGTGCGCACGAGACAGGTGCTGTGCATGGTCTTGTTCACAGAGACAGACTAGACTGTGTTCATTGTTCGCAGAAATGTATCTTTGCAAGGAATTCACTCCCTTTTTCCCATCACAGAGCTTCGACTGTCTCCAGACCTGCCACAGCATCCCCCTCACAGAGGCTGGCAAAGATTAGGCGGCAAAAGAAAAAGACACGGGACGAGATGTTCACTGAACTTATGGGCTGCTCCTGAGCTGAGGCGGACCAGCAGAGCCAGTGGAGGGAGACCCTCTCTCTGTACCAGCGCTCACACAGCGAAGGGGAGGAGAGGTGGCGTGAGGAAGAGAAGCAGGCGACTCAAATGCTGCTTGGACTAATGAGGGAGCAAACGGACACGCTCCGGTGCCTTGTGGATGTTCTGCAGGACCGCAGGCAGGAGGACAGAGCTCCCCTGCAGTGTATCTGCAACCGCCCTCCCCCGCCACAAAGTCCCATACCCCCCTCATCCAAAATAACCAGAAGGAGGGGCCTCAGGGGCTGTGAAAACTGTCACTGCACCCCAGCAGAGTGCTCAAGTACCCAAAAACTCTCATACCCAAAATTTTGAGAAGTCCTTCCCTTACTGACTCACCCAAGCCCAATCCCAGTTTCATCCCCTAACTGTCTAGTTAATTATTAAAAATTCTTAGCTGTTAATTACTGTTTCCCTCGTGTTTTTTTACAGAAGACTGTGTTTGAAGGGAGGGGTGGGGAAGGGGGTTAGTAATTGCATAGGACAGTCACCTTTACCAGGGTACAGACACGGTGGCAGGATCAGCAGCAGGTCACACACACAGTGCAGTCAGTAGGCACCCTGGTTGGTATGGGAGGTGGTTTCCAGGTTCTGTGTGGGTGTGGGGGTACGTGACTTTGTAGCGGGGGAGGGCGGTTACAGATCTTATGCAGCGGTCCTTGTCCTGGACCACAGAGCCATGCAGCAGAGGAATCTGTGTCCGTCCCCCTCTGCCACAAGGTCACATAGCCCCCGCACACAGAGTCCCAAAAAGGAGGGATGGCAGGGTCCGTTGAAACAACCAGTCCGGCACTGCGGACCGCTCTAGGAGCAGGAGCCTGTCATTCCTCGAGTTTAGAGGCGGTCTTTACATCACCGCACACCCTACCCAGCATAGTCTGCGTCCCAGTTTCAACCCTTTTAACGCAAAGTCATTAATAAAGAAACCTTTGTTAAGTAACAATGGAACATGTATTTTATTTTTACACGTGTGTTGGAAGTGGGGGAAACGGGGTGAATGGGGTATGTAACTGCAGAGGATAGTCAACAGTAACTGGGTAAAGAAACGGGCAGGTTCAGCTTCTCTGTAAAGAAACTGAACAGTCACAGGTCACGCTGCTCGCTGAGGAACCTAGGTTTCAAAGCCTCCCGGATGCACAGCGCTTCCCGCTGGACTCTTCTAATCGCACGGGTGTCAGGCTGAGCGTAATCAGCAGCCAGGCAATTTGCCTCAACCTCCCATCCCGCCATAAAGGTCCCCCCCTTGCTCTCACAGAGATTGTGGAGCACACAGCAAGCTGCAATAACAATGGGGATATTGGTTTTGCTGAGATCCGAGCCAGTCAGTAAGCTTCGCCATCTCCCCTTGAGACGTCCAAAAGCACACTCCACCACCATTCTGCACTTGCTCAGCCAGTAGTTGAAGAGCTCCTTGTCAGTGTCCAAGGCGCCTGTATAGGGCTTCATGAGGCAGGGCATGCGGGTAGGCTGGGTCCCCGAGGATCACTATAGGCATCTGCACATCCCCAACAGTTATTTTGTGGTCAGGGGAGAAACTACCTTCCTGCAGGCGTCTAAACAGACCACAGTTCCTGAAAACACGTGCATCATGAACCTTGCCCGGCCACCCGACGTTGATGTTGGTAAAACGTCCCCTATGGTCCACCAGTGCTTGCAGCACCATTGAAAAGTAGCCCGATTTCTCAGCAGCTGACTGTGGAAGAGGTGGACGATAAGGTGCGAGGAGTTGACAATGGCCATAACTGCAGCGGGCTCCATGCTCACAGTGCTGTGGCGTCTGCGCTGTCACTGACCAGAAAAGTGCATGAACAGATTGCCCGCCGGCGCTTTCAGGGAGGGCGGGAGTGACAGTTCAATGATGACAGTTACCCAAAACCACCCTCGACACATTTTTTCCCCCAGCAGGCATTGGGGGCTCTACCCAGCATTCCAATGGGCAGCGGGGACTGCGGGAACTGTGGGATAGCTTCCCACAGTGCACCGCTTCCAAAGTCGACGCTTGCCCCGTTAGTGTGGACTCACAAAGTCGAATCAGTGTCCTTAGTGTGGATACACAAATTTGACTTCGTAAGGTCGATTCCACAAATTCGACTTACATTGAATCGAACTACTCTTGTAGTGTAGACATACCCTCAGATACTCACCCACACAGCCCCCCAATGCAGCACTTAGCGTACCTTCTCTCGGACAGATCCCAGGCACATGCCCTCTGTTAGCCTCCGCTGTTCGCCGCGGCTCATCAGTACAAGATTTCTATATGAGGCTTTGATACAAAGTTTCATGAAAACAGACCCACTACAAGGGGTTATATGAAGAGGCCCAATGTAAAGTCATATGAAAATTATCAGAGATTTATCTACAGAAGCCCATCATTGGGGAATCATGGGGGGGCTAAAGGGGGCGGCTGGGTGGCCCTGCTGCTCTCCTGTTCTAGAGGAACAGAGGTGACTCTGATGGCTCTGGTACCTAATCCATCACCTCTCCAGTGCGCCATTCAGTCAAAAAAAACTTCAAAAAAACCTCGCAAGTTCCATTTACTGCAGCAAAATGTCTTCAAAGGATCAGACAAAGGTATTACCAGTGGCATGCGCAGAATATCAACTACAACCCCATTCAGGGAGGCAGTGACAATTCCAAGTGGCTGAAGGCTTAGTGCAGAAAGGCAAGAGAGATGCCTGAGAGCTCGGATTAGGTGTCTGGATTTTATTGCTGGAGCCTACATCATACATAAAAGAACCTGTGGGGACGGGTTTGGGGAGCACCCCACCAACCCAGATCTGCAGGGGGACTGTATGATAAGTGAGAGGGATTCAGTGGGGACCAGGCCATCTTCTGTGCTGGCGTGGGGGAGGGGGCTGATCGTGGATGTATTTTTAGTGAAGGGGGGAATCAGATTCACTCATCTATGGGTGTAACCATTGGGTAGGCTGTGGGAGTGTGGTGCCCCCTGGTGGCTGGTTCCACTTATAGCCAATGAAGTTGTTCCCTTGGCTCAAGGGACTTGGTACTTGTGGGGCTACAGGTCCAGGGCACAATCTCTGGGGCGGAGGGTATTGTAAATATAGCATTTAAAGCAGCCAATCTTGCTGCTGCTAGAGAAAACTCAGCTGCCATCTTGGAAAGCGTGGGGTGCAGACATGAGCTCTGGGGGCTTTCTCATTCTTTAGGGGACAGCTTAGGGAGATGGGCTTCTAGATAAGGCAACAGACTGACTCTTGGGAGATGTAAGTTCAGTTCCTGCCTCTGCCGCAAACTCCCTGGGGGGACCTTGGATGAGTCACTTAATCTCTGTGGGCCTCAGTTTCCTGTCTGTAAAATGGGGATAATACTCCATCCTCTGTCTGTTTGGAGAGCGGGGACTGTCTCTTACTAGCACACTGGGCCCTCATTTGGCTAGAGCCTCCAGGAGCTACCTTCCTACTACCAGAAGGGTTTTTTCAGACTGTATAGGCCCCCTTCCATAAAGGTGATCTGAATGAGTGGAACAAGAAGGGATCAAACCCAATACATATGTGGGAGATGGCATGGGTCTGGTGGATGGGGCACTGGACTGGGAATCAGGGGAGCTGGGCCCTGATCTGAACTCTGCCACTGACCCATTAATTGGCCTTGGGCAAGTCACTTCCCCTCTCTGTGCCTCTGTTTCCCCTCCCAACCTGGGCTTGTCTTGTGCACGTAGATTGCAGCCTCAGTCTCTTTCCACGTGACTATACTGGGGGTCCAGATCTTTATTACGGTCTCTGACTGCGCCTATAACACAAATCCTGCAATGGAAGAACACTTCTGAAGTGTTCTAGTCCAGACCTGAGACAGCGGCATCTCCTCCGACCTGGGCCAAAGAGGGCCATGTTTCCGGAGGACATAGTTCACTGTGTCACCAGGAGATCAGGGATGCAAACAGGGGTCAGGCACCTCCCACAAGCTGTGCAGCCTCAGCATGCCCAATAAAGATCTCTCTCCTACAACTCGGGCTGCCCCCCCCCCCCCGCAACAAACCCAAGGGGTCATCGGTCCCCCTCCTTCAGCCCCCACTCCAAATGCCAAGGAAACCTTGATACTCAAGTGCATGGAGGGGGGTGTCAGAAGCTTGTCCAGAAGAAAATGATGCCGATCAAAAATTATTTGGAGGCACCTGTATAGAGTGGTGAGCTGGAGCCGGTTCACGCATACCGGTTGTTAAATTTAGAAGCCGGTGTAGAGCCAGTTGTTAAAGGGGTGGGCACTTGGGAGAGGAGGGGCCCACATCTGGCCCGCCTGAGCTCCTGGCGGGGGAGGCTCCCCCACCTTCCCCCCTCTCACAGAGCCCCAACGGGCTGTTCCCCAGCGCCAGCGCTCTGGACTGCTCCTGGGCAGCTCTGCAGCCCCTGCTGCTTTGAGCAGCATGGTAAGGGGGTGGGGCTGTGAGCTCCAGCGGGCCGCGCGGCATCCATACACGCTAGCCTGAGCAGCATGGTAAGGTGGCCAGGCCGGGGCTTGGGGGAGGCATTGGATAAGGGGCAGAGAGCAGTTAGAGGGGGTGGAGGTTCTGGGAGGGCAGTCAGGGGACGGAGAATGGAGGGGTTGGGTATGGGGTGCAGTCCTAGGGGGTCTCGGGAAGGGGTGGTTTAGGGGACAAGGAGCCGGGGGGGTTGATGGGTTGCGGGTTCTGAGGAGGGGCCGTCCAGGGGCAGGATTTGGATGGGGGGGGAGGGGAGCTTGTACTTACCAGGCGGTTCCCTACTGGCACTTCAGTGGTGGGCCCTTCACTCACTCCGGCTCTTCACCGGCTCTGAAGGGTCCGCCACCAACATGCCACCGAAGACCCAGAGCAAGTCAAGGACCTGCCCTGACTCCGCCCCCTCCCTGCCTCTATTGGACCCCTCCCCAAATCCCTGCCCTGGCCTCACCTCTTCCCCAGCATGCTGCATTCCCCCTCCTCCCCCCTCCCTCCCAGGCTTGCCACGAATCAGCTGTTTCGCAGCGCAAGCGCTGGGAGCCAGAGGGAAAAGCAGAACGCGGCAGCGCACTCAGGGGAGGAGGTGGAGGTGAGCTGGGTGGGGACCGGGAAGCTGGGCTGCCGGTGGGTGCTCAGCACCCACCAATTCTTCCCGTGGGTGCTCCAGCCCCAGAGCACCCAGGGAGTTGGCGCCTAAGGTGCCACTTTTGGCAAATGTGGTTAGTGGGGGAGCGGCCAGTCCCCCTGCTCCCCCGCCAGCTACACACCTGTGCCTTCAGCTATGTCCACATTACAAACCTTACAGCAGTCTCCTGTGTAGCCGCTCTATGCTGATGGGAGAGCACTCGCTCTGCCGGCATCATTAAACCACCCCCAGCAAGCGGCAAAAGCTGTGTCAGTGGGAGACACTGTAGAGCTGGCCACACCGACACTTTTGTCAGTGAAACTTATGTTGGTCGGAGAGGGGGTTCACACCCCCGACCGACACAAGCAGTAGTGTAAACAAAGCCTCTGCTGACAGTTGCAGTGCTGGAGCCAGCGGGGACACTAAGGGTACAGGGTTAGAATTGACCCTTCATTGTTATATTCCTGCTCCCTGTCCAGTCGGACTGTGTATTTTCAGTCATAGCTGCAGTCACATGCAATCAAAGCTTTTTGCTTTGAACCCCAGTCATTTGCTGAGCAGACTGTCTGTGGTGATTGAATAAGTAAATGTCTTCAGCTGAACACGAAGACTGTCAGGGCTTCCTTTTCTCTGCTTATCGGAGCTGGAGCAAGAGCGCTCAAACCTACAGATGTTTCTACCTTTGCTGAAAGGGTACCAAGACTATACACGCTTGACGGGTGTGTAGCCTTGTGTGGTAATTAGCCTTGAGGCTCTAACTGGGTGTCCTGAAATGTTTCAGATATGTCTGTCAGGACCCGTTGTGCTAACGTGTGCTGTTCTAGGCTACGTCTTTAGCCTTAGATGTTAGGATTGAAAAGAATCCCTGCCATCATCTAGAAGTCCATTCCTGAATCTTTGCAGATTTCTGCAACATCCTTGTTTCTTTCTCTCTCAAATTTTGCCTTGAACAGCTGCCAGCATGGAGATGGCATGAGCTCCCTGGCATGCTATGTCCTTGCCCAAGTGATTGCTCCCACGTTGAATCCTACCCAGGTTACTAGTGACTAGAAGCTATTACCATCTGCTGGCTGCCTGGTGGGCAGTTTGAAATGGGAGAGGGGGTTCTGAATCCATCTCCCAGATGGCAGCTGTCTATATCACAAAGAACCATGATCACAACCATTGCTCCCTCCACTTACCTCTCCTCCCTCTGACTGGAGGGGTGTTAAACAGGCCACTTCCCCTGGAATGGTCCCTTGAAATGTGTTAACTACGTACACGCTAAAGAATCTGTTCAAATCTTTTCTTTAGCAGTGATACTCCTACTTAGGGCACGTCTTCACTGGCAACATTAAAGTCAAGGTCAGCTCCAGCTTTTTTGCTGCTCCAAGTGGTGAAAAAAAAACCCAAAAAACAAAAAAGAAAAATCTGATTGGCGGCACTTCAGCAGCAGCTGAATCGGTCCACTTTAGTCTTCAGCGGCAATTCGGTGGCGGGTCCTTCACTCCCTCTCTTCCTCTTCAGCAGCCTTTCAGTGGCAGCTCAAAGAGGAGCAGTGGGACCGAGGAACCCGCCGCCGAAGACTCAGACGTACCACCCCAATCAGGGACGGGGTGCCGCCCCTTTCTATTGGCCTCCCCAAGTGCCTGCTTCCTTAGCTGGTGCCTGGAGCCAGCCCTGGCTAAAGTGCTGCCACAGCAGCGCTTTAACATGGCTTGTGTAGTCGCGGCAGAGCGCTCTCCCAGCACTCTAAAAAACCCACCTCCATGACGGGAATGGCTCCCAGCGCTGGTGCACCGTCTACACTGGCACTTTACACCGTTTTTTCACCCCCCTGAGCGAGAAAGTTGCAGGGCTGTAAAGTGCCCATGTAGACAAGCCCTTAGTTTCTCAGACCAGAAGAAGAGCTCTGTGTAAGCTCCAAAGTTTCTCTCTCACCAACAGAAAATAAAAGATATGACCTCACCCACCTTGTCTCTCTTATAACCTAGGAGCAACATGGCTACATCAGTGTTGCATGATGACAACTGGCACTCAGTGGTGAGCAGCCATTGCAGAGAGCCTGAGACAAAACAGATGTGGTTCACGATCCTCTTCTCATGTTGGTTTTACACCAATGGCTTGTCTACCCTGTATACCTACTGTGGTGTAGCAAAGACTTGAGTTTGTTGCATGAAGAGTAAAATAGCCTGTCCAAGATGCTCCCCTCAGGTCAGGGTTAACCTACATTGCTTAGCTATGGAAGACTCAGTGCTGCCACCTGTTCTTGGGAGATGACTGCAAGATGCAGGCTGTCAACCTAACACCAGCAGAAATAAGTTCCCTTGATTTCTCCTCTCCCCTCACCAAAATGAAGCAAGAAGGAATGTTTGAAAGTGTATGTAACCCAACTATCTACAAAAGTTGGTCAGGTAGTGAGCATCCTTCGGTAGCTTCTGCAAGAGGACTGGCATTAAGCCTACTTTTACTGACACAAAAATTCCTGTAGGCACTGACAGAAAAACTCGTGGAGAGTCAGCCCTCTGGCCAGACCTCCAACCTGAGGAGGGAAATGGTGTGATATGTGTTGCTGTGGGGAGCCCCGGGCTCTTTAAATCACTGCCGGAGCTCTGGCAGCAGGGCTCAGGTGGCGCGTTAAAGGGCCCGGGGCTCCCCGCTGCTTTACCGTGTTACATCCAAATTTGTGTGATATCGCGTCGCGTTCTATCGGGATAGAGGTGTATATAATCTTTTATCTGGTGAAAAAAAATTTCCCTGAAATCTTCCCCCCCCACACACACATTTACATTAATTCTTATGGGGAACTTGGGTTCACTTAACATTGTTTCGCTTATAGTCGCATTTTTCAGGAACATAACTACAACATTAAGTGAGGAGTTCCTGTATCAGCAAAAACAATGAGGAGTTCTTGTGTCACCTTAGAGACTAACATTTTTTGGCCAAATATATTTGTTAGTCTCTAAGGTGCCACAAGGACTCCTTGTTATTTTCATTAAACTGTAGGTTTTCAGTATGTCACAATACCACCTTGTGCTGCATTAGAACTTAAAAGCAGAACAGGGTAAGAGTCATGAACCTTATAATGAAAAACCCAGGGTGTGTTGATTCATTAAGTGTGTCACTCTTCTGTCTGAGTACTGTACCAGATCTGCAGCAACGCTGTTAGTCTCTGTCCTATGGTTTCTTTCATATCAGATGTGACTGAAGTTATTAAAAAAGTTATGGCATGCTATTCCAAGTGAATTTACTTGGTTAGAAAAGTTAAGTAGTTACTAAAGTTTAAAAGGCTAGAAAGGTAGGAAAACATGAAAAAAGCTAGATGTTCATGAAAAAATACCGTGCAGCTTAGGATGGAAAAATTCAGTGATTTATTTAAAATCAAACTACCTTAGAAGTCAGAGATTTTGTCATGGAAATCAAGGGAGTGATTGTAAGGCCTTGATCTGCAATCAGATCTACAATGCCTGGGTAGACTGTTGTGTTTATATAGAGTCCCATTGACATCTGCAGGGCTCCTTGGGGGCACAAGCTTCCTCCCACACCTATCCAGTTGCAGGATCAGATCTTAAATAATTAAGGGCTTAAATAATACACTGGCAATTTACAGCGCCACAACTCTCTCACTCAGGGGTGTGAAAAAACACCCCCCCCCCCGAGCACAGCAAGATTCAGTGCTGTAAAGTGCCAGTATAGACAGTGCACCAGTGCTGAGAGCTACGTCCCTCATGGAGGTGGGTTTTTTTAGTGAGATGTTCATTCCCTTCATGTATCTGTTGTAAACATACGAATGGCCATATTGAGTCAGACCACTGGTCCACTGAGCCCAGAATCTTGTCTTCCGACAATGGCTGGTGCCAGATGCTTCAGGGGGAATGAAGGATATGGGACAATTTATTGAGTGATCCACCTATCCCCTGTTGTCCAGTCCTAGCTTCTGGCAGTCAAAGTTTAGGGACACCTACAGCATGGGCTTGCATCCCTGACTCTCTTGGCTAATAGCCATTAATGAACTTTTTTGAACCCATTTATACATTGGGCCTTCTTAACATCCTCTGGCACCAATTTCCACGGGTTGAGCGTGCATTGGGTGAAGAAGTACATCCTTGTGTTTGTTTTAAACCTTCTGCCTACTAATTTTATTGGGTGATCCAGAGTTTTATGTTATTATTTACGCCTTCACATACTTCCTTATTGACTTTCTCCACACCATTCATGATTTCATAATTCTCTGTCATATTCCCTTGAGGTCATTTGAGCAGGGGGTTGGACTAGATGACCTCCTGAGGTCCCTTCCAACCCTGATATTCTGTGGTACTATGATTCATCTCTTTTCTAAGATGAACAGTCTCAGTGTATTTAATCTCTCCTCATATGCAAGCTGGTTTATACCCTGTAATCGGTTGGTCGGGGCTCGACCCTCCAGCAGGCAGGAGGGGAGCCACACCGACTCCCTTCTGTTCTTCGGCTAGTCTCTAGGAGTGACGGGACACAAGGTTAAAACCGCTGGGCCCTCTGGTGCAGGGGCTGGGAGACAGCAGTTCAATATGCCCTGGCCCTCTGGAGCAGGGCGGGCAACAGTAGTTCAATACGCCCTGGCCCTTTGGAGCAGGGCGGGGCAACAGCAGTTCAATAAGCCCTGGCCCTCTGGAGCAGGGCAGAGCAACAGCAGTTCAATAAGCCCTGGCCCTTTGGAGCAGGGCAGAGCAATAGCATTTCAATAAGCCCTGGCCCTTTGGAGCAGGGCGGGGCAACAGTAGTTCAATAAGCCCTGGCCCTTTGGAGCAGGGCGGGGCAACAGCAGTTCAATAAACCCAGGCCCTCTGTAGCAGGGCAGGGCAATAGTAGTTCAAATAGCCCAGGCCCTCTGGAGCAGGGCGGGGCAACAGCAGTTCAAATAGCCCAGGCCCTCTGGAGCAGGGCAGGGCAACAATAGACACAAGGCTCAGACCCTCAGGCAGGGCTGAGCAGGCAAACAGTTCAGTTCAGGCTTCTAAGCCTGAGCTTTGCCGTTGAGGGGGGAGACTGCCACCCATGCATGGGGTGGCAGGGGGGACACAGGCCCACCCACTCCACTGTGTCCCAGCCCGGGGCCCTAGCAGCGGCGTGGATCCGCTGCAGTCAGTGGGGATCCTGGCCGCAACACACTGACATGGGCACATCAGTGCCCTCAGCCGGACAGGGGTCGGCTACCCCCGGGCTACACTCCATCTCCCCCTCAGGGCCTACCTCGTCCGTCGCACCCGGTTCAGGCCAGTCGGTCTGCATCGGCTCCGGTGGAGGGCTTGGCGGCAGGTCCGGCAGCTACTCTGGGAAGTTGGGCCAGGACTGCTCGGGCGGCTCCTCTGGGTAACAGCAGGGCCGAGGGGGCTCCTCCTCGTAGCGGGCACTCGGCAATCCTGGGGGCTCCTCCCAGTACGGGCTCCGGGTAGGCTCCGCGGGCTCCTCTGGGTAGTGGGCGAGGGGAAGCTCCGGCCAGGCAGGGCAGTTACCTTGGGCCGAGGAGGGCTCCCAGCCGGGAGCTCCCGCAGGCACGTCTGCTCTCGGCGATGGCTGGGTGCTGACTGAGCTTGGGCGTGCGCCTTTTCTACTTCCTGCCTCGCCCCTTGACTTCCGGGGGGCGGGGACTGGGGCCGGAAGTTCCGCCCACTGAGGTGTTGGCAGGGCAGCTCCCTCTGCCGGGCAGGAAGGGAGCCACACCGACTCACTACATACCCCCTAATCGTTTTGCCCTCTCCACATTTATTTTAATTCTAATATATCTTTTTTGAGAGGGGACAACCAGACCTGCATGCAGTATTCAAGGTGTGGGCTTACCATGGATTTATCTAGAGGCATTATGATATTTAGTGCCTGATTATTTACCCCTTTCCTGATGGTTCCTAACACACTGTTTGTTTGTTTTTTGACTGCTGCTGCACATTGAGTGGCTATTTTCGGAGAACTATCTGCAATGGCTCCAAGATCTTTCTTGAGTGATAACAACTAATTTAGACTCCATTTTGTATGTATGGCTGGAATTACTTTTCCCAGTGTGCATTACTTTGCACTTACCAACATTACATTTATCACAAGCTACATATGAGTTAATAGTGTAACACTGTGGCAAAAAAAAGAGCAAACAATCTGGGCTGTATTAGCCAGGAGTGTTGTAAGCAAGACACGAGAAGTAATTCTTCTGCTCTGTTTCGCGCTGATTAGCCTCAGCTGGAGTATTGTGTCCAGTTCCGGGGGCCACGTTTCAGGAAAGATGTAGACAAATTGGAGAAAGTCCTCCAGAGAAGAGCAGCAAAAATGATTAAAGGTCTAAAAAACATGACCCATGAGGAAAAATTGAAAAACTTGGGTTTGTTTAATATGGAGACTGAGAAGGGGACATAACAATTTTAAAGTACATAAAAAGTTGTTACAAGAAGGAGGGAGGAAAATTATTCTCCTAACCTCTGAGAATAGAACAAGAAGCAATGGGCTTAAATTGTGGCAAGGGAGGATTAGGTTGGACATTAGGAAAAAACTTCCTGTCAAGGTGGCTAAGCACTGGAATAAATTGCCTAGGGAGGTTGTGCAATCTCCATCATTGGAGATTTTTAAGAGCAGGTTAGGCAGACACCTGTCAGGAATGGTCTGGGTAATAATTAGTCCTGCATGAGTGCAGGGGACCGGACTAGAAGATCTCCCACAGTCCCTTCCAGTCCTACAATTCTATGGTTCGATTTAATCAGCCATTTTGTTGCCCAGTCACTGAGTTTTGTGAGATCCGTTCATAACTCTTCAGTCAGCTTTGGACTTAACAATCTTGAGTATTTTATATTGTCTACAAACTTTGCCACTCGCTGTTTACCTCGTTCTCTAGATCATTTATGAATATATTGAACAGCACTGGTCCCAGTACAGATCCTTGAGGGACCCCGCTATTTACCTCTTTCCAATTTGAAAACTGGCCACTTATTTCTACCTTTTGTTTACTGTATTTTAATACTGATCTAGAAGAGGACCGTCCCTCTTATCCCAGGACTGCTTAGTTTGCTTAAGAACCTTTTGGTGAGCGACCATGTTAAAGACCTTCTGAAAGTCCAGGTATATCTATTGGATCACCCTTGACCACATATTTGTTGACACCTTAAAATAATTTTACTAGATTGAATTCTACATGATTTCCCTTTACAAAAGCCATTGACTATTCCTCAACATATTCATATATAGCAGGGGTAGTCAATAGGCAGACCACGGGCCAAATCCAGACTACCAGATGCTTTTAAATGGACCCCAAAACCTTATTTACTTATAATTATTGTTACTGCACTGTATTTTATTATTTTCTCTGGAGACTGGACTTTGCCTACATCTTGACCAAGCTATTTGGACCTTGATAAAAAATAATTGACTACCCTTGAGCTATAGTAAAGAACACAATTGTCAGACACACAGTTTCAGCCAGTTTGCCTGATTGTGATGTTAGGCTTACCAGCCTGTAATTGCCAGCATTGCCTTGACGCCTTTTTTTTTTAATCGGTATTATGTTAGCTACTTGCCAGACATCTAGTGCAGAGGCTAATTTAAACAATAAGTTATAAACCACAGTTGTTACCCTGCAGTTTCATGCCCTGTCACAATTTGCTGCTTCTGCCTTTCCCCACCCTACAGCCCCAGGGCAGTAAGCTGTGATGTTTGGAGACATTCCCACCACAGTATGGTACCTCTCACCTTTCCCCACTTTCTGCTCCAGGGGTAACAGACTGTGGTGGATGGGGTTCATCTAGCATCATTTTCCCACCTCAGCCTCTCTCCATCCTTTGGTCCAGGGTTGGTAAATTCTGATGGCTGGGGACATTCCCAACACAATGACCTTTCCCTGTTCTCTACCTTCCCCTATCTCCTAGACCAGGGGTAGAGAGTTGTGATAGATTGGGGATATTGAAGCCTATAGGGCTAGCCTGCTTACTTACCTATATATCTTTTCTCATGGGTTTGACTATTTGTTTTATTATAATAGGTTATAATATGTTTAGAGATGTATATTAGAGTGTTTTGGCTGCAATGCAAGGGACCTCCGGCCACATCCTGTATGTTGTTCTAAGGCAAAGTTAGTGTACATGTGTTTAGGGCCTTTCACCTCGAGAGGTGGTGATGAGTAAAGCATAAGATCCATATATGGTTGCAACCTTTAACAGAGCTAGATAAAGAATGTGTCGAAGCAGGGTGGTCAGGGGGGCTACCTCAGTGCATACCCTCTTTCAACTGACCAGGTTCGCCTCAACTTGGAGAGGAACCGAAATGACCAGGTAGGGCAGAAATCAGAGAATGAGCTAATGCCATTAATATGTGGGTTTATGTTATCAGTACGTACAGACACACCAGCCTATGGAGTGAGGGCACCCCAGCATTTCTGTGGGAGAGGAAATGAAGTTTGGACATAGAAGGAGGGCTCAGGTGTTCACGCTCTGTGGCAAGGGGGTCCCACCATGCCTAAGAGGCTTCTTAGTTCTTTGTTTATCGCCCTTTGGTTGGTTAATCCGTTAGTTCTGAATTGTAAGTTTTAAGTCAGTCAGTTCAGTAAAACTCTGAAGTTATCTTGGTCAGTCTTCTCCAGCTCTCACATCTCCTAAACTCTGTCCTTCCCACTCAAGAGCTGAGGGACCTGGACTCTCTTGGCGTGCCAGAGGCGAGGCTGGTGCTTGGTCTCTGACCTCCAGGTTATAACCAGGGCTGCTGGGGGCGGGATAAAGGGAGGCAAGTGCCCAGGGGCCCGGGTGACTTAAAAGGGCCCGGGGCTCCCAGGGCTGCCAGGGTAGCAGCAGCTGGGGGCTCCCTGTTGCTTTTAAAGAACAATAGCGGTGCCCCTGGCAGCCCGGGGCTCCTGGATGCTTTTAAATCGCTGGCTAGGCCAGCAGCTGTATGGGGCACCCAGAGCTGCTGATGGGTGGAGGGGGGAAAAGGGAGGCTACCAGCTAGCCCCTGCAGCCCCACCCCTTCCGGGGGCCCAAAGCCATCTCCCCCTTTGCCCAGGGGCCCGGCAATTCTGTCGGTAGCCCTGGTTATAATGCAAGACTCTGAGTATATTAATCAAAAGCTTGATAGTGCATCATATCACTTTTATCTCTAGACCAACGTTGTTGCCTTGGTAACTCTGATCATTTTACCACTAGATTGCTGTTTGGTTACAATTCCATTGATCTCTGGAAAAGTCTTTAAGGCTACATTTGTCTCCGTGTGAGTGTCCTTGTCATACATCCCAAGGGTCCTCGCAAACTCTGTCTAGCCTGATTCTGGGACAAGAAACTTCTTATCCTCTGATCTGATCAATTGGCAAACCTATAACCCGTATTATCTAACTCATAATATTAACCTCCTAAAATCAGGCAACAGTGTCCTGTCATAATTTGCTACCTCTCTCTGCCCATCAATGCAGTGTTGCCAATTTGAGGAGACCAAAAATCATTTCAGACCTCCAAAAATCATGAGATTGGCCCAGAAATCATGAGATTTTAATAAAAGTTTATACTGAGTTTGTAGGTCAGCCTTGTTTGAACTCCCCTCCCCTGCCCATCAGAGCTCAGGGTGTGCGATGTGAGAATTAGTGTTGCCCACTCCCTCACATACTGAATAAGGTGATTTTGGTCCCTGCTACAGGAGCTCTCAGCCCCACAAGTGCATGTCTCCTGCCCAGCAATTAATCCTGTCGCCCCAACCCCCCATCAGTTCTGTCCCCACCCAACCCCTCAGTTCAGCCCCCCCAGTTCAATCCCCCAGTCGCCATCATCACCACCCCATCACTCCAGTCCCCCCACCACAATCAGTGCACCCTCCCAGCACTCACCCCATCTGCTCAGAACCATCAATGCAGCCCCCCCACCCCACCAGTCCCCACCTCCCTCAGTTCAGCCCCCAGCCTCATATCTGCTCCTTAGGGTTCTTCCCCTTTCCCAGGAAGGGAGCAAGGGGGGCTGCACTGGGGGTCCCCTCTCCCATGTCCCAGGACAGCAGGGGAGCAGCCACCTGGGCCTGGTAGCTGGAGCCCTGCCACATCTGGGGCAGCTGACAGGATTGCAAAGTAACATTTAAGCCTCACTTTTAGAATGCGCCGATGTCAGGATCTCCCCCCCCCCAGCAGGTGATTAAATTGCTTGTTTGAAGGTTGGCCCCTCCCTGTGCCTCTCTCTCAGCTGAAGTTCCACACACACACCCTTGTTAGCTCTGTTTACCTGTTGTGTAAGAGGTTTCTCATTGGCTTTCCTAGTGCTGTGCAGGAACTGCCTCATGGAGGAAGCACATTCCTTTGTGTAGGGCAGGTCTCTCCTGTTTGGCTGGAAACCCATTTTAACAATGTGCCTCAGGTGGAAAAAAAACCCTGCCATTTGAGAGTTCTACCAGGAGCTCCTGAAGGAGGCTTAATTTCACTCAGAAATAGTGTCTCTTGGGATCAGTTCACAAAAGCTGGCATGTCTGCTCTGCCTGGCCTGGATTGCCCCGGGATGTGGCAGCCTCTTCCCCTGAGGCTCCACCCTGACTCCACCTCATCCCTCCACCGCTCCACCTCTTCCCCAGGCCCCGCCCTCACTCTGCCTCTTCCATCCACTGCTCCGCCTCTTCCCCCAGGCCCCGCCCTCACTCCACCTCATCCCTCCACCACTCCGCCTCTTCCCCTGAGGCTCCGCCCTCACTCCGCCTCATCCCTCCACCGCTCCGCCTCTTCCCCTGAGGCCCCGCCCTCACTCCACCTCATCCCTCCAGCACTCCGCCTCTTCCCCAGGCCCCCCCCTCACTCCCCCTCTTCCATCCACTGCTCCGCCTCGACCCCCAGGCCCCGCCCGCACTCCACCTCCTCCGTCCCCCGCTCCGCCTCTTCCCCAGGCCCCGCCCTCACTCTGCCTCTTCCATCCACTGCTCCGCCTCTTCCCCCAAGCCCCGCCCTCACTCTGCCTCATCCCTTCACTGCTCTGCCTCTTCCCCCAGGCCCTGCCCCCACTCTGCCTCATCCCTCCACCGCTCCGCCTCTTTCCCTGAGGCTTCGCCCTCACTCCACCTCATCCCTCCACTGCTCTGCCTCTTCTCCCAGGCCCCGCCCTCACTCCCCCTCATCCCTCCACTGCTCCACCTCTTCCCCCAGGCCCCTCCCAGGCCCCTCCCTCCACTCTGCCTGATCCCACCACTGCTCCGCCTCTTCCCCTGAGGCTCCGCCCTCACTCCACCTCATCCCTCCACTGCTCCACCTCTTCCCCCAGGCCCCTCCCTCCTCCGCCTCATCCCCCCACCGCTCCGCCTCTTCCCCCAGGCCCCACCCTCACTCTGCCTCATCCCTCCACCACTCCACCTCTTCCCCCAGTCCCCACCCTCACTCTGCTGTGCTACATCCTGTCAAACTAAACTAACATCAAACGATGGGACCAAGCAGCCTCGAAGAAGAGAGAAAACCCAACACCACAAGGTAGGCTACCGGACACTTTCAGGTCCATAAAGTGAAATCTAACACAATCATAACTCCTCAAAGAAGGAAAACAAATTCATCCATTTTCTTCTAAACTGGTTAAACCCGCTGTACTCAGCACCTCCTCGTTATCTGGTTGTGTCATTTACAGAGGTTTTAGCATCATCCTAATGAAAAAAGGAAAAAAAAAACTAAAGCCAAAATCTGCCCATCTCGAAATGTTCTGGACTTGGCTGGAAAAAGCCCAGAAGCCACTTTACCAATATATGGAAATAGGGAGTTAAGCTCAGACAGCTTTGGGGTTCATTTGAATTCCCTCTCCAGGTCTGGGACAATTTCATCTGTAGCCCTCAGGTGTCTGAGTCAGGGTCAAAGTAATGAGAGTGTGATTCCTAAGCACGGAGAGCACAAAACATTGTGGCAAGTGCCATGCTGGGAGGTGAGAGGGTAGAGTGGGGAGAGGATGAATTCTCCAAGGCTCGGAGAGATGCTGCTGTGTCGGAGTGGAGCGTGACAGTGAAGTGGGGAGAAGGGAATCCCTCCAACTCACTTCATCACCCTCAAATAACACAGAACCCAAACCATCATGTTTTCCTATCCCTATTCCAGCACTTTTAGAATCTATTTAATCCTGGTCTCTATGGGAGTCAATCTACAAAAAATGTATGGTTTTTGGCATACCCTGGAGCAATGTGAGACTAGGTGGGCACAAGACTCTAACAATCACTCTGCTCATTGCGGGGTTCAGAATATATAAGATGTTTGGGGAAGGGAAGGGGGACTTCGTCCAGGCAGAGGGAGCTTCTGGAGGAGTTTCTCTCTCCCTTCCCCCAGCTGGTTAGTAGGAGGCAGGAAGGCCCAGGGCTGCGGCGGGGAGGAGGGGCTGATTGGGGATTCTCCTCCTCTGCCTGCCATTAGCTTAGACCAGGCAAAACCAGAGGGTCACTCCACAGCTCTGGGTCAGCTGCTGCTGGAACCTGCCCCCAGACATGGGCAACTGGTTACTTGGGAGCTAAATACCACCAATGTGTGTGGGAATTAGGAAATGGAGTTTTTACTATGGCCAGCTCTAGTCAAAGCACTGAATTTCTCTCTTGTGTGGAGGAGTCTCTGGTGTCCAATGTGGTGTTAGCTCCAACTGAAGCATTTTCCATGCTAAGGCCGTCTGAGAGGGCTCTTCCCTGTCTCGATTTGCTGAGGCTTGATGCCCTGCAAGCACCAGATAAAGCTTCCCACACATTCAAGGTCTTATTTCTGTGAGTTTTTCAATGGGGAACAATGTGTGAGCTCAGATTAAATGTTTTCATGCAGTTATTGAAGCTTTTCCAACAATCCAATTATTTATGGGGTTTCTCTCTTGTGTGGATTGTCTGATGTCTAATAAGGTTTGAGCTCTGACTGAAACTTTTCCACAGTGGAGACATTTATAGGGTTTCTCTCCTGTGTGGGTTCTGTGATGTTTAACGAGTCTTGATCTGTCACTGAAACTTTTCCCACACTCAAGGCTTTTATAGGGTTTCTCTCCCATGTGGGTTCTCTGATGCGAAATGAGATTTGATCCATTAATGAAGCTTTTCCCACACTGAAGGCATTTATACGGTTTCTCTCCTGTGTGCAGTCTCCAATGAGTTTTAAGACTTGAGCTCTGACTGAAGCTTTTCCTACAGTCCAAACATTTATACGGTCTCTCCCCTGTGTGAGTTCTCTGGTGTCTAACAAGCTGTGATCTGTTGCTGAAGCTTTTCCGACACTCAATGCATGTATATGGTCTCTCTCCCATGTGCAGTCTCGGATGGATAGTAAGAGTTGAGATCCAGCTGAAGATTTTCCTGCAGTCCAAGCATTTATAGGGTTTCTTTTCCTTGGGATTTGTCTGTGGGGTTGTGGTTTCTTTGGGATCCTTGTCTCCTCCCTCACATTCTAAGGATTCATGCACTTGCTTTCTTGGGTGGTTTCCCAGCTTCTTCTCTGACCTGTCCCAATTACTGCAGACTTTTCTTTGTTCCCAGCACTGGGAACTGCCAAATAAATCCCATCTGCTCGTCTCAGAAACCTCCCCTGCAGTTCCACATGCTCAGAACCTTCCGCCTGTGGATTCCCCCCCCCCCCATTCTCACTCATTGTCTCGTCTCCTGCTGGGAGAGAGAGAGAATCCAGGCAGGAGTCAGTGCCTGGGCTGGCAGAAAGGACACAAAGGGGAGTAGCAAAGAGGGAAAACACAATGTGGTAACTGTTGTGAGACTGAGAAATTGGATTCTGTCTCTACACTCCACCCAAATACTCACAGGGAAGCGAAGTGAGGGAGAAAACTCCTGATAGCGAACAGGGTGCGTGGGAAGCCATGAGCAATATCTGCCATGATGATACCACGCTTGCTGCTGAGCAGAGCCTGACCTGGGTGAGATGATGCAGAACTATGGGGGGCTCATAGCACATTTTGGGGATTTTCAGCTTTTTCTTTCATTTGCCAGATAGTTTCTGTGTCAGTGTCACTGACTCCTCACCTGTGGAAGTGCCTCTTGTGATGCTGCTTTCCTTGGCGCCTGGAGATCTGGGACCCACGGCTCTTCCCCTGCTTCCAGCCAGGCAATAAGGTCAGGTTTGGAAATGGGGAGTCCTGCTCAGGGGGTGAAATCAGTCATGAGCAGAGTACACTAAGGATTTGTGGAATATTTGTCACAAAGGGCACATCTTGAGTTTCAAATGACCCCATGATTTGCTGGGGATTGCAGGATCTGAACAGATGGAAACATGGGCATTGAGCCCTCATGGGAGAGGCCAATGTCTGGGGGAGCTGGGAGCTGTCACACCCTCACTAGGAGTTCTCAGAGTCTGTGGGCTTTGGGGGACTAGCTGAGGCACACACAGCTCTGGTGTTAAACCCCTGCCTGTGTCTGAACCCCCAGAGCCCTCCCCACACATGGAGCCAGTCCCAGGAAGGGAGGTGCACAGAGATCCTGTGTGTGAGTGAGAATTAATGCAGAGAGGAAAGCTGGGATAGGTGGAGGGATGGGGATGAAATGAGCATGTCCATGGAGGTGAATGGCTCTCTCACACTGGAGCTGTGGACTATGTGAGTGTAGCAATGAGGTGCGGCCTCCCTTGAGAGTGCAAGGGAGGGATCACAACATGGCCTCCCTCGTGCAGAACCATGAAAGCCATGCCCACCCTGCTGGAAGCCGAAGGGTGGGACAGGAATCAGAAGTACAGTAGGCGGGTCCTGCAGCTCTGTTGGGCTGGAACCACCAAGGAACACAGAAGCATCCCACCTGCTGCTCGAACGTGCACTGCCCGCACCCCCAGCCAGAGTTTGCACCAAAAAGTTTGCCCACCCCTGCCCTAGGTCTTGCCCCTTTCCTTTGTTTCTTGAATCTCAGTGAGTCAATAAAAAAAAAAGCTTGAGGAAAAGTGGGTGGCCATATTCCTCAGTGCTTGAGGAAGCCCCCCTGCCTTGTGCAGCGAGAGAGAGGAGGGGTAAGTAAAATAGCAGCTGAAGCGAGGGGAGGGGGTGGAGCTGGGGAAGAACAGCTATTGCAGAACATGACAGTGGTGTGAGCCCTAGGGCAAGGGTCGTCAATTCTATTTTGTCAAAGTCCAAAGGTCTTGGTCAAGGTCCAGACTCCAGAGAAAATAATATAGAAAATAACACCGCTAATGGTGACAATAAGTACATAAAAAGATAGTGGGGGTCTGTTCAAAAGCCTCTGGTGGGCCAGATTTGGCCCATGGTCCTCCTCTCGACTACCCCTGCCTTAGGGCATGGGAACCCCTGCAGCTGAAGAGAGGGGAGGCTGGGAAAGAGTCCACCAGCAGCAGCTTCAGAAGAGGGCAGAGGGATATATGGTGCCACAAAAGTTAGTCTGGAAGAGGGGAAAGCTTGTAAATCCCAGACCACTCTCACTTGCTTTTCTTTATTAAGGAAAACATAGCCGAGAACTAAACCCGTCACTGTCCAAGTGGGGTGCAGGTGTTTCCCCCCGTCCCAGTTCTAGCTGGTATATAGGTGTGCCATAGGTGGCAGCATGCTTGTTGTAGGGCATTGCCTTTTGGAAAGGATTCCTTGAAGGGGTCCTTTTGCAGGCAGCTGATGATAAAGAAGACAGTGATATATAACGAAAGGGCATCCTATCCTGGGCACGTTTTTACTTAACAGATGCTGGATGAACTAGAGTGGGTTTGTTTGTTTTTTTAATCTTCTCCCATGCCAAAGCCTACAGTGTGGTTTCTATCAAAATTCATTCATGTGCCAAATAAATGCAGCTTATGCAGCATGTATTGTGTAAATAGTGCATTGCCCATATAGGTTTTTAGTGTAAAATAATCCTGCACTGTACACGGCTTTTAAATGGCTGGGCAGTCTAATAATTTAGCAGGTAAATGTTTGACTTTGGGTTTTTGGATTAAGACAGAGAGAAAAATCCAGAATGCTAAAAAAATCCCCTCATGTAAAAAACCCATCTGTAGCTGCAAAGGAGAAGCCCAGTTCAGCTGTAAGCACAGTTTCTCATACATAAATGAGTAGATCTATATGATCATTATCCTAAACTTGATGACAAGTCTCCTGTTTCAATGTCCCTTTAATGTCTGTGACAGGACAGCTTTTGGTGAGGCAGCACTTTCTTCCAACAGGAGCTGTCCTCTTGGCAGTAACCCAGAACACTGTCTTACTGAGACTCTCAGACTGGAATGGCTTCACGTTCTGCAGCAGAACAAATCCAGTGTGTTTAGTTTTCTGGCTCCTTTTTGATCAAGCAAGGGAGGTGGTGTGATATTGTGTATGCGTGCACGAGTATGTGGTTTTGTGTGCATGCATGCATGCGTGTCTGTGCCTCCGTTTGATGGTTAACGTATAAATTAGGGCATTTTCTCTAATACTGTTTCCTCTAGTGTGTTTATTTGGGTTGCAACTTCATGTGTCCTCCTATTGTACAGCTTGAAAGTGCAGAAAACTAACTGTTTTAGGGTTATAATTTAAATTTTGCAGAGATACCCACTTATTGTGTCTGGGTGTGAGTAACTATCTATCTCCTCTCTGTAGAGAGTTAGTATATGCACCCTATTTTTATCCTCAATTACTGCATTGTTGCTTTTAGTGTGTATTTTGAACACTTAAAAAGCTCTGGATTACT
Source organism: Mauremys reevesii (assembly GCF_016161935.1). Classification (NCBI taxonomy): domain Eukaryota; kingdom Metazoa; phylum Chordata; order Testudines; family Geoemydidae; genus Mauremys; species Mauremys reevesii. The sequence continues at coordinate 34,270,561 of NC_052634.1, read as the reverse complement.
GTTTGTCCTGAGAATCCACACAGATATATTACTAGTTTTTAAATGTCAAGGTCCTGTGTGAATATATTTTGGAGAGAACTTTCTTTATATTTTGTATTTCTAAAGATGAGGAAGAGGATGAAGTGGAAGACATTGAGGTTCTGGCACTCTTCCTCCAAGAAGACTGTTATGAATATTGTTCTAAAGCAGTGGTCCCCAACCTATTTCATCTGGTGGGTGCCAGACATTAAGCCACAGAGGACCATGGTGGTGGATAGCCTCCGCCAAAATGCCACTGACAAGCAGCGTCATTCAGAGGTGTCGCCGCAGAAATGATGCTGAATTTCGGTGGCATTTTGGTGTCGATGCCTCTGGATGATGATGCTTGTCGGCGGCAAGCGGCGTCATCCAGGGGCGTCGCTGCTGAAATGCCACCGAAATTCAGCGGCATTTCGGTGGATGCTCGTCCGCCAGCCAGTAAACGGGCACACTTAGGTGCCCCAGTGGGCACCATGGTGCCTGCAGGCACCGCGTTGGGGACCCCTGTTCTAAAGCATTGCACCCCAGTTCACAAGTGTTATTATTACTCTTCCCCATACATTGAAAGTGAAGATGCCCCGCTGCAGGAAAAGCTAAAAAAGGAGGTGCCCCTGTCATAAAACCTGTGATCTAACCAGAGCCTAAGAGTTCAAGTCCTCGAAATGCAGAGTCAGAGAATAGCAAACGTCTATGCCACAACAGTCTGCAATGTCAGTGGAATAAGGATCTGCGGTCTAGTTTACTCACGTTAAGGGACCATGTACCTGAACTGGTTAAAGATGAGATAACTGCAAAAATACACATCTTGACTAAAGCCATTGATTATATCCATTCCCTTCAGGCAGAGGAACACAAGTTTTTGCTAGAAAAGGAAAAATGGCAAGCCAGACAACAGCAATTGCTAATGGAAATAGAACACATGGAGACTTTCTAAACTATTTTTTTACCTGCCCTGAAGAGTCACTGCCACTTTGCACCTTTGATTCTTTTTTTTTTAAATTGTGTTTTCTGATGTTAATGTTGGTTTTACTTTCGATCTGATCTTTGAAGTAATTGAAGAACTATATTATCCGGGTACAGAGCACATGGATGTTCTTGCAAGGAATTCAACAGACTGCCAAACGATGCACTGCCCTCGTATTGTTTCTTAAGAACTATAGATGTTCTTTAAAATTGTGAGCATTTGGAGCTACTGATGGCACCTAGTTGAGTTTAAAAACATTCATTCCTAATTTTGAATGGTGCTTATGTTCTACCAGATGTAACTTCAGGGGTTACCATTTGTACCTCTGTGGGAATTTTCTGTCAACATGATGTCCACACTTGCCTTTTGTACATGTTTTGGATTAGGAGAGGTGGCTCTTGCTACCAGTATTCGACTGGAAGTCCATACCTAAGTATGGTAATACCTCAGTGTTTGAGCAGCATGTTTTTGTATACAAATATATTGTTATCTCTATGATCCAGGCAGGGTAAGAATTAGTACAGTGCATACTTTAGTATGATGCTGAGACATAACTACATTTGATCCTTATACTTTCATATGAAAATGAGTTCTGAAAGTTGGGAGCAGATATTACTGTATCACTTTTTTGAACTAAGAAAACTTTTGTAAAGAAATTTACGAAATATGCCTTGTCCTAGCCTGTTTCTTCCAGTTGATGTATTTGTTAACGTTTGGTGCATAGAACTGGCTAACTGCAGAGTTCCATTTTTAATTTATTCCAATGAGGTACATTTAGTGCTGCTTCTTAGAGCATTTTGAAATACCTCGTGTTTATGAAAAATAAATAGTGGTCACATGATGTGCTCTTCACCATTTATTTAGGGGACAATTTCCTGGTGCAAGTGCTGGAGGAACCAACTAGGGGAAAAGCTCTTCTTGACCTGTTGCTCACAAACAGGGAAGAAATAGTAGAGGAAGCAATAATGGATGGGAACCTGGGAGGCAGTGACCATGAGATGGTCGAGTTCAGGATCCTGACACAAGGAAGAAAGGAGAGGAGTAGAACAGAGACCCTGGACTTCAGAAAAGCAGACTTTGACTCCCTCAGGGAACTGATGGGCAAGGTCCCCTGGGAGAATAACATGACGGGGAAAGGAGTCGATGGAAGCTGGCTGTATTTTAAAGAAACCTTATTGAGGCTGCAGGAACCTGATGTGTAGGAAGAATAGTAAATATGGCAGGCGACCAGCTTGGCTTAACAGTGAAATCCTTGCTCGTCTTAAACACACAAAAAAATCTCACAAGAAGTGGAAGATTGGACAAATAACCAGGGAGGAGTATAAAAGTATTGCTCGGGCATGCAGGAGTGAAATCAGGAAGGCCAAATCACACTTGGAGTTGCAGCTAGCCGGAGATGTTAGCAGTAACAAGAAGGGTTTCTTCAGATATGTTAGCAACAAGAAGAAAGTCAAGGAAAGTGTGGGCCCCTTGCTGAATGAGGGAGGGAACCTAGTGACAGAGGATGTGGAGAAAGCTAGTGTATTAAATGCTTTTTTTGCCTCTGTCTTCACAGACAAGGTCAGCTCCCAGACAGCTGCACTCTGCAGCACGGTATGGGGAGGAGGTGACCAGCTCTCTGTGGGGAAAGAAGTAGTACGGGACTATTTGGAAAAGCTGGATGAGCACAAGTACATGGGGCCGGATGCGGTGCATCCGAGGGTGCTAAAGGAGTTGGCCGATGAGATTGCAGAGCCATTGGCTATTATCTTTGAAAAATCATGGCGATCGGGGGAGGTCCCGGATGACTGGAAAAAGGCTAATGTAGTGCCCATCTTTAAAAAAGGGAAGAAGGAAGATCCAGGGAACTACAGACCAGTCAGTCTCACCTCAGTCCCTGGAAAAAACATGGAGCAGGTCCTCAAGGAATCAATTCTGAACCACTTAAAGGAGGGGAAAGTGATCAGGAACAGTCAGCATGGATTCACCAAGGGCAAGTCATGCCTGACTAACCTAATTGCCTTCTATGATGAGATAACCGGCTCTGTGGATGAGGGGAAAGCGGTGGATGTGCTATTTCTGGACTTTAGCAAAGCTTTTGACACAGTCTCCCACAGTATTCTTGCCAGCAAGTTAAAGAAGTATGGGCTGGATGAATGGACGGTAAGTTGGATCGAAAACTGGCTAGATGGTCGGGCTCAACGGGTGGTGATCAATGGTTCCATGTCTAGTTGGCAGCCGGTATCAAGTGGGGTGCCCCAAGGGTCGGTGCTGGGGCCAGTTTTATTCAATATCTTCATTAACGATCTGGAGGATGGTGTGGACTGCACCCTTAGCAAGTTTGCAGATGACACTAAACTGGGAGGAGTGGTTGATATGCTGGAGGGTAGGGATAGGATACAGAGGGACCTAGACAAATTAGAGGATTGGGCCAAAAGAAATATGATGAGGTTCAACAAGGACAAGTGCAGAGTCCTGCACTTAGGACAGAAGAATCCCATGCACTGCTACAGACTAGGGACCGAATGGCTGGGCGGCAGTTCTACAGAAAAGGACCTAGGGGTTACGGTGGATGAAAAGCTGAATATGAGTCAACAGTGTGCCCTTGTTGCCAAGAAGGCTAATGGCATTTTGGGTTGTATAAGTAGAGGCATTTCCAGCACATCGAGGGATGTGATCATTCCCCTCTACTCAGCACTGGTGAGGCCTCATTTGGAGTACTGTGTCCAGTTTTGGGCCCCACACTACAAGAAGGATGTGGATAAATTGGAGAGAGTCCAGCGGAGGGCAACAAAAATGATTAGGGGGCTGGAACACATGACTTATGAGGAGAGGCTGAGGGACCTGGTATGGTTTAGCCCGCAGAAGAGAAGAATGAGGGGGGATTTGATAGTTGCTTTCAACTACCTGAAAGGGGGTTCCAAAGAGGATGGATCTAGACTGTTCTCAGTGGTAGAAGATGACAGAACAAGGAGTAATGGTCTCAAGTTGCAGAGGAGGTTTAGGTTGGATATTAGGAAAAACTTTTTCACTAGTAGGGTGGTGAAGCACTGGAATGGGTTACCTAGGGAGGTGGTGGAATCTCCTTCCTTAGAGGTTTTTAAGGTCAGGCTTGACAAAGCCCTGGCTGGGATGATTTAGTTGGGTTTGGTCCTGCTATGAGCAGGGGGTTGGACTAGATGACCTCCTGAGGTCCCTTCCAACCCTGAGATTCTATGATTCTATGATTCTATTTGTCAATGTAGTTCTTCTCTTTTATTCTAAGTTCTATTACTTTACTAGTGCCCACTGACATAAAGACATGATCCCAGCTCCCACACACTTACAATCACAGGATAGAGCTCATGCTACAGGAGGGATGAGATGCCAGCCAATTACCATTTCTTGTAACAAAGTAATTGTAATGGAAACAATTGTAATGTACTCCTGTCAATCCACATTCAGATCTCTCCGCTGATACCGTGATCTCTCTAGGGTGGTGTGGGGTTACATCATCCCTATGCTGCCTTGGTGGAAAGTTACAGCAGCAGGATAACAAGAATAGAGGAGTTAGATAAAGTTGTTATGAGAAAGTAGGGAACTGCCAGAGTGAGGCAAATGCCAGGTGGCCTAATTGGGATTAGATAAGTTGCATGGGAAATGGGAAACAAGTAAGCAAAGGGCCATGCATGTGAAAAGTGTGTGTATCAGACAAAGAACCAATCAGCAGCAATGTAATGTTGGTGTGTCTGACGTTTGCTAATATGGAGAAGCTTATATAATATGATGCATTGTAAATAATAAATGATTCAGCTTGCAATCATATTGGTTGTTGTGCTTTATCCGGCCCGCATGCAACGCAACAAATGGTGACCCCGACGTGATTCGAATCGAATGGTGACCCCGACGTGATTCGTATCGAATGAAAGTGTCGGTGGCCTGACCCAGGCGGAGAAGCCCTGAGCCCAGAGGCGAACGGCCAGGAGCCTGAGCCCAGAGGCGGGCGGCTGGGAGCCGCGGCGGGGAGTGCTTGAGAAGCCCCTGGACTCCGACGTGACTCGTATCGACTGATGATAGTGTCGGGAGCCTGAGCCCAGAGGCGAACGGCCAGGAGCCTGAGCCCAAGGGCGGGCAGCTGGGAGCCGCAGCGGGGAGTGCTTGAGAAGCCCCCGGACTCTGACGTGACTCATATCGAATGATGATAGTGTCGGGAGCCTGAGCCCAGAGGCGAACGGCCAGGAGCCTGAGCCCAGAGGCGAGCAGAGGAGCTGCAGCGGGGAGTGCTGGAGAAACCCCCGGGCGTCTGAAAAGAGAGACGCACCTGAGCCCTGAGGAGAGCGGCTATAAGCCACGGAGGAGAAGGGCAGAGCAGCTAACGTGAGTACCGCTGTATCAGCTGAAGAAAAGATAACACAGAAGCTTTATTTGCACATTATGAACCGACAGGGGGAAAAGATTTCCCCTGCTGCACTGATTCACTTATTAAGAAGAGAGGGAGAGAAGCTCCCCTCTGATATGTTGTCCCGTCTGCTGCGGTGGGGACAGCGAAGGGAACCTTTTGTTAAGCCGAGTACAATTTTTAATAAAACTGTGTGGGAGCGGCTAGGCTCCAAGCTTTGGAAGTCGGTGGCTCAGGGCGATAAGGAAGCCTTTTCCCTGAGTCCAGTATGGAATAAGACAAAGAAGATAGTACAAACTCTCGTGGCCGAGGCAGGAGTGCAGGCGGCCCTTTTTAAGCTTTTCCGCCCAACGCCCGAAATGCCTTCTGTGTTGTCGGTTGGAGCCAGGGAGTTTGTCGGTGGCAAGGACACGGTGATACCTTTGGCTTCCGACCTGGATAATGTTGCCCCTGTTATGGTTCCACTACCCTCCAATACGCCCGAGCCTATGAAAACAGCTTTGCCATACGCACCCCCTCCCAAGCCATGCCGTGTCCACAGGACCTGGGGGTGTCACGAATGCGGGGAAATAAAGGAGGCTCGGGTGAGACACGTGCCATCACACGTCTATCCCAATTTGACTATGCCTATTCAGTTTACCCAGTTTAATGTCTTTTATAAGAAAATGGAGCGCCAGGGTCAACAGCTGCAGGCCATTTATAATAAGTTAAATCAAATGCAAGGTCTTCCAGCTGGATCATTGTGGAAAGAGGGGGAGCAGGCAGAGGCTCGTGAGGAGGTGCTCCGCTGGAAGCGAGCCCTGGACGGGAAAGTTTTGGAGTGCATGGCACAGGCAGAGGCTCGTGAGCAGGCAGAGGCACGTGAGGAGGTGCTCCGCTGCAAGCGAGCCCTGGACGGGAAAACTTTGGAGTGCATGGCGCAGGCAGAGGCTCGTACGGGGACAGTGCCGGGAAAACCGTTATGCTTCTCCGGTATGAGCAGCAACAGCTGGGTGTTCTGACACAGGATTTACAGTTTAAAAGAAGCCAAGCAGGGAAAGAAAAGGACAAGGTAATGTGCTGGCTAATCTCTCCCTCGTTCGCTGCAGCCCCCACGTCCTGATTATTTTCCCCCGTAGAAGCTGAACCACGACGGTGGTGGAAAAGAAGAAAAAACACTCACGTTGTTGATATTGCCAAAGTCCAGAAATTCCTGATTAAAAAGACATTGAGAACTGAGTGAAGAAATAAAGAATTGTACACTGGCAGGAAGAAATTTGGGACTCCTGCTGAAAAATGTGGTATTGATTGGATTTTGGGGTTTATTCTACAGGCTGCGCCCTGTGTTTTGGATAAAATTTTTAGCATATATTGCTCTCCCTAATTGGATTGTAAATGATATTACCCCCCCCCATTACTACCCCGGTTTTTTAGAGTTTAATTGTTTTTTGTTTTTAAAGTTTGAGAAAACTCAGCCAAAAGCTTTGTTGAGTATTCTCAAGGGGGGGGGGGGAGTTTATGGTGTTATTAGGCATGTATTTAGGTAATTTGGGAGAATGGCTTTGAATTTATGTGATCCAAAGTACCTTTATGTAAAGTGCTTTTGTTAGCCTTACTAGATTTTGTTAATTTTGTGTTATGTGCTGATTATTGGTTGTTGTAGATTGCTTGATACTAGATGTAGCCTATATTTAAAATAGATAGGCTGATTGCAGATGTTGTAATTAAAGTTTTATGCATAAAATGTAGCCCCCATGGTGGGAAAGTATAGATAATTGCTTGCAGTGGAGACTAGAAGGGTGGGGGCTAGTTAAGAAGTACACCCTCCTAGCTAATTGATAGTGAAATAAGTTGGTGTTCATGTAAGGAACGGTTTAGCAAGAGGAAAAAAGGATCGGGCCCAGGTGGCGGGCAACAGACAACAAGCTTGGAAAACTGGTTGATAACCTTGAGGGTGTAGTTGATAGAGAAGGTAATTAACTACAAGCAAGTAATGTTAGGCAGAGTAAAAGTTAACTCTGTGATTGCTAGAGGGAACAGCAGTTGAATTTTGCAAAGTTGCTAAAGAGTAAAGTTTTGGTGTTTTTGAAATGTTTGTAAATAAATTTAGGTAAAGATATTAGTTTGTAATTGTTTGGCTATGAATAATTTTGCTGTATTAGCTGAAGAATGTATATAGTGCTATGTAATTGTAATTGTATTAGGCTTAAGGGCATATAAGTGGTGATTTTTTTTTTAGTGTTTAAAAGCAGAAGTTAATAGTAAGAACCCTTAAATTGTGGATAGCTTTGAATTTAGAAGTAAGCCAGGATGCAATTGTATTACTGTAAATGATTTAATTGATGAAGTGATTTCCCTGTTTTGTACGCCTTTTGCTATGAAGTTTGGAGAGGTTTATTGGATTTTTTTTTTTATAAGAAAAGATGGGGAGATGTGGGGTTACATCATCCCTATGCTGCCTTGGTGGAAAGTTACAGCAGCAGGATAACAAGAATAGAGGAGTTAGATAAAGTTGTTATGAGAAAGTAGGGAACTGCCAGAGCGAGGCAAATGCCAGGTGGCCTAATTGGGATTAGATAAGTTGCATGGGAAATGGGAAACCAGTAAGCAAAGGGCCATGCATGTGAAAAGTGTGTGTATCAGACAAAGAACCAATCAGCAGCAATGTAATGTTGGTGTGTCTGACGTTTGCTAATATGGAGAAGCTTATATAATATGATGCATTGTAAATAATAAATGATTCAGCTTGCAATCATATTGGTTGTTGTGCTTTATCCGGCCCGCATGCAACGCAACAGGGTGGTGGTTTTCCACCTGTGGTCCATGGACCCCTGTGGTCTGCAGACTGTCTAAGCTTTCCAAAGGGATCTGCACCTCCATTTAAAATGTTTTAGGGGTCCGCAGATGAAAAAAGGTTGAAAACCACTGCTGTATGGGCCTTATGCAAAGCCCATTAAGACTTCCATTGACTTCAGTTCAGCAGGGTTTGGGTCTGTCCCTGAATGCACAGCACTCCCTGGGCTAGGATGCAATGCTGATTTCCACCAGCTGGCGATCTGGCTCCCATGCCTGAGGTATATCAGGAGAGCAGAATATTAGTGGAAGGAATTGCCCTAGGGAGGAAATTGTACCAATCGGTGAGGATATTATTCTCAAGCCTCCCCAGGAAAGGGGGTGAAGGGACTTGGGGGGATATTTTGGGGAACAGGAACTCCAAGTGGTTCTTTTCCTTGAATCTTTGTCTAACTCGCTTGGTGGTGGCAGCTTACCGTCCAAGGGCAAGGAAGAATTTGTGCCGTGGGGAAGTTTTTAAGCTAAGCTGGTAGAAATAAGCTTAGGGGATCTTTCATGCGGGTCCCTCAACTCTGCCCCAGAGTTCAGAGTGGGAGGAACCTGACACAGTGTAGTGAAACTACAACTAGTTGCAAAAGGGGAGGGTTGCTGTTTATGTCTCACACTCCTTTTCCGTATCTTTAACCCATATGATGTCATTCATGTGTCCCAGTCAATTTTGGAGTTCCTGGTCCCCAGAGGCCTGAAAACAGGTCGGGGCGTAGTATTGCTAACAGAACACAGACAGCAATATCTGTTAAAGTGGAGGTGTCTTGGCATTTAGACACCAATGCAATGAGGCGGTGTGCCTCAGTTTCCCCTTCTACACAGCAGCATGGGCCTATTGTGCTTTTGCTGCTGTGCCAAGCTTCCAGTCTGTTTCCAGGTATAGGCTAAAAATTAGCATGCTTGTGGGGCTGTCTTGTCACCATCTCTAGCATGTACAACAGTTTCTTCCACAAATCAGGTATGCCCCACATTGTAAAAGGCTTTATGAAGTATGAATTCCTTTGTTTTATCCCATAGGTGAATTAGCAAAAGACACAAGGTTAACAGCAAATCTACGCTGGCCAGGCTTCGTTAACTCAGTTTGACTTGTTTAGCGTGTGTTGCATTTTCCCAGTTCTCTGTGCCCTCTGGTACACACTCTGATGCAGATTCTTCTGCCTCTTTGGGAAGGATTCTAATTCAGGCCTGTGTTTGGGGCTTTGGCAAGGAAAGGGTGCATTGCAACCATGCCTGATTTCAGCCCCTCCCTCTGGAATTTCTCTGTGCTGGACCCCACACACTTGTGAAGCTCCACCCATACAGAGATCCTCCCATCCCCAATCTTGGAGAGAGAGTTTTATCTCTTACAAGTGTAGCAAGAACAACATCTTTCAATGGGGTGCTCTGGACCCCTTTAGGCACCCCAATTTCTGTTCCCAACAGGACAGCTGGATGGACCCACCACCCCCCGTCCTAGGAGACCTGACCCCCCGGTTTCCCTTAAAACCTGATCCACAGGAGAGGGGGCTGGCATTTTAAATGCAGACTTTTCCTCCTCCTCCTGGGAAAGTCCTCCTACAAAGGTGGGCGGAACCTCCTCCCTCCCCTTCTGGCTGGGCTCCCCTCTGGGTCAGACACCCCTGTGTCCCCCAAAAGGGAAGGTGATCCTGGTCCAGCTGTGGGCTCACAGCTACCCAGCTATCACCAGGACCCCAACCCCCACCTTCAGGACACGTGTCTGTGCACCCCAGGGCAGGCCCTGCCCACTGCTGACCTGCAACTTCCTGGCAGTCAGCAGCTGGGGTGGCCTCCTTGTTACAAGGTGGTACATCTCCCTCCCCTGGGGAGATGATTACGGGATAGGAGCTGGCTTTGTCCCGCCCCTCGCTCTGGAACTTGCCTGGAGCCCCCGGGCTGCAGGAACTGGCCACAACCATCCCTGCCCCCAAAGCTGCATCCTTTACTGCTGCAGAGGAATCTAAAAGACACCCTTCTATTCCCCCAGCAGTCCCTGTGATTTCAACAGCCCCCCTCCCCCGGGGCTGTTACCACAGGATTCCTGCTCCCTGCTAACCAACCCTGGGACAGATTCTGCCACACTGAAGAAATCATTCCCAAGTAGAAATGGTGCAAAATTGTGCGCCACCGTTGCAACAGTCAGTTCAGCCTGCAAATCCCGAGTTTGCATGTGCACCTTAGCTAAAGGTGCAAGGACTTTGTAACCCCCAACCAGCTCTAATTCTGCCATTTTACCTGGCAACGAATCCTTCTCCTGGATCAGGTCCCTCCTGACCACGGGAATCTCAGCACCTGTGTCCCTCAATCCCAGAAGCACGTCACCATTAATTTTAACAGCATGCACATGCTCATTGCTTGGTTGTGTGGAAGCAAGCTTTACAAATCCTGTGTGGAAAGAGGCAGCAGCTGGGCTCTGAGAAGCAGCAGCTTCATGTGTTACTTGCTGCTTGTTCCCACTCAGCATGGGACACTTATTCTTCAGGTGCTCAGTGGACTTACAATGCTAGCACCTCTTGGGCTCCTCTGCTTGCACAGGAAATTTGGGACCAGTACCAGGGGAATGGGGAGGTGACCGCCCAGCCTCCTTCTTCCCAGGGGCAAAACGGTGATTCTGCTTTCCCCCAACCCTGGACCCCTCTGCCAGTGCTTTAGGTTTGACTGCAGCTTGTGCTTTGATAGGGAAGAATTGCCCCCCCCCCCACCACCACCTGCTGCTTGGCGTGATTTTGTAGGCCTTAACCCCTTGCCTTATTAGGCCCAAAAGCAATAGCTAAAGTAATTGCCATATAAAAGCAAAAGGTTTATAACTTCTGCAAAACTGTACAAGGGGTATGGGGGAGGGAGTGGGAGGAGACCAGAGAAAGGGGAACTGAGGGAAGGAACAAAGAGGGCCCATATGTACCAGCTCAGAATGCGACAAGAGCCTTATCCAATGCAACCGCAAAGGAGGGGGTCTTAAGGCAGGCAGACCACCAACGAAAACCGCCAAAGAACAATAACAGGAAAAACCAAATATGGAAAAGTACTGAGTTAGCTTGCTTAATTTGCTATTGATAATCCCAAATAAGGGAATTTTAGTAAATGTTGATTTGCAGTTTTAGCCTTTATAAGCTTGGTGAAAATCTATTGCCAGGAGGGCAGCCACCTCTTGCATGGGGTTATGCTGTCCCTCCCTGCATGCATGCTTGTATAACAATAAAGGTGCCTCAGGCTGTCTGATCTAATATCAACCCTGTGGCTAATTTTCCATAACAGCTTGCTCAGAAGAGTCTGCAAGCCCAGCTAATTCACCCACTGCATCCACCTTTTTGCCCCACAAATACTGTTTTACATCATCACTGCACATATTCAGGAATTGTTCCTGAGTAACCACATCACACATCCCTTTAAAGCTTCCAGTGCCTTTCCCCCGCACCCACTTATCTACCAAATCTCTCATTTCATTGGCATAAGCCACATTACTCAATCCAGAAGTGGAGGCAGTGGCAACTTCCTGGCAGTCAGCAGCCAGGGCCACTGTGACGGGTTGGATCACAGAAACCCCCTTGGGAGCTGCTACCCGATGTGCCAAGACTAATATTGCCCGCTGCTTTCCCTGCCAAAAGTTATAATCTGGGGGCTGTCTGAAGAGTTACCGGACATTAGTTTGATAGTCTCAGCGCTGGGTGTGAAAAGATGTCCACATCACAAAGAAAACACCGCTGATACCCTTGTTGGTGACATCAGTATAAAGGCAGAGGATTGAACAGGCATGGAGACTGAGTTACCATATCACCCGCTTGTCAGCCCCAGAGTTCGTGGGGCTGGGTTCTTAAAGGCAAAGGCCTCCCAATTCCTAGAATGATTAAGAACAAGCAGAAAGCCTACAGGGAGTGGAAGAGGGGAGCAGGGCCACCCAAAGGATTCAGGGGCCCTGGGGCAAAGCAATTTTGGGGGTCCCTTCCATAAAAAAATGTTGCAATGCTATAAAATACTATATTCTTGTGGGGGGCCCTGCGGCCCCGGGGCAAATTGCCCCACTTGCCCCCCCTCCTGGGGTGGCCCTGGGAAAAATAAACATTCTGCATCTCAGCACAAACCCAGTTTTGAGAAAACTTCTTTTCAAGTCACCTTTACAAGGTATCACTGGTTCTCAGCATCAGCTAGAGCTAAAAGGCACTAAAGCTCATTAAAGGGGTTGGACAAATATTTTCCGTCAAACCTTTTTTTGGATCGAAAACTAGGGTGGTTTTAAAAGCAGAAAAAATCATGGACAATGTTTGCTTTCCTTCAAAATTTGTTATGTTTTTTTAATTGAAAACCTGAAATAAGTCTGCCAAAACCTGAACATGGTTTGGGGTTTCAGAAGTGTGTGGTCAAATATTTGCTGCTTGCTGTGTTTGATTGTTTAAAGAAACAATAAAAAAAATCTGCTTAAAAAAAATCAAAAACTTTTGAACCACCTCAGCTTGTGACTAAACACCTGAGCCCATCCAGGCAGAGATTTTCCCAGGTTTCTGATACTCTGCTGGCTTCCTTGACTCATATCTGTCTCCCTAACTTTGGGAGCATTTAGGTTAGAATGTAAGAACATAAGAATGGCCGTACCGGGTCAGACCAAAAGTCCATCCAGCCCAGTGTCCTGTCTACTGACAGTGGCCAATGCGAAGTGCCCCAGAGGGAGTGAATCTAACAGGTAATGATCAAGTGATCTCTCTCCTGCCATCCATCTCCACCCTCTGACAGAGGCTAGGGACACCATTCCTTACCCCGCCTGGCTAATAGCCATTAATGGACTTAACCTCCATGCATTTATCTGTTTCCTAGAGGCTGGCTCCATGGGGTCCCTCACATACTGGAGACGGTTACTGTGGGTTTGTCTTTAGTATAGCTTATGTACATACTCCATGAACTGAGCATGTGAGCTTGTTCCAGAATCTGGGATGAGCCTATGTTGTGAAAACTGAAATGCTCAAAATAGCACATGCATGTGAATGGACACAGGGTGCTAAAATTAAATTAACCCAGGGGTTCTCAAACTGGGGTCAGGACCCTCAGGGGTCACGAGGTTATTACTGGGGGTTGCGAGCTGTCAGCCTCCACCTCAAACCCCACTTTGCCCTCAGCATTTATAATAGTGTAGAGAAGGAGGTTCGTGGTGTAGGATATTGCTCTTCTCATGTGATCCCTCCCCGTGGCTCTCCTGGCTCTATCTCTGTTAATCTAAAGTGGCTATTTTGAAATGACGCTACCCTCCCCTGACATGAATCTCCCTATGGCACTGAAATTAAATGTAGACTATAATTTGGCATTTGAGAAGTGAAAGGGATGGCAGCCCTAAGGGAAAAGATAACAGCTTGGCTCTTTGTGTTAAATAGCTGTCTGCAAGCCTCAGACTGCTGAATGAGCTTTAGGGTAGGGAAGGCTGTGCCTCCCCAAACAGCCTGGCCCTGCCCCCAACTGACCCCACCCACTTCCTGCCCCCAGACTGTTCCCCTCAGAATCCCCAACCCATGCTGCTCCTTGTCCCCTCACCACCCCCCCAACCACCACCCCGGGATGAAGCTGCGAGATCAGCGGACCCTCCACAGGAAGCTGCCGAAGGCAGCCTGCCTGCCGTGCTTGGAGCGGCAAAATGACTAGAGCCGCCCCAATTCGACCTAACTCTGTAAGCATCTGCACTAAATTGTAGCTCCCACTGATGTAAATCACCCACTACAAGGACTTAACGCCCCCAGGGGGTGGGGTGGGGTGGGCATGGCAGGGAGCAGGTGGTTTGAGAAAGCCTGGAACTGCAGTTCCAGCAATCCTGCCCCCAGGGAGGCTCAATACAACCTGATAACTCAGTCAGTTCCATTGAGAGCCTTGTGTGGCCAGACAGGGGCATCCCTGGCAGCGTGGTGGAGAAAGGTGTCCAGGTTTCATACAGAGTTCTCTCTCTTGGTGCTGAGAGTCAGCCACTTCTGGGGTGGAGGCAGTTTATACTGGGATCCCTCACCTGGTGCTGAGATGCAGCCCCTCTGGAGTCAGGCACAGAGTCCCTCCTGATACCCTTCAATTTTCCCTGTATGAACATAAGAACATAAGAACATAAGAAAGGCCGTACCGGGTCAGACCAAAGGTCCTTCTAGCCCAGTATCTGTCTACCCCAGTGGCCAATGCCAGGTGCCCCTGAGGGAGTGAACCTAACAGGCAATGATCAAGTGATCTCTATCCTGCCATCCATCTCCATCCTCTGACAAACAGAGGCTAGGGACACCATTCTTACCCATCCTGGCTAATAGCCATTTATGGACTTAGCCACCATGAATTTATCCAGTCCCCTTTTAAACATTGTTATAGTCCTAGCCTTCACAACCTCCTCAGGTAAGGAGTTCCACAAGTTGACTGTGCGCTGCGTGAAGAAGAACTTCCTTTTATTTGTTTTAAACCTGCTGCCTATTAATTTCATTTGGTGACCCCTAGTTCTTGTATTATGGGAATAAGTAAATAACTTTTCCTTATCCACTTTCTCAACATCACTCATGATTTTATATACCTCTATCATGTCCCCCCTTAGGCTTCTCTTTTCCAAACTGAAGAGTCCCAGCCTCTTTAATCTTTCCTCATATGGGACCCTCTCTAAACCCCTAATCATTTTAGTTGCTCTTTTCTGAACCTTTTCTAGTGCTAGAATATCTTTTTTGAGGTGAGGAGACCACATCTGTACACAGTATTCGAGATGTGGGCGTACCATGGATTTATATAAGGGCAATAATATACTCTCAGTCTTATTCTCTATCCCCTTTTTAATTATTCCTAACATCCTGTTTGCTTTTTTGACCGCCTCTGCACACTGTGTGGACATCTTCAGAGAACTATCCACGATAACTCCAAGATCTTTTTTCCTGACTCGTTGTAGCTAAATTAGCCCCCATCATGTTGTATGTATAGTTGGGGTTATTTTTTCCAATGTGCATTACTTTACATTTATCCACATTACATTTCATTTGCCATTTTGTTGCCCAATCACTTAGTTTTGTGAGATCTTTTTGAAGTTCTTTACAATCTGCTTTGGTCTTAACTATCCTGAGTAGTTTAGTATCATCTGCAAACTTTGCCACCTCACTGTTTACCCCTTTCTCCAGATCATTTATGAATAAATTGAATAGGATTGGTCCTAGGACTGACCCTTGGGGAACACCACTAGTTACCCCTCTCCATTCGGAGAATTTACCATTAATTCCTACCCTTTGTTCCCTGTCCTTTAACCAGTTCTCAATCCATGAAAGGACCTTCCCTTTTATCCCATGACAGCTTAATTTACATAAGAGCCTTTGGTGAGGGACCTTGTCAAAGGCTTTCTGGAAATCTAACTACACTATGTCTACCGGATCCCCCTTGTCCACATGTTTGTTGACCCCTTCAAAGAACTCTAATAGATTAGTAAGACACGATTTCCCTTTACAGAAACCATGTTGACTATTGCTCAAGAGTTTATGTTTTTCTATGTGTCTGACAATTTTATTCTTTACTATTGTTTCAACGAATTTGCCCGGTACCGACGTTAGACTTACCGGTCTGTAATTGCCAGGATCACCCCTATAGCCCTTTTTAAATATTGGCGTTACATTAGCTAACTTCCAGTCATTGGGTACCGAAGCCGATTTAAAGGACAGGTTACAAACCTTAGTTAATAGTTCCGCAACTTCACATTTGAGTTCTTTCAGAACTCTTGGGTGAATGCCATCTGGTCCCGGTGACTTGTTAATGTTGAGTTTATCAATTAATTCCAAAACCTCCTCTAGTGACATTCAATCTGTGACAGTTCCTCAGATTTGTCACCTACAAAAGCCAGCTCAGGTTTGGGAATCTCCCTAACATCCTCAGCCGTGAAGACTGAAGCAAAGAACCCATTTAGTTTCTCCGCAATGACTTTATCATCTTTAAGGGCTCCTTTTGTATTTTCTTCATCAAGGGGCCCCACTGGTTGTTTAGCAGGCTTCCTGCTTCTGATGTACTTAAAAAACATTTTGTTATTACCTTTGGAGTTTTTGGCTAGCTGTTCTTCAAACTCCTCTTTGGCTTTTCTTATTACACTCTTGCACTTAAGTTGGCAGTGTTTGTGCTCCTTTCTATTTGCCTCACTAGGATTTGACTTCCACTTTTTAAAGGAAGTCTTTATGGTGCTAATTTGATCCCAAACACTTGCGCTTCTCCCTGCTACTCAGAGACAACAGCTCAGTGACGGGCTACGTAGGAGCCAGCACTCCTGGTGGATGGGTGATCCAGGGTCCAAGGTGTGGCAGAGATGGGGATGGGGTAGGAGGGCAGAACGGGCATCGTCTCCACCATGGCCTGGTCCGAGGTGGGTGACCCTGCGGGGCTGGGCTCTCTGGGCTGCAGGGATCTGTGGGGGGAACAGAAAAGAGGGTAATAGAGAGGGTGATATCACCCCCTCCAACAGATGGGAATTCTGGAGATGGGGGAATGTGGCTATGGGGTGAAATAGGTGTCTGTCGAGAAAGGGGCAGTGGTCTGTATGGGGGATTGTGGGGCATATGAATTTGGGGGGGCTGTATTTGTGGGGCAAGCCGAGAGTCTGAGTATGTGTAGGATTTGGGATGGCTGTGTGGATAGGATGGGCTTTCCCTGTGGGGACTGCGGGGGAGGGTGGTCCTGACTAAGGGGGGATGACAGATGGGGTGTTTCTGGGAGGACGTGGCCTGGCTTGGTGGGGCTGGAGGAGGAGAGTCTATGAAGCTGGAAGGGGAGTTCCCATGTGGGGCAGGGTGTCTATGGGGCTGGATGGGGATTCTGATGGGGGGCAGGAATGTCTCTGGGGATGGAGGAGAGGGTCTCATGGGGAGTAGGTGGTCCATGGTCAGGGGGTCTATGGCATGGAGGAAGAGGGGTCCTGTGCAGGGCAGGGAGTTCCTGGCTGGGGCTGTATGGGGCTGGAGAGGGGTCCTGTGGTCTATGGTCAGGGGAGTCTATGTGGTGGAGGAGGGGATCCTGTTGGGGACTGGGGGCTTATGGGGTAGAGGGGGGAGGGGTCCCAGGAGGGACTGAAGATTCCCTGGCTGGGGGTTCTCATGGGGCACTGGAGGGGTACTGGGTGCAGGGAGTCCCATATGTGACCTGGGGGGTTATGGGGTAGAGTGGGGGTCAAGGAAGGAATTGAAGATTTCCTGGCTGGGGTTCTTATGGGGCACTGGAGGGTTATTGGGTGCAGGGGGTCCTATAGCTGACCTGGGGGTATATGAGGTGGAGTGGTGTCCCAGGAGGGACTGAAGATTCCCTGGCTCGGGGTTCTCATGGGGCACTGGAGGCTTATTGGGTGCAGGGGGTCCCATAGCTGACCTGGGGGTATATGGGGTGGAGTGGTGTCCCAGGAGGGAGTGAAGATTCCCTGGCTGGGGGTTCTGATGGGGCACTGGAGGGGTATTGGGTGCAGGGGGTCCCATAGGTGATGTGGGGGGTTATGGGTGCGGGGCGTCCCGGGAGGGACTGGAGGGCCTGGCTGGGCTGCTCCATGGGAGGCCAGGGGTCTATGGATTGGAGGGGGGCCATGGAGCACCGGGGGTTATTGGGTGCAGGAGCCCATAGGTGGCTTTGGGAGGGGAGGGGAGGGGAGGGCAGCGCCCCGCCCCTCACCCCGCGCTCTGGGTGGCCTCGCTCGGCTTCTCCATGGTCGCTGATGTCGCAACTCCGCACGCAGCAGAAACGCGCTCACAGCGCGGGGCTGGACGGGGCCGTGGTCATCGGGGAAAGGGGTGGGGCCTGGAGGGAGATGAGCGGGGCCTGGGGGAAGTGGAGGGGCCTTTGTGGGAAGGGGCAAGGCCTGAAAATGGGGCATTGCTGGTTCTCAGGGGTGAGGTTTATTGGGGTGTGGGCGGGCCTATCCATATTTGGGGCTGGGGGGGGCCAGAGCCTGGCGCGGCGCACAGGCTCCGGTCAGCTTCCCCGGCCCTGTGCTGGGGGGGGGGGCAGACTGAGGGGAGGGGGACGGCACCAATCAGGTGACACGCGGGGGGAGGTGGGATTGCACCACCCCTCTCACACGCTGGGGGGATGGGGAGCACACCAGCTGCTCACCAGGCTCTCTGGGGCTGAGGGGGAGGGGTGTGCCACCCCCCCCAGGGTGCTGTGGAGCAAGCCATATGGCCTGGGGGGGGCTGGGGCAGAGGGGGCATGCCAGACTAGGGGCTGGGGTTCACCCGCTGCCCCCACACACCCCCAGCGGCCGAGAGCGAGGCCCCATCGGGCCAGGCGCTGCCCCCACACACGGTGGCCAAGATCAGGGCCCCGTCACGCTGGACGCTGCCCACACACACGGTGACCGAGTTCGGGGCCCCATCAGGCCGGGTGCTGCCCCCACACACCCGGTCACCGAGTTCAGAGCCCCGTCGGGCTGGGCGCTGCCCCCCCACACGGTGGCTGAGATCAGGGCCCCATCAGGCCGGGCACTGCCCCCAGACCCGGCGGCCAAGATCGGGGCCCCGTGGGGCTCGGCGCTGCCTACACACAGACAGCGGCCAAGACTGGGGCCCCGTCGCACCGGCCGCTGCCCAAACACACTCGGGGGCCAAGATCAGCAACAAAAATAATTAAAGGTCTTGAAGACATGAGCTTTGGGGGAAGATTGAAAACACTGGGTTTGTTTAGTCTGGAGAAGAGAAGACTGAGGGGGACATAAGTCTTCAAGTACATAACACACAGTCATAAAGAGGAGGGTGAGAAATTGTTTTCCTTAACCACTGAAGACAGAGCAAGCAGTAATGAGCTCATACTTCAGCAAGAGAGGTTTAGGTTGGCCATCAGGAAAAACTTCCTAACTGTCAGAGTAGTTAAGAAGTGAAACAAATTAGCTAGGGAAGTTACAGAATCTCACTGAAAAAAAATCTCACACTTGGTAAGGCAACTCCCATCTTTTCATGTATTTATACCTGTTCCTGTATTTTCCACTCCTCGCACTTGATGAAGTGGGTTCTAGCCCACAAAACCTTATGCTCAAGTAAATGTGTTAGTCTCTAAGGTGGCACATGGCAACCCCTCTGAAACCGATTCTCACTGGAGGTTTAAGAGCAGGTTGGACAAACACCTCTTGAGGACAGACTAGCTCAGTGGTTCTCAAACTTTTGTACTGGTGACCCCTTTCCCATAGGAAGCCTTGGAGTGCGACCCCCCTTATACTAAAAAAGTGGTTTTAATTTATATTTAACACTATTATAAATGCTGGAGGCAAAGCAGGGCTTGGGGTGGAGACTGACAGCTCATGACCCCCCGTAATAAATTCAGGACCCCCAGAGGGGTCCCAACCCCCAGTTTGAGAACCCCTGGGTTAGATAATACTAAGTGCTGCTTCAGGGCAGGGGACTGGACTAGAGACCTCTCAACATCCCTTCCTGTCCTTATGTCTATGGCACAATCCTGCTCGCGCCCCCTCCCCCCCAACAGGATAGTGCAGAATTCAGTGGGGTTCAGAGCCAGGCAAAGAGAGCGAGTAGGGGGCCTGGAAATATCCCCATGAAGACGGTTACTTTTTAGATTGAGGCCAGGTCGACACTACACACTGCTGCCACCACAGCCCTGTAGGTCAGGGGTGCGAGCCCTGACTGACAGCGGTGCTGGAAAATATCCATAGTGCAGATGCAGTTAGATTGTCTCTGCCCTAGCTGGTTTCATTTGGGTGTATGCACAATAAGCTGGCCTGGTGAGAGTGCAGCAGTGGCAGTCTAAGCTGCAGGCACATGAGGAGTGGTTTCCTGGTAACTTCCTGTACCACCCTGCTTATCTGTGTCAGTGCTCCACAGAGAGACATGGCCTTAGAGAGGGGATCTTACTTTTCATCCAGGACACGTCTAGCGAAGGGAGATCAGAAATGGCTGGCCTGCACACCTCCCACACAACAAAGTGGGAATTTGAGAACTGATCAAAGGACATTTTCCTACACATGTAACTAGATTGTGGAACTCTGCCTCAGAAAGTCGGACCCAGATTAGCAAGATCCCAAAAGAAATGGGACATTTTATCCCCAAAGCTACCTAGAGTTTTAATGTTAATTAGTTTTGGAAAGGCAATCAAACGAAACCTGTCAGGTTTAAGTGAACAGCTAGTGATCAGTTAGAAAACTACAATGTCAGGGGTGGATTATCCCTCATTTGCTTACGGTGGCATTTCTTGCCCCTTCCTCTGAAGCAGCTGCTCTGGTCCACTGTCAGAGACAGGATACCAAACTAGATGGACATCGGAGCCTGTCCAGTCTGGCAAATCCTTTATTCTCACCCTTTTTCCTTCTGTTCTTAACAGCAGAGGAGACCTTGTCCTTGTGTCAGAGCTGCTGCTTTTCCCCACTACGTGCTGCTTAGGCAGAGACGCACGAGTTTCACTTTCTAGTTCTTGGGCTGTTAAAAATAAAACCAGCCAACTTGGCAGTCGTGGGGCTAGTTTCCAGTCACACTTCTGGTTAGTGATCTTGAGTTCCCCTCCCCATGGGGAGAGGAGCCCACAAACTAGTAATAAAAGCTCCAGCAGCTTGAATTCAATAGAGAAGACACAGAAATATTTACAAGGACCCTCCCTCTGCCCCAGTGGTTTGGGATGTTTTCTGCTGGGGCTCCTCATTGTGAGTATGGCTGTGAGCTTGGGAGTGTGACCACAGATTGTGTCCTTCCACCACCCTTCCAGATGCTTCCAGCTAAATAGGTACCCAAATCTAGAGCGACCCCAGTGGGAAAGGAGAGAGAGTTCTGGCAGCCCAGCAGCACGAGCCACACAAAATGGTTTAGAGGCTGTGCTGGGTGGACAGTGCTGGGTTAGTGGCAGTGATCAGCAAGGATGGGCTGTGTTATATCCTTGGGGGCAGCCAGTTTAGGAAGAAATCACTTGAGGCCAGAGAGCAGACAGCTAACAAAACTACCATTTTATTTACAGACATAGACCTAACTCAGCCGGCCGAAACAGGCTGAGCTATCCCCTAATAATCTAACTCAGTTGCCATAGCAACAAACACCATGACAACCAAATACACAACATATTCCTCCCCCCCAATAAGAACATCCCCTAAATAAAACACACTAGACTAGAGAAGGAGGGTAGACTGCCTCCATTCACGGCTAAACCCTGGGGATTATTTTGCCCCATAACCGTGGGTTCGCCCTAACTAAAGATCCAGCCAATGAGGAGACCTTCTGTCTCTAGGTGGATTACGGTGAACTTCTGGTGTTGTTGTACCCAAAGGTACCATGGGCTTAGGGTCCGCAGCACGAACAGGTGAGGAGGTGGTATCAGCTCATGCTGGGCAAAGGGGTATCTCAGCCACCGGCAGTAAAGGAGGAGAACAGTCAGGAACAGGTGATTCATGATTCGGTGTCTCATCAGAAGAGGTGAAGTCAGACCCCTGAACTGCAGATGTGTCCTGAGGACTGGCATGACCTGGCAACAGCTGATCTACATGTCGCCACCAGGTAAGATTCTCTGCAGTCCAGACTGTGTAGGAAACAGGTCCTGTTTGAGTGATTACTGTGGCCAGGACCCATTTAGCTCTGGAAGTATAATTCCGAGCCAAAACTGGCTGTCCCGGGCTAAAGGTTCGGTCTTTTGCTCTGGGTGCCCGTCTGATGACTTGATATTGCTGCTGATGTTGCACAATTTGTCGGGGTTCAGAAGGTTTCAGCAGATCAAAGCAAGTGCGTAGCTGTCGTCCCATCATTAGAAAGGCTGGGGATGCCTGGGTCGTAGCATGAGGTGTGTTTCTGTAGGAAAGTAAGAAAGTATCCAGACGCTTTTGAATGGAGTGTTGTCCCCTTGCTGATGTCAAAGCGTGTTTCATTGTCTGCACAAATCTTTCAGCTAATGCATTGGTGGATGGATGATATGGTGCTGACGTGATGTGGTGTATCCCGTTTGCCTTCATAAAATTTTGAAACTCCTGAGAGACGAACTGCGGTCCGTTGTCGCTCACAAGTTGTTCTGGCAGACCAAAACGACTAAAGAGTCCTCGTAGTTTTTGGATAGTACTCTCTGCAGTAGTGTACTGCATTATAGAGACTTCTGGCCATTTAGAATGGGCATCTACTGCCACCAAGAACATGCTTCCTTCAAGGGGGCCAGTGAAGTCAACATGAATACGTTGCCACGGGTTTTCAGGCCAGTCCCATGGGTGTAGGGGTGCCCACTGGGGTGCATTCCTCACAACCTGACATGACATACAAGCTTTTGCCTTCTCTTCAATAGCACTGTCCAATCCAAGCCACCAAAAATAGCTTTGTGCAATTTCCTTCATGCGCACTATTCCACAGTGACCGGAATGTAGCTGTTCTAACATCTGTGATCTCAATGGTGGTGGAATAATGACACGTCTCTCCCACAACAAACAACCAGGTTGGACTGATAACTCCGTCCGCTTGGACATGTAGGTAACAAGGTCGGGTGAGACTGGACAGGTTCGTCAAGATTTTCCATGCATCACCAGGTCCATAACTTGGGACAATACTGGGTCAACGCGAGTTGCCTTCTTTATCTGAGTAGCAGTGATGAGTGTATTCTCTATCTGTTCAAAGTAGAAGATTTCCTTTTGGGCACTATCTTGATGTTTGACCGGCAAAGGCAACCTTGAGAGGCCATCTGCATTGCCGTGCAGAGTGGATTTCCGATATTT
This sequence comes from Mauremys reevesii, assembly GCF_016161935.1. Classification (NCBI taxonomy): domain Eukaryota; kingdom Metazoa; phylum Chordata; order Testudines; family Geoemydidae; genus Mauremys; species Mauremys reevesii. The sequence continues at coordinate 34,247,785 of NC_052634.1, read as the reverse complement.
GATTTCATATGTGTGTGCTGAAAGTAACAATGCCCAACGTTGCATACGACTAGCTGCTAATGGGGGAATGCCTGTGTAGGGTCCAAAAATTGATGTCAGAGGTCGATGGTCTGTGAGAAGAGTAAACTTTCGCCCAAACAGGTACTGATGAAACTTCCGAATTCCAAAAACAATTCCTAATGCCTCATGTTCGATTTGGGCATAGTTAGTTTCTGCTTTGCTTAGAGTGCATGAAGCACAAGCAATAGGTCTCTCTTCTCTCGAAGGCATAATGTGTGACACGACTGCTCCCACTCCATAAGGGGAGGCATCGCAGGCAAATTGTAGGGGTAAGGATGGATCAAAGTGCGTTAGAACTTCAGAATTTAGCAATGCATCCTTCGCTTTGTTAAATGCAACATCACAGGCTTCACTCCACTTCCAGGCCTTGTTCTGCCCAAGGAGCTCATGAAGTGGTTTTAGCAGTGTGGCTAACTGTGCGATGAACTTTCCATAATAGTTCAGTAGTCCTAGAAACGAGCGCAGCTGGCTTACATTTTGAGGTGGGGGAGCCTCCACAATAGCTTTAACTTTTTCAGGGGCCTTATGAAGACCTGCAGAATCAATGATGTGTCCCAAATATTCAACAGAGGGCTTGAAGAATTCACACTTGTCTTTGCGAACTCGTAGGCCATACTCTTCCAGTCTTTGTAGGGTAGCCTCTAAATTCTTTAAGTGATCCTCTTCATTTCTTCCAGTGACCAGGATATCATCCAGATAGCACTGAACTCCTGACAAGCCACACAAGATCTGGTCCAAAGCCCTCTGGAACAGGGCAGGAGCAGATGTTATTCCAAAAAATCTTCACAGTGTTCTGCTAGCTTTTTTAAAATGGCTACAAATTGTACAACTGTTTCATCTTCCTTTTGGTCTCTTTTGTGGAACCTATATCTTTCAGCAATTACCAGTGGTTTTGGGGAAAAATGGGACCCCAGGATTTCCACAATGTCACTGTAAGATTTAGTCGCTGGCTTAACAGGGTGTAGTAAGCTGCGTAGCAGGGAGTAGGTTTTAGCCTTTAGAACACTTAAGAATATTGGCACCTTCTTCGCTTCTGTAATGTCATTTGCAATAACAAAAAGCTCAAAACGCTCAGTATACACATGCCACTGCTCTATATTCTCATCAAAAGGCTCCAGTGGCCTGGTCAGAGTAGCCATGATTTTTAGTTTCACTTTCACAGTCAGTGTAAACAAGCAGTATTTTTATTTGTTTGTTCTTTACCTTGACTTTTACTTCCTTCTGTTACTGGAGCAGCACCAGGATCCCATCCATCATCACCACTTGTTATATCCTTGGGGGCAGCCGGTTTAGGAAGAAATCACTTGAGGCCAGAGAGCAGACAGCTAACAAAACTACCATTTTATTTACAGACACAGAGAGCTCACTCAGCCGGCCGAAGCTGGCTGAGCTATCCCCTAATAATCTAACTCAGTTGCCATAGGAACAAAAACCATGACAACCAAATACACAACACTGAGTCAGGGGGCTTACACCCCAAATGGCATTGGGGCTGCCCCAGGGCCAGCCCACCCAGCTGGGGGCAGTACTAGCCACAGCCAAGGAACCAAAGGGAGCAGGGCTGGTCCCCGACAGATGTGGGAGGCTGGGAGCAGCTTACCCCAAGGACGGGCTGGGGGTGGAACTGAGACAGGACCCAGGCAGCACCCTGGGGTGTGGGCCCAGGAAGGGGAGCTGCAGAATAGACAGGAGCTAGGCTGTGCAATCCCTGCTCCCCAGTGGTTACTTACCCCAGAGTCCAAGGCCATGGCAGGGGTGTTGGAAGGCACTGGCAGGGGACATGCATCTGGGTCACTGGAAGAGACAGTCCCTTGAGATGCCCTGATCTAGGAGGGAGCCCTTTGCTGGGCCTGGCTGCAGCAGGTTTCCAGGAGGCCTCCTAGAATTGCAGGGCAGCCTCTGGGAGCACCCAGCCCTTCCTCAGAGCAGGGGGTGCTGCCCCTGAGTCCTACAGCAGGGCCTGGGCCATGGCAGGCAGTGGGAGCAGACACTGCCCTAGCTGGGAGGCTCTGGTCTCCCAGCAGCCTCCACCAGTGCAGCTGCCTCCCCCTCTGACAGGCGGCCAGACGGTGGAGCAGGAGAAGATCAGAACCACACAGGGGATGAGCAGGCAGAATAGGGGCTGCAGGGCCCCCCAGGAGCACACCTCCCCTCTCCCCAGCTGGGCTAGGAGCAGCCCCTCCAGGGACCATCCTGCTGCAGGCCTGGTTGAATCTGGCCAGGCCTGTGCAGGGGAACAAATGGCTGTGAGCTGGGAGGGGCTGGGAGTGGGGCCAGCTGTGCACCAGGGGCCTGAGGACCTGCACCTGGGGAGGGGTGACCATCTGAGTAGCTGCAGCTGCCTGCAGTTTGTCAGCCCCCAGGGAAGCAGGAACAGGTACCCGGTATGTGTGGGGCAGCTCCTAGGTTTGGGTTCCCCCTGCAGATGTGAGCAGAGGGCAAAGTATCATCAGTCAATGCAGAGTCCTACTCCCACAGCCGCTGAGATCCCGGCCCCTGAGGAGCCCTGGGGGAAGGGGGATGCCCCTGTCCCAAGTGGCTCTACCATGGGAAGGGGAGAGCTCACAGCGTTCTATAGGGGAGAAAGGGCCATGTTTAACCCTGGCTGCTCCCGGAGCACATACCGGCCTGCCCTGCTCGGTGGCTGGAGCCCCGTTGCGGGCAGCTCTGCCCTGGCCTGAAAGTACCTTCAGTTCTTAAAGGGCTGGCCAGTGCTGAGCCATCCCACTGCTTGGCTAGAGCTTTCCAGGGCATCCATACCCCCGGCCCCCTGGGGATGTGTGTGACAGAGGGGCATCCCAGGGTCCCAGGCTGTTCTGCAGAGCAGCTGTGGGTTATGCCCATCTGGGGCCTGGCCCTGAGTGCCATGCTGGGTGTGTGCTGCAGGACCGAACCCAATCCCTTTGCAGCTGGGACAGGACCTGGCTTGGTTCTCACTTGCCTGATCATAGAATCTCAGGGTTGGAAGGGACTTCAGGAGGTCATCTAGTCCAACCCCCTGCTCAAAGCAAGACCAATCCCCAACTCAATCATTTTTCTTCTATCTTATTCTATCCTTAGGGGCTATAACATTATACCAAGGGCAATGCAAAGTTTGATACAAAGTTTTCATAGAATCATAGAATGTCAGGGTTGGAAGGGATCTCAGGAGGTATCTAGTCCAACCCCCTGCTCAAAGCAGGACCAACCCCAACTAAATCATCCCAGCCAGGAAAAAACCTCTAAGGAAGGAGATTCCACCACCTCCCTAGGGAACCCATTCCAGTGCTTCACCACTCTCCTAGTGAAAAAGTTTTTCCTAGTATCCAATCTAAACCTCCCCCACTGCAACTTGAGACCATTACTTATTATCTAGCACATCCCCAATTGTTCCTGAGATTCTGTTTGCTTTTTTGACTCCCGCTGCACACTGAGCGGATGTTTTCAGAGAACTAGCCACAAAGACTCCAAGATTTCTGTCTTGAGCGGTAACAGCTAATGTAGATGTATCATTTTATATGTACAGTTGGGATTTTTCCAGTGTGCATTACTTTGCATGTATCAGCACTGAATGTCATCTGTTGTGTTACCCAGTCACATGAGGTCCCTTTGTAACTCCTCGAAGTCGACTTTGGACTTGACTATCTTGAGTAACTTTGTATCATCTGCAGCCTACCCCACTTGACTGTTTACCCCCTTTTCCAGATCATTGATGACTGTGAACAGCACTGGTCCCAGTACAGAGCCCTGGGGACCCCCTTGCATGTGAGTGAATGATAGATAGATAGACTGGAGGCCTGCTCCAGGGCAGGCCAGCACTCCCTGGCTGGCGCAGGAAGAGCTGGTGTACAAAGGGTTAAAGCAGCCAGCTCTCCCCAGGCAAAGCATGGAGGGATTCGCATTCACATCCCCAATGACTCCTTCAGCCCCCTCCCCCCAGCCGCAGGAACAGACCCACGGGAGGGTGAAAGGTGCCACTGGGCTGTGAATTTTGGGCAGGGCCCATTGCTCATCTCATTAAGCACCAACACAGCAGTAGGGCCAGCAAAACCATGGTGTAACTGAGGGGGAAACTGAGGCACAGCCACTTTGTGCAGCAGGCTGTTTGGCAAGATGCCCACTCTAGGGCTAGGTGTCTGCCGTTAGGCACTCAGCTGTCACAGGGGCAGCCAGGGTGGCGGAGGCAGAGAGCCTGGCATGGGGAGGGCTCAGCCAGACCCTTGCAGGGAGGTTTGTAGTTGTTCTCCTTAGTACATCTCCCAGGCTGGTAGCCCCTGGCAGCTGGGTGCACAGACACAGCCAGGCCCTGCAGACCACCCCAGTGAGAAGAGCAGGACCCAGGAGTCCTGACTCCCAGCCAAAAGGCACCCCAGCTCTCCACCAGCTGAACCCCCTTTGTTCCTGCACAGGAGGGCAGCAGAGAGCATGGGGCAGCTGGACTGTGCTGCCATGGAAAGGCCTAATTTGAGAGCTGCTGGTCCTCACAGGTGGGTGCTCAGCACTGCTGAGTCCAGCCCTAAGGGATGCCCGTGCCAGTAGCCGTGTGTTTTGCAGTGACAGCTAGAAGCCTCCTTCAGGAGTCCAGCCCCCTTCAGGGACCCCCAAGTCCCTGCCCCACTGCACTTACCCTCCAGCTCAGCTTTTGGCACTCGCCGGCCAAAGCCAAACCCCACCTCTCTGCCCCACGTGTGAACACTTGGTGGCTGCACTGGAGGCCTGGCCCATGTGATTGTCTCTATCGTGGCTAGGGCTGAACAAGCCTCTATTTGCCCTCAGCTGGTGTGGGATAGAGGGGGGCAGAAAATCCCAGAGCCAGGACTGTGGGAAACACTTTATTGTCACTTACCAACACAAAGCACAGCTGGAAGCCGCCAACCTGCAGGCCTAAGCCAAGGCTGTCCTGTGGCCATTTGGGGCCAGTTTCACCAGCGTGGAGTACCCCCCGCCCGGCCCAGAGCCAGCTCCAAAAGCCCCTTACCCCCACTAGAGCCCAGGGGCCCTGAGCAGGACTGGAGGGATGCAAGGCACGGCCCCTGGCTGCCTGTGGGGGGCAATGCCCTGGCAAGTCCAGCCTGCGAGCCAACACCCGAGCCATCAGGCCAGGGCAATGGTAGTGAGTGACCAGCAGAGTGCCTGCAGCAAGGGGCGGCTGTCGAGAAGGGATGGCGAGGAGGCAGGCCTGGGCTGCGGGTGCTGGGGCGGCAGGGGAGACAGGGCCAGCTGGCAGGGGCGTGGAGGGGACAGATACTGGAGAGGGGATGCTGGCAGCTGCTGCAGCAGATTGGGTGGCTGGGACGGGACTGGGAGCAGCTGCGTGTACTTGGGATGCACGGGAAGGGCCTGCTGGCGCTGCTCTGGCTGTGGGGGCAGCTGCTGAGGTGGGGCCTGCCAGTGCTGCCTTGGCCAGGCTAGGGGCAGGAGCAGGGAGGCACACTGGTGGCACAACAGAGGGGCCTGCAGCCAGTGGGTGGGGGAGGATGAAAGCCAGAGAGATGGGGGCTGCAGCGGAGGAGGGGTGTGCCAGGGCTGAAGGGGCAGGGATGGGAGCTGGAGGGGTGGGGCCTGCGGCCAGCGGGAGGGGGAGGATGGGAGCTGGAGGGGTGGGGCCTGCGGCCAGCGGGTGGGGGAGGAGGGGAGCTGGAGGGGTGGGACCTGCGGCCAGCGGGTGGGGGAGGCCGGGAGCTGGAGGGGTGGGGCCTGCGGCCAGCGGGTGGGGGAGGCCGGGAGCTGGAGGGGTGGGGCCTGCGGCCAGTGGGAGGGTTCTGTGGGTGGGGCGGAAGCGAGGGGGCACTGGGTCTCCAGGATCTGTTTTTGCCAGTTTAGTGCTGTATCAAGGTCACTCCCCTGGGATGGTGCCAGCGGCTGCATGCCAGCGTGAAGGGCTTCCCCTCGCGGCTTCTTCGGCAGCTGCAGGACGGGGCTCTCCGAGTCCTTCCTCTTCAGGCTGACTGACGTGGTACCGTCAAGGGAGGATGGGAGGGTCAGGGGCTCCTCTAAGCAGGGCACGGGGGTGCTGCTCATTCTCACAGGGTCGCCCTCCAGTCCTGCGGAGGAGAAGCAGAGACTGGGGTGAGGATCCAGAGCAGGAGCTAGCGATCATGCGCAGACACAGGCTGGCTGTGTTACGACAACGTCTGCAGGCCCCAGGCAGGCTCAGGCCCGACTGAGCCGCCTGGGAACACTGCCCGTCCCACTGGGTTTACAGCCCTGGCACTGGGCAGCCGAAGCCAGTGGCCGTTTTCGGACGGCACTGGCCTGAGTTGCCCGTCAGTCACAGGCAGAGGCAGGCAGGAGCGGCTCTAGGTATTTTGCTGCCCCAAGCACAGCAGGCAGGCTGCCTTTGGTGGCTTGCCTGCGGGATGTTCCCGGTCCCGCAGATTCGGCGGCGCGCCTGTGGGAGGTCCAACAAAGCCGCGGGACCAGCAGACCCTCCATAGGCATGCCGCCAAAGGCAACCTGCCTGCTGCCCTAGCGGCGACCGGCAGAGCGCCCCCCGTGGCTTGCTGCCCCAGGCACGCGCTTGGCATGCTGGTGCCTGGAGCTGCCCCTGAAGGCAGGAGCAGGCGCTCAGCCTGCTGTGTCCTGTCCCTTGCTGGGACAAGGCCCCCTGCCTTCCTACAGTCACCTAACAAAGCCCCAGTTAAGTCAGGGGCTTCCCTCCCAACTGGCAGCTTTGGCCAGTGCCCCATTAAAAGCCAGGCCCAGGCTGGGGGGTGGGGTTTCCAGGTGCAGGTCCCCGGGCTGATTTTGCTGGGGTGTCCTGCATCTTGGAATGCCCAGCCTTGCAGGCGAGATTTGATGGGGCACATGAGCAGACAGTCACAAGAACTGCCTCAGAGCAAGGCCCTGGGCCAGGCCTGGCTTTCCCTGCTACTCCACGGGGGCCCCGGCTGCAGGGCCACTTGCTCAGATCTTTGCCTGGGGCTGGCACTTCTCTGGGAGCCTGGTGTCAGTCAGTGCTCGTGGGACTGTCTGGGCTTGGTACGTACATGGCCAGAGACTTTGGAAGAGAACAGCAGGCAGCCACCCCCACTGTGCCAGCCATCTGTCCCTCCACATATTAATGCCAGGTCATAAAGGGCTTGTCTCCACTGAGAAGTTAATTCAGATTAAGGGTGGGTGCAAGTTTAAGGCAGAATAGTTATTCTGGATTAGCTTCCCGTGTGAACGCTCTTATTCTGAATGGAGTGATTTATTCCAAGTTAAGCTTTGGAAGTGAATGAAGCTAACTTGTGATAAAGCACTTCTAGGCCCACGGGTGGCCACGTCAGTCCCTGCAGCCCAAGCAGACTTTCCTCTGAGGGTGTGCGACTCAGGCCCGTCCCCAGCACTGTGCAGGAGACCCCCACCCCCTCCCGCCAGCCTAACAAGGCAAATTACCACCCACTTCCACATGTGTAGCTGGAGTCCCACTGGGGCCACCCAGGGACAAGAGAATCCAGGACCTGCTGCAGGCTGGTGGCCATGGTACCACCCCGCTTCCTAGTACCTGCCCAGCCTCGGAACCAGGGCATCTGCAAAGGGCAGGATTTCAGTGTTACTGTCTGGGTAACGAGGGCAGATCCCCTGCTCGAGGGGAACCTCGCCCAGTCAATGATCTCATCTTCTCCGCCTGCTGGAATGGCTCAATGGCTGCAGGTTGAAGCTAGACACATTCAGATTAGAACAAGGTGTACATTTTTGACTGTGAGGGTTGTTAACCATCGGAAACAAGGGTCGTAATGGATTCTCCATCACTGACCAGTTTCAAATCCAGATTGGATGCTTTTCTTCTCATAAACACAAGAACCAGGGACACCCAGTGAAATTAATTGGCAGCAGGTTTAAAAACAAACAAAAGGAAACTCCTTGCCAGAGGATGTTGTGAAGGCCAAGACTATAACGGTTCAAAAAAGACCTAGATCAGTGCCTGGAGGACAGGTCCATCAATGGCCAGTGGCACAGCCCCATGCTCTGGGTGTCCCTAAAATTCTCACTGCCAGAAGCTGGGAATGGGCGACAGGGGATGTATCACTTGATAAGTTGCCCTGTTCTGTTCACTCCCTCTGGGGCACCTGGCATTGGCCATTGTCGGCAGACAGGACACTGGGCTAGATGGACCTTTGGTCTGACCCAGTCTGGCTGTTCTTATGATCTGCTGTAGGAATTATTTCAGGGCAGGTCTCTTGAGTTCACAGATCACAGTGGTCCCTTCTGGCCTTGGAATCTAGGGATCTATTAACCTACGGAGGTTTCCGTCCTGTGCCCATCACCGTAGTATCGAGCTCCTTCCAGTCATGCGTTATGCCCCTGGCCTCTCCTGGGGTTTAATGGCCTCTGCGTGGCGAGGGAGAGGAGACAATACTACTGACTCCCTGGCACGTCTAGCAGCCCCAGCGGTGGCCCAGGGCCCGGCACAGACACAGCCCAGACAGTCCCTGCCCCAGGAAGCTCTGCGGACACACTGCGGAGGGTGACCAGGGAGAAGGGTGGCTAGCCAAGAGCCAGGCTCAGGAACCTGCTTTCCCCTCAGAGCCACAGGCCTCCTGTGCTTGGAACAGGAGAGACTGGGCCCTGGCTGGTGGGCCAGCCGGCACAGCAGGGCCAGTTTAATGCTGAGGCCTGGAGGACCAGGGACAGGAGACAGCCTGGGTATTACGGTCCTGCTCCCCAGAGGTACCCTGCTGCTTGGCACCCATTGGTTTTGGTGAGTGCTAAGTGCATAAATGCCTCAGTGGGTCTGGGCCTGCGGCACCTCCTCTGCATGCAGCTGGCTTGGGAACCACGGTACCAGCCCCTGCTTTCCCCAAGGCACCGGGCCTGCAGGCAAAGAGACGTGGCATCACGAATGCCGGTCTTAGACAGCCGCTAGGAAAAGGCAAGCCAGCAGCCTGGCTAAGCCATTCCCACAAGGAGGGCCGTCTAGCCCAATGCCCTGCAGCCCTTCCCAGGATGGCTAGGCCCCAGACTTACCCTGGAGCTGGGTTCCAGCAGGTTGTCCCCATGCAAGCCCGAGATTGGGAGAAAAGCCACAGTTGCTGGGTTCTTGCCCAGCTGGCGGAGGCAGGCGCACACTTCCTGGCTGATCTCCTGGTAGCGCTGGCGGCTGTAGGGAGGCTCCGTGGCATCCATCTTGTTCACACAGATGACGAGCTGCTTCGCCGGCAGATTGCAGGCCAAGAGGACCTGCTGGCAGGTGACAACGCAGCTGGCCTCACGCGGTCCCCCGTCCGCAGGGACCAGCAGCATGGCAGCGCCTGCCTGGGGGAGATGAGAGCTGGCTAATGCCCAGAGCAACCCGAGTGTTACAGACGCGATGCATACGAAGCCAGGGAACCACAGACATGAGCGCTGGGGCCACGCACCAGCTACGTAACAGCCACCCATCCAGAGCACAGAGCAGCCCATGCCCATTGGGGCCTGGTGCTCTATCTCATGCCGGGTGCATGTCCCATGCCCACTGGGGCTGGGCGCTTGATCCGGCACCAGGCACGGCCACGTTGCAGGGAGTCAGGTGTAGGGATTCCACTGTAGGGCAGGATGCAGATACCCTCTTTGGGGTGGGCTAGGGGCACAGTGACTAGGGGGGCAAACCCCTTCTTCCCCCAGAGAAGAGGAAAGGAAGGAAGGAGACAGGAGTGAGGTGTGTGGCGGGGAGGGAGCAGTAGAGAAGCCAAGGGCCACCAGCCATGGCCTGACGACGCACCCTGCACATCAGCCCTGAACATTTACTTACTGCTAGGGCCGCGTGCCCTGCGACCTCCCGGGGTGGAATTAAAGGGCAGCAGCAGAATTACTGTCAGCCAAGAGATGGCTGGTCAGACAAAGGGCCCCACGGCCGAGCCCCCTTTTCAGCTGTCCGAGGTACTCGGGTGGCCACGGCCCAGCATCTGACCGAGCCTTGGCCGGCGTTCTAATAACCAGCACATGGACACGGGGTAAAGCGGGTTAGCGGCAGGAAGTCTTTAAAGCAAGAGCTAGAGTTTTGAGGCCGGAAGAGATGGTTAAATCTTCCCATCCAGCCTCCTGCCGGAGACCCAGCCTTGACATAGCCTCCAAGTGCTGGAAAACCACGCCCCTCGCCCCCACAGCCCTGGGTGAGTTTCTATCCTGCATCAGCGCCCAGCCAGCAGATCCTGGGTTTGTCAGTGAGCTCCCCACCAACCAGCCAGCCCCAGCCATTCTGGTAATGCACCCCCCGGCCTGGCACTTACCGGAGCGCTGCCTGGGAACGGGTTACCGGGCAGCCCCCCAGGCTCCATGGAATCGACAACAATGACTTCGTACTTTGGGGTCTTGAAGGGCTGCAGGAGGTGACTAGGGGCTGTGCCCTGCTGCTGCTCTGCTCTCGGCCTGTCCAGCATCCGGGCAGGCATGGGGGGGCTCTTCCCTGTCTGCATGGGGGGACACTGGTTACAGTTCTCGTACAAGCCAATGAGAGCCACCTGTCTTAGATGAGGTGCTCACAGAGCAACCAGCCACAGCAAACCTCAGCCTCCTTTTGCCCCCCTGCCCATCACCCCCCCTCTGCGTGCAGCAGACACACCACCCATGGTGTCTCCGTGCCAGGAGTCTCTGGGAATGGGAACCTTGTGGGTGTCCCAGAGACCGGTCGCCTCGGGACAGTTGCCCTTTGTCTGATGCACCCGGCACAACTGGGAGGTTCTCTCAGCTATGGGACAGCAAGCTCACACTGGGGCAGCTTGGCTGAGGAACACACGTGGGCCTGGGAGCTGGTGGTTCTACTCCTGCTTCTGCCACCAGCTGCTGGCCTTGGGCAGTGCTTAATTTGTAAGGAAAGAGGTGCCGGGGCTTAAGCAATTGTTTTACATTCATAACTGATGCAGCAAACCCAGAGGTGTCAGGGCTCAGCCCTGGCCCAAATGAAGCACTGGTGTTGGGGATGAATTCCCAGGGGTGGGCACTGGTTTGGGGCATGTAATTTGAGACATGCTTGGGCTCGATTCTCAAGCGCGGAACTCGGAGTCACGCCCCCAGGGGCTCCGCCAGGTCTGCAGCACCCAGAACTATTGATCTGCCCCGCTCCATGCACTGCAGGGAGCAGACGGGCCTTCCTCGCCCAGCCAGGGGCTGGGGCTGCAAAGCTCCATGGAAGTGGAAACACCGGGCTCCTGTGGCTACTCACTGCTGTACTAGACGGAGGCCGGGCAGGGTGTTCCAGCACCATGTGTTCAGTTTTGTTATACTGGAAAGTGAAGCCTCATTTCCCTGGGTGACTGGGGAGCTCCTGGAACTCCAAGGCCAAGGAAGCGACTCCCAGCTCAGGCCGGGAGGGGAGTCAATTTCACAGCTCCTAACCCACTTTTGTTTGGCCCGTCTGTTTCACTAGCTGCTCTGGGCACAGCCCTTGTCCTGGGGCATTGCTGCCGGTGAGGGGTGATTTTGACCATAACAGTTACATTGGCACAACCCCAGTTATCCGCCCCCTTGGAGAATAGCTGTCGGTGCAGTCGAACTGACACTACTCTCGGGCTCAGACTAGCTGCCTGCCACATTGGAAGGGCTGCAATTGTGTTAGACAAGAGCTCTGTCAGGCTCCCGCTCCCCTTCCCCTTGGCGTGAGGGCTGAGAAATCCTCACTCGGCAGGACTGTGTCCTCCAGCTCCCCAGAGAAGGGAGACCCTGGGTCACTCTGCCAGGAAGCGGGGGCCTGTGGAAACACTTCTCTTTGACGTGAAGACTGAGGCTCACTTTGCCTGTCCAGGCAGCGGCGAGGGGCCTAACCCCAGCCCCGCTGTTTGTGGGTCCACCATAGAACGGGCGTTAGGCCAAGGGACCTCACGGACCGTCTCATGGCAGAGTTCCCCCCCATGCCGTCCAGCCCAGGCTCTGGGAGCGAGAGGTCAGGGACGGGGCTAAAGGGCCGCAGTTACCTCTTTCTGGGGTGTCTCCAGACTCTTCCAGCTGTCGTCCCCTTCGCAAAGCAGGTGTCTGGTCATGGTGGATTTCCCAGAGGCCTCGGGGCTGAGCACCAGGATCTGGAGCTGAGTCTGGCTCATGGGGCCACGGTGCAGCGGGCTGCTGTTGTGGGGGAGGCAGGAGAGCGTCGGGGGCTGTCTGCACCCAGGGAGCTCGCAGGACAAGCCACCAGCGGAGACGCTGGGACCCAAGGAGGGGCAAGCCCTGGATTACAAGGGGCAGTGCAGTGCACACAGGGGCTGGCCAGTCCCCACACAGGGGCTGGCTGCTCAGAGGCCTGCAGGTGCTGGTGCTAATGCCCTCAGAGAGGTGCCAGAGCGCAGAGCTCACTGTGTAACCAGGGTGCCATGCATCTCCCCGTTCCTTCCAGGAGCCCCCCTCCCTGCCCTCTATTATTTCAGGGACTCCCCACTACTCCCCTTTACAGGGGGTCTGTGTGCTCCCTCCCATACCAGGCTCATGCCAGCAGTGTCTGCACCTCCTTTCCCAGACCCAGGTGTCTGTGCGTACCCCCATTCTCACCTTTCTGGGTCCCCCAGGCCCCTTCCCTCCATACCAGCCTCACCCAGCCAGGGTAGGGTGTGCCCAGGCCATGCCCCGATTCCCCCACCCTGGGGAGAGAAGCATTCAGTGTGCGGGAGGACGGGCCAGCTACTGTTATCGTGGGAGAGGCAAATGGGTGCACCAGCCAGTCTGAGCTCTAGGCAAGTGCCCAGGTAGCTGGAGCACTGGTGGGCTAAAGAGATGGCAGGGGCTGGGCTCCATGTGCCCCCAGAGCAGCCGGGGGTGCCTGGAACATTCCCTGACATTTCAGCACTGACTGAATTGCAGCCCAGCGGCCAGCTACACCAACAAGCCAGGGCGAGGCCTACACAAGCACAGCCCATGAGCCCCAGGCCCCTAACCTCGCTCGCTCCAACCCCCTGCCCCTCACCGGGGGGACTGGGAGAGCAGAAGCCAGCTGGCCCCTCAGGAGAATCACCCCAGCCCATCCAGACTGGGGCCAAAGGGAATCCAGGCTGATCTCCCCCAGCACCCAGCCCGTCCCGCTGGCATCTCCCACAGCCACCTGGCTCCAGCCCTGCCAGTGTTACACAGTGTCCAGTGCCCCCAAGACAGACTCAGGCCATGTGGGGCTGGAGCCATCATGGGTTCAGCCCCATGTGTGGAGCCAGCACCAGGCACCCCTACCAGGGCTGCTTCCTCCAGGGGAGCTTTTAACCCAGCTGGGGAGCAGGCAGCACCAGCCCTGCATTTCAGACCAGGCCCCCAGCCAGCTGCCCTTACCTCTGTCCCAGCACTGACTCCAGACACAGCTGCCTGCAGCCTGCCACCGGTCTGGCTCCCAAGGGCTCCGCCCACTGCGTTAGCCACGCCCACAGCAGTGTAGCAGAGCCTGGAGGGCCAAAGCATGGCCCCATCCAGGCCTGGGCGGCGGGCAAGGGGGCGTCAGGATCCCAGGGGCTAACATGGAGTCTCCCCTTTACACCAGCCCCCACTCCGGGCCTGTCGCTCCTGTGCTCCCCCATGTGTCCCTGGCCCACCCGGCTCATCCCATGCTCAGCAAGATTCAGAGCTGTGCGTCCCCATGGGCAGAGCAGAGGGACATTGGGACTCGGGGGGGGGGGGATTCCCAGGCACCCTGAGAACAGCCAGCCCCCTCACTGAGCCAGGGGCTCCCCGGGGTTTCAAGCATTTATTCTCAGGCCTTCTCTGCATGGGAAAGTGGCACCGGTTTGACCAATGGGGCAAATTGAAACCGGAGCAAAGCCCATGTGGATGCTCTGATTTGGGTTTCAGAGGGGCTTGGGACAGACCAGTTCCAACCTGTTCCTAATCGATTTAGGTTAAACATCTTGGAGAGGCAGGGACAGCTGCACAGGGTTCCTTCTTCCCCCCAGGATGGGTAGCAGGGTCCCCCTCCCGCTAGGGGCAGCAGGGGCCCCCAGTTCTTCCCCCCAGGAGCTGGGCTGTCACTGCTGGGGTGGGGTAGGTGCCCCCAGAGCAATCGGGCTTGCTATTATCACTCCATTGAGATTCACTGGGCACTCCTCCCGGTTTGGGCTGTCCGCAGAGTTGGGCAGCATCGCTGTGTCAGTCACTTGGGGCAGCTCCTCCCTCACAGTAATAGGCTCAGGCTCTCTGCAGACTCAGACAGTGTTGCTGTGTTGGTCACACTCAGGGCAGCACCCCCCTCTGAGGGTGATAGTCTCAGGCTCTCTGCAGACTCAGGAAGATGGGGGCTATGTTGGCCATGCTTGGGCCATTTTTCAAGCTTTTCTTCACAACCACAAGCGCTCATCTGTACAGGGGAGAAGGGTGCTGCGCCACCTTACAGGGCCATGGGTTTAAATCCAGGAGAGAGGCTTAGCCAGTCAAGGGTGCTGGATAAATACCCTGGGTAGATACTTCTCCATTTCCTCCCATCCCTCCCTGCTTGGTGCCCAGGGATGTGCGGAGTTATCCTGCCCTGCGGGCAGCTAAGGGATCAGTAAAAGCCAGTGCCCAAGGAACTGGAAAGGTGAGTAGCTTGTGATCTCCCTGGCTGAGGGGCTGGAGGCATTTACTCTCATACTGGGGACCACACGGGAGCTGCCCACGGCAAGGCCAGAGCTGGGCTGTGTCCCAGGGAAGAAAGCTCGCCAGGCAACTGATGGGGAGGGAGTCTGGGTTCCAGCCAGGGGCAGCTCTAGCAATTTTGCTGCCCCAAGCATGGCGGCACGCTGCGGGGGGTGCTCTGCTGGTCGCTGGTCCCGCAGCTCCGGTGGACCTCCTGCAGATGTGCCTGCGGAGGGTCCGCTGGTCCTGGTGGACCTCCCGCAGGCACGCCTGTGGATGCTCCACCGAAGCCGCGGAAGCAGCGGACCCTCCGCAGGCACGCCTGCGGGAGGTCCACCGGAGCCGCCTGCCGCCTTCCCGGCAACCGGCAGAGCGCTCCCCGCGGCATGCCGCCCCAAGCACGCGCTTGGCGTGCTGAGGCCTGGAGCCGCCCCTGGTTCCAGCAGCAGGAGCAGCACACCATCCCAGCCCACACTCCCCACCTTCCGCTTCTGGCTGGACCCCAATGGCCAGGCCCAGTGACCGTCCTCTCTGTGGTCAGATCACACCTTGAAACCCGCTCCCCTGCAGCCCTCCTTGCGGCTGGTGGGAGGTGAAGCCTGGGGCAGAGCTGCATGGCTGGTCTGGGGGACTGGGACAGAGACGGCCCCATGCAGCGCTGAGCATACTGGCAGTGCTCGGTAAAGAACCCACTGGGAGCCCCTCAGCTCCTGGCTCGTGCCCTTCCCTTCAAGGAGGGAGGGGTGTCACTTCACAAACAGCCCCTCCCTTGCCCCAGATTCCCATGTTAAAGTGCATTTGCCAGCAACAGGAGAAACGTTTGGACCGCAGAGCCTGCTGGAATTGCAGAGCTCCCGGTGCAGCGCCATGCAGGTTTGGCTCGGATGCTCCTCTGCACACACCTGTGTGAACAAAAGGAGAGCCCCAGTACAAAGATCAGGCAGCGTCCCTCCAGCAAGGAGCCCCTCCCCTTGCTATTTTAGAGCACGTGGCACTTCCATAACAAGTTACATAACATGAACCTCTAACCAATAAGAGTTAATCTTTCCATATAGGGGTTTGTTTATCACATGCTCATAGTTCTCCGTTCCACATGCTGAGCTCACCCCCCTCCCCCTGGCCTTCTCTAGAACGTTCCTAGGGCAGCGACCCACAGCCTGCTGCCCTAGGCATAACCACCCTGCAAACCACATTTTATCCAAAATGAACATAAGCATCCCCTTCAGTGCCCACTACGACCCAGCAGCCCCGTGTGCCCTGGCGACCCAGCAGCCACGTATGCCCCTGCAACCCAGCAGCCCCATGTGCCCCGGTTACCCAGCAACCCCATGTGCCCCTGCAACCCAGCAGCCCCGTGTGCAACCAGAACCCAGCATGCCCGTGTTCCCCTGCGACCCAGCAGCCCTGTGTGCCCACTATGACCCAGCATGCCCGTTTGCCCCGGCGACCTAGCATCCCTGTGTGCTACCAGAACCCAGCATCTCCGTGTTTCCACTGCGACCCAGCATCCCTGTGTGCCACCAGAACCCAGAATGCCCATGTGCCCTGGTGACCCAGCCTCCCTGTGTGCCACCAGAACCCAGAATGCCCGTGTGCCCCTGCGACCCAGCAGCCCCATGTGCAACCAGAACCCAGCAGCCCCATGTGCCCACTATGACCCAGCATGCCCATTTGCCCCATCGACCTAGCATCCCTGTGTGCTACCAGAACCCAGCATCTCCGTGTTCCCACTGCGACCCAGCATCCCTGTGTGCCCAGCGACCCAGTAGCCCCATGTGCCACCAGAACCCAGCATGCCCGTGTGCCCCCACGACCCAGCAGCCCCGTGTGCAACCAGAACGCAGCAGCCCCGTGTGCCCACTATGACCCAGCATGCCCGTTTGCCCCAGCAACCCAGTAGCCCTGTGTGCCACCAGAACCCAGCATGCTCATGTGCCCCTGTGACCCACAGAGATGCAAAGTGCATGATTTTAATACTGACCCAGATAGTGCTAGATAATGTCATTTTAATATTTTCCCTGCCTTCTCCCTTAAAGTCTCCTCTCAGCATCACTTTTTGTAGGGCAGGGAGGATCAAGCAATAGGGGGTCACTGATGTACACTGCTAACTCACTGACTTTTCTTCTATACCCTCACCATGGAGCCAGTCTGTGCCAGCTCACAAATGGGGACATGATAGCATATCTCTGAACTCCACTCTGCTCCCAGTAGGTCAACATGAAAAGCCGGATCCTTTGGGACTTTCTGCAAGAACATATTTTCCAAATACCTGTTCAACTGCACTTATCTCCTCAAAGTCTCTCCTAAAAATTCAGTATTATTGAGGCTTCATGATGCAAAGACTGTCTGGGGGTCAGATTGGGGTTCTGCTTCAGCCACCTGACTTCATGTGTCTTGCAGATGAATATGAAGAACCCACTTTTTATTTTTGGGTACCATAGACCAAGACTTAAATGATCAGATAAGAGAAGTAATAAAATATTTCATCTGGAAAGTGACCTGGAAAATTCAATTGTCCTCTGAAGAGCACTTGTACCAAATTTGGAAACTTAATTAATTAATTAAATTGTGAAACAGAGTGGTCTTATTCCTGCTTTAATTGCAAATCTTCAAGAAAATTTCACTATGAAGTAGCTACCAGTCCCTCCAGAGAAGTCTACCTCAGGGATTCTGCTGATTTGAGCTTCATTCCTGCACCACAAAAAAAATATCTAAATTCTTGGATACAAGGTGGACTGCTGTAGTAAGGTAAGAGACCAAGGGATAATTGCCTCCAGCACTCAAGAATTATGATATCTCAAACAACTGCATGCCTTGTCATGTTATTTCTCTCAGAAAATGGTGTCTTTAATTGTAGTCACTAAGAACATAGGAATTGCTACACTGGGTCAGACAAATGGTCTCATAATCCAGTGTTCTGTCTTTGACAGAGGCCAGTGGTACCAGATGTTTCAGAGGGAGAGGCCAGAAATATGCCTCACTACAGCACAGGCATAATTTTCCTTGAAATTCAAGGTCTCTCTCTTCAGTAACAATGACATGGAACCCTCCATGGTTCCATGTATATACATCAGATACCACAGAATGACTGTATCATAGATAATGACATTGGAAGCTTATTCTGTTAGGGTAAGTGATAAAA
Organism: Mauremys reevesii; assembly: GCF_016161935.1. Classification (NCBI taxonomy): domain Eukaryota; kingdom Metazoa; phylum Chordata; order Testudines; family Geoemydidae; genus Mauremys; species Mauremys reevesii. The sequence goes on along the minus strand of NC_052634.1, from coordinate 34,230,126 downwards.
TACCTTCTCTGGTGTCAGGATCCCTCATGAATGGTAACAGAATTCCATTTCAACTCTGGATTTGACACCAGTGTGACTGAGATCACAGTGCAGCCCTCTGATCACACTGGAACTGCCTGTTCTAAGTTGTTTCTGGACCTGTGTGCTTGTTTCTCCATGTCTTGTGAAGATTCCAGCATTTCCTCCAGAATACGCTTATTCATTGGCCACTTGCACATTAGATGCACAAGGGAAGTGCCCATTGCTTTACTGTTCTTGTAAGATATTGCAGCCCAATATATCTGTCAGACAGAGCCATCTTCCGCTGTTGCTATGGTTCGACAGCATGCTACAGTCAATTGTGAAGGAGATGGATATATCTGTCTCTGTTGCTAAAGGCAGACCAGGATCCATAGCCAATCAGGAGGCAGGAGGAAGCAGGACTGAGACTTGCTTTGAAACATCAGCTCTCTAAAGGGACCAGCATTTTCTTCACTGCATTTTATTATTTGTGTAGTTTTTACGAATGACAAGTGGCCTATTGCAGCCCTTCCATGCTGCAAGACTGTTCTACACATGGGAGGGATGGGTTAACTAGCCCGTCAGTATTGAAAATGACAGCACAAAGCCAGTCTGGTATGATAGGAAGAACACATTTCAAAATTACTTGAAAGAGGCCCTCTGCCGCCACTACATCAAATGACTGCTCCCCTCCTGACCACATATACACTCCAATTAATGTAAATCCCCCGCATTAAAAAACAACACTCTCATATAGCCCCCTCCAAACACAAGTCTCTCCGATGAAAAAGGTCTGGAAACCACCTTAGAAAAAGCGATCAAATGCCAGCGCAGGTACTGAGACTTAGGTAAGGACCATAGAGATGGACTCCTGAGCGAGCTCCTGCATACCTGCAGTGGCAGGTTCAAATGTGCCTGAGGCCTGGAGGAATTATGCTTTTTAAAAGTCTTTCTATAACCACATAATATTCTACTCTGTGGAAAATGAACCATGGAGAGAGATGTCATTCATAACCTTTATTTGCAAACTTCCTTCATTACAACACATCCACCAGTGAACCCCAGGCCTGGACTCTGGGCAAGGAGGATCCTCTTTTGTGAGCCAGAATCTTTTTTTAAAAAAAAATACACAATTGTGGTAAATATTTAAAAAGCTAAACAATGATTTATCCCTCGGTGTTTTTAAGCCTGGGTGCAAATTAAACCTCTCCCCCGCCAGGGGCGGCTCTAGGAATTGCGCCGCCCCAAGCACGGCGGCACGCCGCTGGGGGTGCTCTGGCAGTTGCCGGTCCCGCGGCTCCGGTGGACCTCCTGCAGACATGCCTGCGGATGCTCCACCGAAGCCGCGGGACCAGCAGACCCTCCACAGGCACGCCTGCGGGAGGTCCACCGGAGCCGCCTGCCGCCCTCCCGCGGCATGCTGCCCCAAGCACGCACTTGGCGCGCTGTGGTCTGGAGCCGGCCCTGCCCCCCGCACCTGATTTCTCTCACAATTTCCATTTTCTAGCCCCAGGGTGAGATAAAAGGAAAAGCGTAGGGCTCCTGATCTGTGATATAACAAAACAAAAAAAAAAATGGAGAGGGCGCAGAAGCAGATGGCTTAGAGGCTGGTTTGGGAAAAATTATCTGGATAGAGGAACTGTTGGCAGTGTACTCCTCCAATCAGAGCTGTGAGGAGCCTCAGATATTTGCCCAAAATTCAGGTATTAGACTTCAGCTGAATACAGTTACCAATTTCTATTAGAGACCACATACTTCTGCAGTCTGACGGAATCTGGGACTGCACAACCCAAAAGCTGCTTTGCAAGATACTTGGGGACATACAGGGCCTGATTCTCCACTGCCCTGCACCTCAAGCAGTCATTTGCACCTACAAAATAAATGCAAAGTCAATGTAATATGCTTCCCAATGAAAATGGCAGCGTTCTACATTCACTTTGTACAGGTGTAAGAGCAAGGCAGTAGAGAATCAGGTCTTCAGTTTCAGTCTTCTGCAGACTGTGGGAAAGGCAACCATTAAGACCAGTTGAAGAACTCCTGTCCAGCTGGAGTTGGGAATTCTCAGTGTGAATTGAAAGGGTTCAGATGTCCTCACCCTCTCCACTCCTCTGACCTTCATGGGGAATTCAAAGTCCACCCTCTACTGGGCCCTGACAATCTGGCTTTCCCCATCTCATCCTCTATAATAAAGGTTTGTTGGGTGCTATGAATTCTATAGTGCTCCAAAATGTGTGATCTGTGGCACTATGGGATCTGGAGTGCCCCAGAATTCACAGCAGAGGTGAACTGCAGAGGCAGGAGGAGGCAGCTTTGTATCGAGGCTCAGCTGGGTCCCAAATTCTCCAGCCCTAACAAACCCACAGGGCATCCACACTGTAGATGACATTTCTGAGGTTTTGCTCCCTTTGAATTAATGGGCTTTTTACACAACTTCATTAAACAACAACAATAGATGGACCCAGAACTATCTCGTCCAGATACACCCCAGTTATGAATACAGGGTGACCCGAACATAGAACCAGTGACTAAATACTTGCAACAGGCTACGCAGCTTCACATTATCCCAGTTAAAGCCTGTGAGCTGCAAGAACCTCAGGGAGCATTGCTTTTGTTTATTACTATTAAAACTCTTGATAAAACTGTAGCCAAAATGAACTTGGTAACAATTAGAAAAGGTCTCCTTTCCCAGTTAACTACACTGTGTTATCTCACTGCCTCTTTCTGGCCAAAAGAGGCAATCAGCGGAGGACTGCAGACCACCATACAAAGTCTCGCTATGCGAGTTACATTCGACCACCGGCTGAGAATTCCAAGAGTAGGCATTCTCCCCACAATCGGTCATGGGATCGATTAGTGGATTCTCCAGCACCTGAAAGACAAAATAAAGAATCACAAGCTTCATTGTACACTTCCTATCAGGATGCAATTACCATCTGTGGAGGAGCTCCTGTTTTCCTTCTTGAGCAGAGATAGGAGAGCACATATGTGGGGGGGCTGAAAGCAAGAGGAATTCTTGTTCCACTTCCTGAGTACTGACAGGGAAAGTCATCACACACAGTGAGAGAGTGAAAGGGAAAAACTGTTTACCCACAATGTGGCTAGTATCAGAGGGGTAGCCGTGTTAGTCTGGTTCTGTAGAAGCAGCAAAGAATCCTGTGGCACCTTATAGACTAACAGACGTTTTGCAGCATGAGCTTTCGTGGGTGAATACCCACTTCTTCGGATGCAAGCAGTCCGAAGAAGTGGGTATTCACCCACGAAAGCTCATGCTGCAAAACGTCTGTTAGTCTATAAGGTGCCACAGGATTCTTTGCTGCTTCTACACAATGTGGCTGTCTCCCTAGCAGATGGGAGAAATGTGAAAGCTCTAGTAACAGAGAGACAGAGCCCTGGAAATTTTAGGAAAAGCTCATTCATCATCAATGTCCAAAGCTTTCCTACTCATCTGGTTCATGTTATGGCTGTAAAAAGGTCATTTTCCAAGATAAAAACCTTCATCCTGCCGCTCTTAGAGGTCAAAGGGTGTTTCTGTTACTGTCTTCAGAGCTGCAGCTGCATCCCACAAAGGGTTAACAGACATTTTAAAATATCTTTTCAAAACATTTGTTCCAGCAGATTATATCAGTAGAAGAAAAACAGAAACTGACACTAAGTGCTCTTTATGCCAGTAAATCTGAGGCCAAGAAATAAACGTGACAGGTAGTTCAAGATGGATGTCAGATGGAAATTTCTTAGGTTGTGCTGTTTATCATCATCCAATTCAGAAATGTGTCACCACAACTCTCAGCACACTGGATTTTGTTTACTATTTCCTGTTGCAGCATTGCTTTCTGCTTCTATAAGACAGCTGTTATGGGGGGAAATCCCTTTTCAGGGACAGTAAGAAACATTTTGTAATGAATGTCATATCTAAAATGCTAATGACGCTGGGAGAATAGATTCAAACTAGGGATGTAAATATCGTTTTTATAAAAGTACCTATTTAAACTATTAAAATTATATCGGTTAACCATTTAATCGTTAACAAGTTCACAATCTACCCCACATATATATTATCTTTGTCACTTTTCAGAGGCCGCACTGGTCTAGTACTGGCACCCAAGTGAAGATCTGTGCTTTCAATATATAATATTTTTGACCTGACTGAGTCCCTTGAAAGCCTCTGCAGACACACGGCAAACAGACCAGGAGGAGGCGGCATGTAAATGGAGGCAGTGATCCCCAGCCTGTACGGCAACCACGGGAGGCCAAGGGGACAGTGGGGCTGGGTGCCCAGAGACACCCATGCTGAGCACACAGGTTCCTGAGGGGCACGGGCTGCAGCCGTCTGAACTGTGCGGTTGGGGGGCAGGGACAGGCTGTGGCACCATGAGGCGGACCCCCTGCAGCAGATGCCTCTTCTCCCCGGCTGGTCGTTGCCTCAGGAAGGAGGCTCCTCCCTGTCCCCCGTTACAGGGTGTAACGGGTTGGGCCTCACCACCTGGCACCTACTGCTGGTGACTCCAGGAATTATCTCTGTCCAGTGGAGCGCCTCCTCCTGGTGGTGTCCCGTCCATCGTTCTGCCCTCTGTTGCTGTCTCTGGACCTGCGTTGCTGCCTGCTCAGCAGCGTCCTCTTCGAGGACACTGCCCTCCAGCACTGCCCCTTAGTCCATCTGCGCCCCCTTCTGGGGGTCGGTGATCAGCAGTCCCACACCCCAGCCACTATGTCCAACCGCCCTCTGAGTCTAATCTCTTCTTTTCAGGGATCTGGCATAGTATAATGGCCGCTCCCTACGGCCATTGGTTGGGTGTACTGCAAGAAGTGAAGGGGAGGACCCAGGCCCACCCACTACTCTGGGTCCCGGCCCAGGGACCCTCTGGTGGCAGCCTCGCTGTCCTCCTCCTCTCCCCTCATCTGTCTGCTTCCCTGGGCCACTTCCCCTATGGCCCCTTGCACCCGCTGGAATCATAGAATCATAGAATCTCAGAGTTGGAAGGGACCTCAGGAGGTCATCTAGTCCAACCCCCTGCTCAAAGCAGGACCAAAACCAACTAAATCATCCCAGCCAGGGCTTTGTCAAGCCTGACCTTAAAAACCTCTAAAGGAAGGAGATTCCACCACCTCCCTAGGTAACCCATTCCAGTTCTTCACCACCCTACTAGTGAAAAAGTTTTTCCTAATATCCAACCTAAACTTCCCCCTCTGCAACTTGAGACCATTACTCCTTGTTCTGTCATCTTCTACCACTGAGAACAGTCTAGATCCATCCTCTTTGGAAACCCCTTTCAGGTAGTTGAAAGCAACTATCAAATCCCCCCTCATTCTTCTCTTCTGCAGGCTAAACAATACCAGTTCCCTCAGCCTCTCCTCATAAGTCATGTGTTCCAGCCCCCTAATCATTTTTGTTGCCCTCCGCTGGACTCTCTCCAATTTGTCCACATCCTTCTTGTAGTGTGGGGCCCAAAACTGGACACAGTACTCCAAATGAGGCCTCACCAGTGCTGAGTAGAGGGGAATGATCACATCCCTCGATCTGCTGGAAATGCCCCTACTTATACAACCCAAAATGCCATTAGCCTTCTTGGCAACAAGGGCACACTGTTGAATCATATTCAGCTTTTCGTCCACCGTAACCCCTAGGTCCTTTTCTGCAGAACTGCTGCCCAGCCATTCGGTCCCTAGTCTGTAGCAGTGCATGGGATTCTTCCGTCCTAAGTGCAGGACTCTGCACTTGTCCTTGTTGAACCTCATCATATTTCCTTTGGCCCAATCCTCTAATTTGTCTAGGTCCCTCTGTATCCTATCCCTACCCTCCAGCACATCAACCACTCCTCCCAGTTTAGTGTCATCTGCAAACTTGCTATGGGTTCAGTCCACACCATCCTCCAGATCGTTAATGAAGATATTGAATAAAACCGGCACCAGCACCGACCCTTGGGGCACTCCACTTGATACCGGCTGCCAACTACACATGGAACCATTGATCACTACACAATGAGCCCGACCATCTAGCCAGTTTTCTATCCACCTTACCGTCCATTCATCCAGCCCATACTTCTTTAACTTGCTGGCAAGAATACTGTGGGAGACTGTATCAAAAGCTTTGCTAAAGTCCAGAAATAGCACATCCACTGCTTTCCCCTCATCCACAGAGCCGGTTATCTCATCATAGAAGGCAATTAGGTTACTCAGGCATGACTTGCCCTTGGTGAATCCATGCTGACTGTTCCTGATCACTTTCCCCTCCTTTAAGTGGTTCAAAATTGATTCCTTGAGGACCTGTTCCATGATTTTTCCAGGGACTGAGGTGAGACTGACTGGCCTGTAGTTCCCTGGATCTTCCTTCTTCCCTTTTTTAAAGATGGGCACTACATTAGCCTTTTTCCAGTCATCCGGGACCTCCCCCGATCGCCATGATTTTTCAAAGATAATGGCCAATGGCTTTGCAATCTCATCAGCCAACTCCTTTAGTACCCTCGGATGCACCGCATCCGGCCCCATGGACTTGTGCTCGTCCAGCTTTTCTAAATAGTTCCGTACTACTTCTTTCTCCACAGAGAGCTGGTCACCTCCTCCCCTTACCGTGCTGCACAGTGCAGCTGTCTGGGAGCTGACCTTGTCTGTGAAGAGAGACGCAAAAAAAGCATTGAGTACACTAGCTTTCTCCACATCCTCTGTCACTAGGTTCCCTCCCTCATTCAGCAAGGGGCCCACACTTTCCTTGACTTTCTTCTTGTTGCTAACATACCTGAAGAAATGCTTCTTGTTACTCCTAACATCTCCGGCTAGCTGCAACTCCAAGTGTGATTTGGCCTTCCCAATTTCACTCCTGCATGCCTGAGCAATACTTCTATACTCCTCCCTGGTTATTTGTCCAATCTTCCTCTTCTTATAAGCTGTTTTTTTGTGTTTAAGATGAGCAAGGATTTCACTGTTGAGCCAAGCTGGTCGCCTGCCATATTTACTTTTCTTCCTACACATCGGGATGGTTTGTTCCTGCAACCTCAATAAGGTTTCTTTAAAATACAGCCAGCTTTCGTCGACTCCTTTCCCCATCATGTTATTCTCCCAGGGGACCTTGCCTATCAGTTCCCTGAGGGAGTCGAAGTCTGCTTTTCTGAAGTCCAGGGTCTCTGTTCTACTGCTTTCCTTTTTTCCTTGTATCAGGATCCTGAACTCAACCATCTCATGGTCACTGCCTCCCAGGTTCCCATCCACTATTGCTTCCTCTACTATTTCTTCCCTGTTTGTGAGCAGCAGGTCAAGAAGAGCTTTTCCCCTAGTTGGTTCCTCCAGCACTTGCACCAGGAAATTGTCCCCTACACTTTCCAGAAACTTCCTGGATTGTCTGTGCACCGCTGTATTGCTCTCCCAGCAGATATCAGGGTGATTAAAGTCACCCATGAGAACCAGGGCCTGTGATCTAGCAACTTCTGTTAGTTGCTGGAAGAAAGCCTCGTCCACCTCATCCCCCTGGTCCGGTGGTCTGTAGCAGACTCCCACCACAACATCACCCTTGTTGTTCATACTTCTAAATTTAATCCAGAGACTCTCAGGTTTTTCTGCAGTTTCATACTGGAGCTCTGAGCAGTCATACTGCTCTCTTACATACAACGCAACTCCCCCACCTTTTCTGCCCTGCCTGTCCTTCCTGAACAGTTTATATCCATCCATGACAGTACTCCAATCATGTGAGTTATCCCACCAAGTCTCTGTTATTCCAATTACATCATAATTCCTTGACTATGGCAGGACTTCTAGTTCTCCCTGCTTGTTCCCCAGGCTTCTTGCATTTGTGTATAGGCACTTAAGATAACTCGCTGATTGTCCCGCTTTCTCGGTCTGAGACAGGAGTCCTTCCCTTCAGGGCCTGCAGCCTGGCGACTATGGGCTCAAGCTCTCTAGCCTCCCCAAGCCCTGGCCAGCACTGCACTGTCCATGGTGCTACTCTCCACCCTTGGAGACTGACCTTCCCTTCTTGAAGGCCTGGGACAGACTGATGACTGCACCCTTCCTGAGCAGCCTTTATATATGTCTGAGCCTGGCCCTGATTGGCTGTCTCCAAACTGGGCCCTAATTGGCTCTCAATAAGCCCTTCTTTTATTGGCTCCCTGTCTGCCGCAGCCCACTCTCACAGGGAGTAGGGTAGTCCATCCCACTACACAGGGATTCTCCCTGCAGGGGAGGGGGCTGGCAGAGTCACACTCTCACACATCGGGTCCCACCAACAGCTTGGGCGGAGCCTCATGCGTCCCCTCCCTTCCCTTCCTGGCCGGTGAAAACTGAGTTGTCATAGTAACATTTGAACTCAGAGGCCGGGAAAGTTCCGCTTCTGCAGCCCCATCCCATCATGTGACACCCCCCATCCCAACGTTAACTGCAATATATGAACGGTGAGATGAATACTTATCGGTTAACCATCTAACCATTTCATAGTTTACATCCCTAATTCAAACCATACAGCTGCTGTTAGAAGGTGCATACAGCTTAAGCATGCACAGTCTAGGGTGGTTAGCCATACACAGTTCTGTGCAGACCACCTACAGTGTGCACAAACAGTGAGTTAAACTATGTGTTATAAGAATACGGGCTGCAGGATCAGCAGCTACAGTGACACGTTGAATTTTGGAGAAGCAATTTATGTGAAAGAAAATCCCTCTCTAGTACTTGGTGGACACTGCCCAAGGAATTGGCCTCTGACAACTTGCCTAGATTGGGTTTGGAGACCTTGGGGCAGAGGGGTGTCTCTGAGCATTAAAAGGAGAATTGCTAGGACATGAATCAACATCTTTAATATGCCACCAGGAGCTAATCCTTCCTGAATGCCTACTGGCATCTGTGACCAAATAATGGGACTGAGCAACAGACGGCTGGGATTCCCCATACCAGGCTTCTCAGTCAGAGACCCAAATCACTTACCAGCAATTCCCATTTCAAAGACTTGCCTCTGAGCATGCAAAAGCCAGTAAGCAAAGGACAGCACTGATGGAGTCTATATTCTACCTAGGAAGAAATCTTATCGCACTGTAAATATCCTGAGATTACAGGCAGTGGCCCCAAATAGCCAAGTCAATGTGCATGAATGTCAGAGCCAGGCTAGCCTGCCTTACATAGGATCCAAGACCTTTAAGGGACACAGGAATCAAAATAATAGTAATGGAGAAAGGGGAACACTAGTCAAACCTGCCTCACAGCTCTCAAAAAGAAACGCTCCAAAATGTACCAATATCTTCACTTTCTTTTATAAGATGGAACATGATGTCATGGCTGAGGGAGGAGCTAAAAACATTTCTTTCACAAGAGATAAATTCCACCTGTACTGAGGGAGAAAGCCAGTGGAAATTAAACTGTAGACATTCAATGCTCAATCTCCTAAAGAAAATGCCACCTCGTAAAAGGCTGAGGCTGGAATAGCTAGGTGGCTCCCTTGCAAGGAAGGCTGGATTTTCGGAAGAGCTCAGCTCCTGTACAGAGTTCAGCACCTGCTTTCAAAAGAGCCCAGCACCCAACATGCACTACATGTTTCTGAGCTCTTCTGAAATGAATGGGAATTAGGAGTGCTCAGCATCTAACAGAATCAGAGCACGAAGTTATGTGCTTACACCAATGTTGGGACTAATTTTAGGCAGCCACATTTGAAAATGTTGGTCGGGCAAGGGGACCTACCTCTGGTGGAAGAGCCTGGAAATAAAACACGCGTGTGCATCTTTTCAGCACATCCTAATAATGTCAGCAATGGGATATGCTGTTACCTGTCCCATTATGATGATCCTTAAAGAAGCCCCCTACTTTCCACTTCACATCTCCCATCTCCATCTGGAGAGGATTACACTCCAGATGTCTCTTCCTTTGTAGGCTGAGTGCATTCTCTTACCTGGCTGTGTCCGAAGCCCTCGATTTCCTCCAGATAGGATGTGGGAACAGGTGGGCACTGGGATTTGCCAAGCACAGCCTGAGGGGAACTGGAAAAACCATCAGAGCAAGTTAGTGCACATGAGAATCTGGGACCTCCTGGGTGTTCCTTTTGCAATCATGCACCACCCACTGTTTACTTTAGCCTCCCAGCAGCAGGACTGGAGGGACATTTGCAGGAGAAGGTTTGCACATACTGGTGAGCTCTACGTAAACCCACGCCACCTCCCCACCCTTATTAGAATGGTTAAACAGATCCTGCAGTGAGAGCATTTTCACTGCCAGGAGTGCTAAAGAGGGCTGGCATATAGATTCCGGATTTTGCTTATGTACCCAGAACACACTCTACAGCAAGGAGACATCTACCAAGGATTATGTCTATCCTGGAGAATATGATGAAAACAATGATTTTAGAGTCAAAACACACAGCTTTTGGAACTAACTAAAACATCCTTAGTGATGCCTTTACAGTCTTTCAAGGCCTCTAGCTGACAGTCTCAGATCTCAGTCTGCAGCTTGCCCCTCATCATAGAATCATAGGGTTGGAAGGGACCTCAGGAGGTCATCTAGTCCAACCCCCTGTTCAAAGCAGGACCAAACCCAACTAAATCATCCCAGCCAGGGCTTTGTCAAGCCTGACCTTAAAAACCTCTAAGGAAGGAGATTCCACTACCTCCCTAGGTAACCCATTCCAGTTCTTCACCACCCTACTAGTGAAAAAGTTTTTCCTAATGTCCAACCTAAACCTCCCCCTCTGCAACTTGAGACCATTACTCCTTGTTCTGTCATCTTCTACCACTGAGAACAGTCTAGATCCATCCTCCTTGGAACCCCCTTTCAGGTAGTTGAAAGCAGCTATCAAATCCCCCCTCATTCTTCTCTTCTGCAGACTAAACAATCCCAGTTCCCTCAGCCTCTCCTCATAAGTCATGTGCTCCAGCCCCCTAATCATTTTTGTTGCCCTCTGTTGGACTCTCTCCAATTTGTCCACATCCTTCTTGTAGTGTGGGGCCCAAAACTGGACACAGTACTCCAAATGAGGCCTCACCAGTGCTGAGTAGAGGGGAATGATCACATCCCTCGATCTGCTGGAAATGCCCCTACTTATACAACCCAAAATGCCATTAGCCTTCTTGGCAACAAGGGCACACTGTTGACTCATATTCAGCTTTTCATCCACCGTAACCCCTAGGTCCTTTTCTGCAGAACTGCTGCCCAGCCATTCGGTCCCTAGTCTGTAGCAGTGCATGGGATTCTTCCGCCCTAAGTGCAGGACTCTGCACTTGTCCCTGTTGAACCTCATCATATTTCTTTTTGCCCAATCCTCTAATTTGTCTAGGTCCCTCTGTATCCTATCCCTACCCTCCAGCACATCAACCACTCCTCCCAGTTTAGTGTCATCTGCAAACTTGCTAAGGGTGCAGTCCACACCATCCTCCAGATCGTTAATGAAGATATTGAATAAAACCGGCACCAGCACCGACCCTTGGGGCACTCCACTTGATACCGGCTGCCAACTAGACATGGAACCATTGATCACTACCCATTGAGCCCGACCATCTAGCCAGTCTTCTATCCACCTTACCGTCCATTCATCCAGCCCATACTTCTTTAACTTGCTGGCAAGAATACTGTGGGAGACTGAATCAAAAGCTTTGCTAAAGTCCAGAAATAGCACATCCACTGCTTTCCCCTCATCCACAGAGCCGGTTATCTCATCATAGAAGGCAATTAGGTTAGTCAGGCATGACTTGCCCTTGGTGAATCCATGCTGACTGTTCCTGATCACTTTCCCCTCCTTTAAGTGGTTCAGGATTGATTCCTTGAGGACCTGTTCCATGATTTTTCCAGGGACTGAGGTGAGACTGACGGGCCTGTAGTTCCCTGGATCTTCCTTCTTCCCTTTTTTAAAGATGGGCACTACATTAGCTTTTTTCCAGTCATCCGGGACCTCCCCTGATCGCCATGATTTTTCAAAGATAATGGCCAATGACTCTGCAATCTCATCGGCCAACTCCTTTAGCACCCTTGGATGCAGCGCTCCGGCCCCATGGACTTGTGCTCATCCAGCTTTCCTAAATAGCCCCGAACTACTTCTTTCTCCACAGAGAGCTGGTCACCTCCTCCCCATACCGTGCTGCACATTGCAGCTGTCTGGGAGCTGACCTTGTCTGTGAAGACAGAGGCAAAAAAAGCATTGAGTACACTAGCTTTCTCCACATCCTCTGTCACTAGGTTCCCTCCCTCATTCAGCAAGGGGCCCACACTTGCCTTGACTTTCTTCTTGTAGCTAACATACCTAAAGAAACCCTTCTTGTTACTCCTAACATCTCCGGCTAGCTGCAGCTCCAACTGTGATTTGGCCTTCCTAATTTCACTCCTGCATGCCTGAGCAATACTTTTATACTCCTCCCTGGTTATTTGTCCAATCTTCCACTTCTTATAAGCTGTTTTTTTGTGTTTAAGACGAGCAAGGATTTCACTGTTAAGCCAAGCTGGTCGCCTGCCATATTTACTTTTCTTCCTACACATCGGGATGGTTTGTTCCTGCAACCTCAATAAGGTTTCTTTAAAATACAGCCAACTTCCCTCGACTCCTTTCCCCGTCATGTTATTCTCCCAGGGGACCTTGCCCATCAGTTCCCTGAGGGAGTCGAAGTCTGCTTTTCTGAAGTCCAGGGTCTCTGTTCTACTGCTTTCCTTTTTTCCTTGTGTCAGGATCCTGAATTCGACCATCTCATGGTCACTGCTTCCTCTACTATTTCTTCCCTGTTTGTGAGCAGCAGGTCAAGAAGAGCTTTTCCCCTAGTTGGGGACCTCCAGCACTTGCACCAGGAAATTGTCCCCTACACTTTCCAGAAACTTCCTGGATTGTCTGTGCACTGCTGTATTGCTCTCCCAGCAGATATCAGGGTGATTAAAGTCACCCATGAGAACCAGGGCCTGTGATCTAGCAACTTCTGTTAGTTGCTGGAAGAAAGCCTCGTCCACCTCATCCCCCTGGACTGGTGGTCTGTAGCAGACTCCCACCACGACATTACCCTTGTTGTTCATACTTCTAAATTTAATCCAGAGACTCTCAGGTTTTTCTGCAGTTTTATACTGGAGCTCTGAGCAGTTATCCTGCTCTCTTACATACAACGCAACTCCCCCACCTTTTCTGCCCTGCCTGTCCTTCCTGAACAGTTTATATCCATCCATGACAGTACTCCAATCATGTGAGTTATCCCACCAAGTCTCTGTTATTCCAATTACATCATAATTCCCTGACTGTGGTAGGACTTCTAGTTCTTCCTGCTTGTTCCCCAGGCTTCTTGCATTTGTGTATAGGCACTTAAGATAACACGCTGATTGTCCCGCTTTCTCAGTCTGAGACAGGAGTCCTCCCCTCTTGCAGTCTCCTGCTTGTGCTTCCTCCCGGTATCCCACTTCCCCACTTACCTCGGTGCTTTGGTCTCCTTCCCCTGGTGAACCTAGTTTAAAGCCCTCCTCACTAGGTTAGCCAGCCTGCTTGCAAAGATGCTCTTCCCTCTCTTCGTGAGGTGGAGCCCATCTCTGCCTAGCAATCCTTCTTCTTGGAAGACCATCCCATTGTCAAAGAATCAAAACCCTTCTCTCCGACACCATCTGCGCAGCCATTCGTTGATTTCCACGATTCGACGGTCTCTACCCTGGCCTTTTCCTGTCACAGGGAGGATAGACGAGAACACCATTTGCGCCTCAAATTCCTTTATCCTTCTTCCCAGAGCCACGTAGTCTGCAGTGTTACGCTCAAGGTAATTCTTGGCAGGATCATTGGTGCCCACAGGGAGAAGCAGGAAGGGGTTGCGATCCGAGGGCTTGATGAGTCTCGGCAGTCTCTCCCCGTCACATCGTGAATCCTAGCCCCTGGCAAGCAGCACACCTCTCGGTTTTCCCGGTCAGGGCAGCAGATAGATGACTCAGTCCCCCAGACTTCACATCTGAGCTTTCCCAAAGCTCCCACCTTGGGACAACAGAAATGCTGGCTATGCTTAGAGCCACGGGTGCTAGGCCAAGGAAGGGGGTGGGGGAGACTTGGCAGATGGGATGAATGCATCTCTCTCTTTCTCTCAATAACCATCTCAAAGTCTCAGAGGTACCTCCAGATCCTGCCTGCTGTGTTAGTAGCGCTGTCCATGCTGCTCCCAGCAACATTCCTCACTGTCACTTGGCTTACAGCAGATGCAGAGCAGAGGACCCATTGCTAGAAGCATTCCCAGCTGCCTGAGCTAAGGTCCCAACAATGCAGGCAGCATCCACAATTTGCAATGAGCACTGAAGCATTTGTACATCCTAAACCAATATGCTGTCTGGAAAACCCAGGTTTTCTTGCTCCATGAGGGTGAGTGGGCTTTTCTGTTTCAAATGCCCATCACTAGGGAGTTTTGCTCTGCAAGAAACAATGAGCTGCACCAAATTTCACCCACTCCAACCAGAGGAGCAAGGAGGACACAGCAAGGTTGGTCTGAACAAGCAATGGCTTGGGGCCCCAACAGAGCCACAGTTTACTTGCTGAACACAACTCTTCCCACCCAGCAGCACGACCAGATAGTCCAATTCCTCCCCCACACTCCTTCCTCGCAGCCCTGGGCCCTACAAATCACAAAGCCGGATTTGGATACAGTCCAGGGTTTTAAGATAGACTATAAACAGATGCAGGAAATCTACTGGAGTTGTTCTAATGAGCTTTCAGGCCAAGTCCAGTCAGGGTGAGCACCAGAAACAGACTGAGGCTCCCTCAGTTGACCTGTAGATCTGCCCCTGCAATTGTCACCAACCAATAAGGGATAGAGGGTGATTTGGTAGCGAGAGCATGTGGTTTGAAGTCCATTCCAGGCACTGACAGCATGTGACCTTGGGTAAGTCATGTCGCTTTCTAGGCCTCATTTTTCTCATCTGTAAAGTGGGGACAATACCATTGACCTGCCTTACAGGGTGTTTGAGAGGCTCCTTTCATTAATATCTTAGATCCTTGGATGGAAGGAGTTTAGTGCAATATTATTATTAATTACTGTAATTATTATCAGGTGGAAGGAACTGGAGCTTTTCCTCTGAGGCAAAGATTAGCTGGGGTTTTAGTGGCCCACCAAGCACAAAGATATTCCCCTCTTACCATTGGGCCAGATGTCCACTGATTAGAGGTCTGGCCCATAACAATTAAGGACAATCTTCTGTGGCTTCCAGTCTCCATGGGTAACATCTTCAAAAGCACCTAAGTGACAAAGGAGCCCCAAGTCCCCCTGGCTTTTAATGAGACTCAGGTCCCCAAATGCCTGCGTTACTTTGGAAAAGTCTACATCTTGTGCCAATTTCAGGATCCTCCTGGGAGAAACTGAGGCAGGTAATAAGTCAATGAGCAGCAGTAGCAGCAGGGATAGGAGAAGTGGAAACTAACCCTGTCCTCATGTCTAGGTGTCCTTGCAATCAGCAAGAGTTACCACAGCCAGGAGTATGATAAGGAGGGATGGCATGCAGCTTCTTGACATTGGTTATGTATCCAAGTCACATATTGCAACAAGGAGACATTTACCGTATGTTTCCCCCAACTGCAGAACATATCTTAAAAATAAATATGATCCAGTCTAGAAACAGAACATATGGATTTAAACCCAGCCTGTAGTGGGGTGGATCCCCACTCCTACCCTGAAGGGTTAAAAACAGCCCTGGGAGGGGGCTGTGGCTGGAGAAAGCAGCTACTAAGCTGGGCTGATTGGCAAGTGGCTGCAGCTGGGCCACGCCCCAATCAGGCCACAGCTGGCCTGTATAAAGAGGCTGGAAGCCAGGAGGAGGAGTTTCTCTCTGGCTGTAGAGGGAGATGGGCTTGTCTGCAGAGACTTGAGCAGAGTACCTGAGTGGAGCAGGGCTGGGGAAAGGCCTGAGGAGCTCCAGCCTGGAAAGCCCCAGGCTGCAGCCTAGCATAAGGCCAACAGGTACCGGGGGTTGCAGAGGGCAGCGTAGGGGTAGGCAAAGGCAGCAGGTCCAAACCCTCCTTGCCAGTGATGAGGAGGCTGATACTGCAGTCTGCCCCAGGGCATGGGGCTAGATGATGACTGGCAGTAGCTTTATACTGAGGTGAAGTGGGAATAGTGGGTGGGGGTTCCCTGGGAAGGGGAGACCCTAAGACTGAGGGGGTTCTGCCAGGGGGCAGCACTCCAGGTAAAAGGGCACTGGGTCCAGGGAGGGACATGGGGGCCAGAGGACAGGTGGATCACTGGCCTGCAGAGGGAGCTCCGGAGCTGGAATGAGCTAATTCCCAGAAGTCACCAGCAAGAGGCGCCGCAGGAGTGAGTCCGCTCCTCTACACAGCCATAATGTCACCAGTGGCTCCTCTGTGATCCTTCTTGACCTTTAGTTGCTATTTAAGACCATGTGATTCCCAGAACTCAGCCTGCAGCCCTGCCCCATTGTGTCTATTACAATCCCCAGGTCTGGGCAATCCCAAACCACCCAGCATGGAATATTTGAAATGCTAGTCCTGGCATGAGCTGCAGGCACCAGGCCAACTGGGGAAGACAGGAAACGTGTCAAGAGGTTTCAGCAGGGGACTGGGAATGAGAGGGTTTGAGTTCTACTCCCAACCCTCACACTGACTCCCTCTGTGCCCTTCGCAAATCACAACCTCTCCATGCCTCAGTATCCTCATCCATAAAATGGGGATGATAATGCTTACCTACCTACTAGGACTTCTGTGAGAATTAATTACATAGTATTTGATAATGTCATTATTACACAAATGGTAGGAATGGAGGGGAAGGACTGGGCTAGGAGGTTGCTGCTTCTATTTTGTCCTGCAGGTCAGTAAACAAAAGCAACTTCATGGTATTTGCTCTGTGACATCTACTGCTATGTAACATCATGCTGGTATCAGGGCATTTTTTGCATCTCATGAGCTGCAAAACCTGCCAGGGAAAACCTGCAACCATGAAGTATCTGATACAGCCAGAAATCCTGGCACAGAAAAGAGAGACAGCGCAGCTGGAGTTCAGGGGCTGCAATCTTGGCCTGATGCTGTGCATCTTCAAAAGCTATTTCAGGATGATTCACAGGCTCCATAAACCCAGTTGTCAGGATTGAGAACGGGCCCATCACACTCATGACAGGTGGCATCCACTGTTAGAAACAAGCTGGCCAAGCAGTTCAGACCCTCAATCCAGTTCAGACCGGGGTGGGATAGATTTATCCCTTCTCGTACAAGACTGGAGGCCTGATTCTCCTTTGCCCTGCACCATGTGGAGCCACTTTTGCTGCACACAGTAAGTGCAATTACGTAGCATTTCACACATTACGTGCACAGCTGAAGACATCAATACAAGGCCAGGGCACTGGGAGAATCAGGCCCCTGGTGTGGGAAGTATCATCACACAGCTCCCTAAGCCGTACTCAAAGGCAGGGAGCCTGGAGACCAGGGAAAGGACTGAGCACAGAACTCCATTCTCACTTGTGTCCTCCACTCCCATTACCTGTGGGGAAGAATGGCTTCCAGGGACCCTAGCTGTCCTTCTCTAAGCACGAAACTTTCAAGCTCTAAATCTGCCTGGTGACTGATGCTTTCTGAACTGGCCTCAATACAGCCACCTCCAGGGTCCCTGCTCATAGAAGCTCTGACACCTGCTGAAGTAAATGCCAATGTTAACAGAGCTGCAGAGAACAAGGCTCAGCCCACAAACCCTAGCCTCCCTCATCAGAGGCTGCGTGACAGATGCACCACAATCCCACACCTGCAATTATGGCCAGCCACAGTAATTAGCTAGCACCTAGTTGCTGCACAACTGGCTGCTCCTCTCCCCACCCACTTCCATCCAACTTGCCTTCTCAGCTCTGGAGACATGAATGAATGTGTCCAATTCCAGAGAAGGGGGAGAAGCTGCAGGACCAGTGGACTACATGGGGTGGGACTGGAAGGAGCCAGTGAGAAGGCAGGGGCAAGGAAGGGAGAGGTGCGAAAGACAAGGAGGAGCAAGTAAGGACAAAAGAAAGTGAAAAAGGCCGTGTTTCTGAAGGACTGATACTCTCTCCTAGCAGGAGGCCTTGGGTGCCCTGGAGTGACACACAGCCAGGAGGTGAGTGTCTGCTGAGGGATTGCCCAGCGAGTGCCAGGGCAAGCAGCACCCGGCTGATGAGAACCAAGGGGGGTTAAATATTTAAAAGCCAGCAGTCGAATAAGGTGAACAGCAAACAGCTGAAGGGCCTTGGCCAGAGGAGCAGCTAAGGAGTAAGCGTAAGTGGCTGGAGGGCCTGCAGCCTGAGCAAAGAGATACGGGGTAAAAATAACCCGGGTCAAGTCGAGTGGTCTAGATTTTCAGCCTTGCTCCTTGACCTTTTGGGAGCAGGACCCAAGAGCTCAGGTTAAGCCCAGCTCCCCTGCTTGTCACTAGACACAGGAGGCTGCCTGTGGAAACAGGAAGGTCTAAGACAAAAAATTAAGGAGTTTTCAAACCAACAATGGCTCGGAAGAGAGGGCAGTTCCACTCACCTGCTGTACCAGAGCTCCACGTGGGACCCTGGCTGCTCTCGCCGGAGACTCCTTCTGCACTGGAAGCTGGCTGCCTTGTGTCCAGATGTTGGGTTTGGAAGGGAAGCGAGCCACAGGAGCACAGGACAAAGTTCTCCAGCCAGGGGTCAGTGGCAGTGTAACTTGATGTATGTCCAGTCTCCGTGGTAGAAGAACTAAAGCTTATGCTGTGCTCAGCCTTAGTGCAGAAAGCTGCTGGCTCTTCCATGTTGACAGGGGTCACAGAAGTTTTAGTTGAGCTCATTTCCTGTAACGCACTGCTCTGCAGAAAGCTATAGTGATGCAGTGAATGAGAGGTTTGACTTTACTGCTCTACAAAGAGCATCATCATCTCTTAATGGGAGAGACAGCTGCTCAGTACCTATAGCAGCCCCGCCCCCAAGCCTCCTCTCTCCTAGGAAGGAGTCACTGCCAGCTGAACCCGGAGCACCAGTCCAGGGGGATGGGGAGTCTGTGCCAGCTGCTCAGAATGGCTGAAGCTGACTTTGGGGCACTGATCACTCCCATCTGTGAAAGGAGTCAAGGCTCCAGAGTGGCCTCCCTGGGCACTGCCAGCTTGATGGGAATGTCAGTCCTGTGAGGGAGGCTAAAGTCACACAGTCATTGCACTTCTGCTATAATGATGAAACTCCTCATACATCACCTGGATTCCAGCAACGTTGAAAAGGTCCCATCAGCAGAATAGTCCAGACCCACAGCTGATTGCTTCCACCCCGGACCACAGGGCATGAGGGTATTAATCTCTTTGTGCTCTGAGTCAAAGCCTGCATGAAATGCATCTGCAAGACATAGAACAGGGCAGGTGACCCGAGACTCCTGGGAGCCCTAGGGTCAGTACAGGTGTGACTCGGAAAGGAAACTAACAAAGGTTGGTGCTTGTGGGCAAACACAACAGGGCTCTCCCCGTCATTATTAATGACTGAATTCTGGTTATGACTCTGGAATGGTGCAGTGGAAATGCTCAGGTTTTGTATTGAGTTTTACTGAAGTGAATTGCGGGTCCAGGGTCAAATGGCTGCACTGGGCTACCCCCCTTATTAGCTTGGGAGTGGGATTCCTCTACTTATAAACTATTATTATGTTGCTAGCAACTCTTAGTATTCATGATGTAGCTTGGTGCTTTGCACCCAGTCCAACCTTGACAAGGCATTTGGGTACCGTGAGAGATGTAGGTGCAACCTTCGGATTTTCACTTGCCAGGCTGGTGAAGGGCAAGACATTAGGAAAGTGACATGCTACCTCATTAGCATGACCTTGATTGCTTTCATCACCATGTATTTTTTGACAGGTTTCCATGCCCTGTGTGGGACTTTTGTCCTGCCCTTCCACCCCATTTCCGTTGGCGCTGAAGTTTGGTGCTGTTGGCCATTTTGAATTTTTTTTATTATTATTTTTGTTTGTGTTTGAATGGGGGAAGTGTTGTGCTTGAATACACTGAGAGAAAGGTTAAAAGACTAGAGTGAGAGAAGCTTTAAAGCTGAAAAAGAAAGTTGGGGTAAAGTTTGGAGAAAAAGGTTAAAAGACTAGTGAGAAAAGGCAGGTGTTAGTAATGGGAGATTCGATCATTAGAAACGTAGATAGCTGGGTCTGTGATGACCGGGAGAACCATATGGTGACTTGCCTGCCTGGTGCGAAGGTTGCGGATCTCTCAAGGCATCTAGACAGACTTATGTGTAGTGCTGGGGAGGAGCCGGTGGTCATGGTACATGTAGGTACCAATGACATAGGGAAGAGTAGGAGAGATGCCCTGGAGGCCCAACTTAGGCTGCTATGGAAGAGACTGAAATCCAGGACCTCTATGTTGGCATTCTCAGAAACGCTCCCAGTTCCACGCGCAGGGCCAGGTAGGCAGAAAGAGCTCCAGAGTCACAATGCGTGGATGAGAGGATGGTGTAGAGAGGAGGAGTTTAGATTAATTAGGAATTGGGGAAACTTTTGGGATGGGGGGAAGCACCTATACAGGAGAGATGGGCTCCACCTAAACCAAAGTGAAACCAGACTGCTGGCACTTAACATTAAAAAGATTGCAGAGCACTTTTTAAACTAGGAGATGGGGGAAAGCCGACTGCTGCAGAGGAGCATGTGGATCAGACAGAGACTTCTCTTAGAGGAGAGTCTATTGATAGAGATTCTCTGGGTTATAGTCAGGAGCAGAGGATGGAAGAGGATAATGTAAGGGCCAGATCAGATGAGAAACATTCACATAAAAGGGAATCTGACATCAGAAAAGAGCAGACAATTAAACAGTGACAAGTTTTTAAAGTGCTTGTACACAAATGCTAGAAGTCTAAATAATAAGATGGGTGAACTAGAGTGCCTCGTGATAAAAGAGGATATTGATATAACAGGCATGACAGAAACCTGGTGGACTGAGAGCAATCAATGGGACATCATAATTCCGGGCTACAAAATATATTGGAAGGACAGAACAGGTCGTGCAGGAGAGGGAGTGGCACTGTATGTGAAAGAAAATGTAGAATCAAATGAAGTAAAAATCTTAAGTGAATCCACATGTTCCATAGAATCTCAATGGATAGTAATTTCATGCTCTAAGAAGAATACAACATTAGGGATCTATTATCGACCACCTGACCAGGACAGTGATAGTGATGATGAAATGCTAAGGGAAATTAGAGAGGCTACCAAAATTAAGAACTCAGTAATAGTGGGGGGATTTAAATTATCCCCATATTGACTGGGAACATGTCACCTCAGGATGAAATGCAGAGACAAAATTTCTTGATACTTTAAATGACTGCTTCTTGGAGTCTGGTACGGGAACCCACAAGGGGAGACGCAACTCTAGATTTAGTCCTGAATCCTCTGGGCGGCCCTGTGAAGCACTGGCTAGCCTAATTAATCTTATCTGTTTTTAAAATGTAAAAAAAGCTCCAGCTCCAGCCTGTGTTGTATTATTTTAATAAAATCTATGAACCCAAAACAAACACAGACGCTCAGCACATGGATTGCAAACATTTAAAAACAAAGGCATTCTGATAATGCAACAGAAAAAAATCATACTTAAATCTAAAAGCCCTACAAAAATAAAAGCTTACTATAACTTTCACATGGATTTGTTAAAAAGTGGGGAGGAAAATAAACTTCTCTCTAATCCACTGGATTACAAAATAAGGGGAATATAAACTAGCTGTTACTAAGGTTCTGGTGTTTTAAACCTGGGGTGTTTCTGCCTGCTCTATTTTATTGAAACACACCAGTAAATAAAGGGATGTGTCTTCATATAGGTTTGTCTTTTAAAGTGTTTATTCCTTTACAAAACTTAATATAATTTTTACTTGTATTTGTTAAAAAGCAGGCAAAGAAGCACCCTTCTTATCTCTAACCTACTGCCTTACAGAGGCTGTTTTTGCTGACAGCTGCTTTGCTGCAAAAGCCTGCTGCTTCAAATTGTCCTTACTAAAAAAAATAACCAGTATTAGCCTAAAACCTAGGGAAAAACTTTATTACTATACATTACTTTTATAAACAGGTTTTCCGTGTTTTTAACCCTGAGTTGTTTCTACAGACTTACATTTTATTAAAACATTTATGCCAATGGGGCTAAATGAAAAAAGTGTCTTCACATAGTCTGCTTTTCAAAGGGGTTTTCTTCTTTTCTAATCCACTGCCTTCACGGGGATGTTTCAAGTGGTTCTCACTAAAATCCCCATAGGAAAAAAAAATTAAAACCTTTTTCTTAGTAAGGGTTTCTGAGTTTAGGCCTGGGACGCTTCTGCATGGTCTTTTTTTATTGAAACATCCTCATAAATAAAGAAATGTGATTTTTAGATAGGTTTGTCTTTTAAAGTGTTTATTCCTCTACAAGTTTTTCACCTTTGTTAAAAACTTTAACAAATTACTTTCATAAACTGACTAGCTGTGGTTTTAACCCTGAGGTAATTTCTTTTATTTTACCTTGTTAATAAGATTAGTTACAAATCAATGCCTTTTTACATAACAAAAGAAAATTGTTTAGTTGAACAAGTATTTGGTATAATTTTGTTTTAAATGCAGGCCTAGGGCTTCCTTGTTATGTTCTGGCCTTCTTATCTCCGATCCACTAACTCACAAACGCTGATTTTGTTTAAAAAGCATACTGCTTCAAAATGTTCTTACTTAAAAAAAAAGTGTTAGTCTAAAACATACGAAAACGTTATTACTTTTATAAACAGGTTTTTAGGCCTGGGTTTTTGCAAATTCACATTTTGTTAAAACACTTATGCCAATGGGCTAAATAAAGAAATGTCTTCAGATAGCCTGTTTTTCAAAGGGGTCTTCTTCTCTCTAATCCACTACCTTCAAAATGCTCTTACTAAAAATAACCACGTTAGTCTAAAACTTTTTTTTTTACTTTTATAAACAGTTTTTTAACCCTAAACTGTTTCTGCATATTTACATTTTATTAAAACACCTATGCCAAAGGGGCCATATAGCCTATTTTTCAAAGGGGACTTCTTTTCTAATCACTACCTTCAGAAGGCTGTTTTAAGTGCTTCTTACTAAAACCTTCTTCTTGTCAGGTTTAGACCAGGGGTGTGTTTTTATTGAAATACCCCTGTAAGTAAAGGAGTGTCTTTAGGTGGGGTTTTTCTTAAGTGTTTATTTCATAAGTTAAGAGGGAATTTTAGGCATTACTTTACAAATAAACACACCTTTACTAGTGTGTGCTAGTTAGCATTTGTGACAGGGGTTTGTTTGTTTAGTTTAGAGCAAAGCAGGTGGCCTCTTAAAAAAAAGAAACAAAGTCAAAAATCATAGGCTCCATACCTTAGCTTTTTTAAACGTTAAGGGTAAAAAAAAGCTTTCCTTTTATATGGTAAGCTTATTTACACTTAAAGTTACTGTTCTTTTTAGTACAAGGCTTTCTTATCTCTAATTACAAAAGCTTCTTTTTTTACATTGTTCTTACTAACCATGTTAGCCTAAAACCTAGAAAAAAATTTATATACAGATTTTGAAACCTAAACTGTTTCTCCAAACTTACATTTTATTAAAACACTTATGCACATGGGGCTAAATAAAGAAGTGTTTGTTCCTTTAAAAACTTTCACCTCTTTGTTAAAAAGTGGAAAAAAACCAAGCTTCTTCTCTCTAATTTAGTGGTTAACAAAATAAAAAAAAATCAACTGTTACTAACTTGTGGGGTTTTAAACCTGGGGTGCTCTATTTTAATAAAACACCCCTGTAAATAAAGGGCTGTGTCTTTAAGTCAATATAAAGCAGAGCTTTATTCCATTACAAAACTGAATGTAACTAACTTGTGTTTGTTAAAAATCAGCCTCCTTTTTAATCACAGCTATCATCTGCAATAGCCTATTGTTTTATATTGGGTTTACAAAAAACAAAAAACAACCAGTGCTAGCCTAAAACCTAGAAAAAAAACCTTTAAAATTGTTTGTTACTAAAGCTTATGGTTTAAACTTTTATTAAACTCCCTTTGTAAAAAAAGTAGGTCTGATTCTTTAGATAAGAATAAGGCAGTTAAAAGGAAGGGGAGGGGGAATAAAGGGAGTTGGCTCTTGTTTAAAATCTTGGGCCACTAAAATTGGTTCTGAAAATAAATTTTATAACGCAGTTGTAAAACAACTTCTGATTGGCCCAATCCAAGGGTGATGATAAACAGCCTGAAAGTTTCTAAGCTGTGCCATTGCCTCATTTTACAGAAAAACAGTCAAGATAAAGCTCTCACTCTCCGATTCAACCATGTGCTCTTTCCTTTGTTCTTTCTTTTAGCCTCTTTTTTCTTAACCTACCCTGATACTGAATGCTTTTTTATTATGTGCTTAGTAAATTTCCTTTTTAAACCTAGCTTTTAATGTTTTTTAGCCAGTTTTTGGCTCTGTGCTTAGCAAATTTTCTTTTTAAACCTAGTTTTGTTTTTCGTCAGTTTTTCACCACATGCTTACTAAATAGGTTTTGTCTTAGTTTTTAATACTGTTTAATGCTTTTGTTATTCACTTTATCATGTGCTTACTAATTTTTCTTTTTAATCCTGTTTTTATAGCTTTTAATGTAAGGTAAAGAGCCTTTGGACTACAGGATTGGCTCAACAAGTTCATTCTGTGACCTAACTGTAAAACAGCCTCTGAGTGGTCCATCAAAAGAAGGGGCTAGCTTCCCACGAGCATGGCCCAAAACAGCTATCATTTCACTACCAACAGTCAAGGGGGCAGGATGTTTTGCTCTCCCTGTGTTCAGCAACACCAGCATTCTATTCTTTAATAACCTGCCCTTTACCAACAGCAAGCCTTACTCAATGTATCTAAGCACAAACACACGGTGGGGTAAAATGTTTCGCTCTGCCTCTGTTCAGTGTAACAAACACTCTATTCTTTAATAACAAAGCTCCTTACTCACTCACATCCAATAAACTTACCTGAACGTCTCTCACTCTAAACTTTCAATGTATCGAATTTTCTATTCTTTTATAGCATACCTTTACAAGCCACCTTTTTTCAATAAACCTTACCCAAAGTTTAAACTTCTCTCACTCTAGTCTTTTTTTCTCTCTCAATGTATCCAAGCACAACACTTCCCCCATTCAAACACAACATTTTTTTTTCAAAAGTGACCAATGGCGCCAAACTTCAGGGCCAATAGAAACAGGGTGGAAGGCCGGGATAAAAGCCCCACACAAGGCATGGAAACCTGACAAAAATGCATGGTGATGAAAGCTATCAAGGTCATACTACTTACCTCTATGGAGGTGTGGGGTTGGAAGGAACCAAGATGCCAACTTTACCAATGAATGAGCACTGTCAACTGCCGTGACACCTGCTATACCCTCTCCAGAGTGTTGTCTACCATGATAACAGTTGGATGCAGCAGTAGGGGGCAACTTTGCCTTGACCCTTTTGACACCCACTGTGTCAACAATGATGCCCAACAGGAATAGAGTGCTGCCCTCATTGCAGGGAGGAGGTGACTTTGATACAAATTCCCTATTTCCACACACTGATGGCTAAAGGGGGGTTCCAAAGAAGATGGAGCTTGGCTGTTCTCAGTGGTTGCAGATGAGAGAACAAGGAGTAATGGTCTCAAGGTGCAGTTGGGGAGGTCTAGGTTGGATATTAGGAAACACTATTTCACTAGGAGGGTGGTGAAGCACTGGAATGGGTTACCGAGGGAGGTGGTGGAATCTCCTTCCTTCAAGGTTTTTAAGGCCCGGCTTGACAAAGCCCTGGCTGGGATGATTTAGTTGGTGTTGGTCCTGCTTTGGGAAGGGGATTGGACTAGATACCTCCTGAGGTCCCTTCCAACCCTGAGATTCTATGATTCTAACGGTGCAAAGAGGAGGCCTGTGTACCAGAGCATAATCCTGCCATGTCTGCTTGATTCAGTAATGCTGAGTTACTGATCCCAAGGAAGCAGGGGTAGCTAATATTGCCCCTCTGTTTATCAAGAGGTGATCCTAAAACAGGCTTCCATTTGCCTGGACCACATCCCAAGCCCACTGGGAGGAGACCAACCTGCAGCTTGTGGAATGCAGGATCTACTATCAGGCTGATGTTTTGCTTGGCGAGTTGAAGGCTCCTCATCGGTTGAACTGATGAGCTTTTCCAGCCACTTGAGCTGGGCTCTTCGACGACGACGGTAATTGGCAAACCAGTTATAGACCTGAATTGGCTTCAAGTTCGTATCCTGAGCCAAAGTGTCCTGCAAATCCAGGTAACCAGGGGAAAAAGAATAAACCACATCCAAATAACCATGCCCGTCCCTCCAGTTTCCAAAAGCAATCAAACAATATGAGCTTCCAGACCCTCATGCAGGTCCCCGGAGAACATGCATAGCTCCCACTGATTGATCAGCTCATAAAGAGGAAGAGAACAGAAAAAGCTAATTCTCCCTTGACATCCTACGAGAGAAAGGGAACCCCAAGAATCCCAAGGGGTTTTTGCCTTATTTGTAATTTAACGGCTATAAATAACCAGCTAATGGAAATAAGCACATTTTTAAAAGGGAAGGTAATTTACCACTGAAACACAAATTATTGGGCTCAACACAGGAATCACTGGGTGAAATTCTCTGGCCTGCCTTATGCAGACTAAACTCTCATAATGGTCCATTTTGGCCTTAAAAATAATCTATGACAGATCTTTAAAATCTCTTGTGTATTACATTAAAAATCTATATTAAGAGAACATTTGATTTAAGCAATCAAAAGTCCAGAAATGCCACAGTTAAGGTTGCACATGTAACCTTTACTCGTCTCCCTTGTATATATTCATTACTATAACCTTTCATTAAATGATCATAGATTTCTTAAATACAGTATAACAATTTTTCTCTGTTAGATATACGTGTAGCATCTTGCAATATATTTTCATACTTTTAAACTTACTATATTATCATTGTGATAATGAAACTATGTCTTTATTGATTTTGGCTATTTATATAATAGATTTTCCTCTTTCTCAAGTAAGTAGTTCAATAATTTAGTCAACATACATGTATTATATATTTTGTTTTCAATGAGAAGTGCAACCTTCCTTGGGTGTAATTCAAGGAAGTTAACTATAAAGCTAATTTAGTCACAAACTTGGGGGCCTTATACATGCTATCAAATTTCACTGTTACTCTATGTTGTTGTATTTAATCAGTGGAATACTGTGTAAGAATGGCTTATTGTGTGCATTGCATAAAATAACTTTAAGAGACTCGAAGTAGTACACATGCACATATCTAAGGTTGTAGAAAAATTATTATATTAAACTACTTGATAGATTACAAGATCATGTAGCATAATGCTCACACACTACAGGACAAAGTTATGCTCTAGTGTGCTACTTTCCACTGTCATTTCCTGACTTCTAAACACTTAACAGAGCAACCTTAGCGTTCTCTTAACACAGATTTTTGTAAGTTGCTGCTGTTTTTAATGAAAAGATATATTATAAAACATATTTCATAATGCAGAACTAAGCTAAACATGTCCAGAATAACCTGTTCCCCATACACCGTGGGGGCTTGAAGGAGGGAGCCCCTTGAGTGAAAATTTTAGGAGCGCTGCAGTTTTTACCTTATAAAACAGTGAATCAGACAAGTATCAGAGGGGTAGCTGTGTTAGTCTGAATCTGTAAAAGCAGCAAAGAGTCCTGTGGCATGTTATAGACTAACAGATGTATTGGAGCATGAGCTTTTCTGGGTGCATGCATGCATCCGATGAAGTGGGTATTCACCCACGAAAGTTCATGCTCCAATACATCTGTTAGTCTATACCATGCCATAGGACTCTTTGAATCAGACAAGGATTCCTGCCAAGTCCTGGCTCATTCAGAGGCCACTTTCACTACATTTGTCTCTGTCCAGCTAAGATAGATACACATATGCACAGGGCTGACTATTTTGGCTGCAAACTTTACAAGCCTAGCAAGAAAATGGGTTATAACTCAGTCAAATCACAACCAGTTAGCACCAGAACACCTACGGTGCTTCTCAGGGAGAGCTATTTCCCTGCCAAATTTCACCCAGTCAGTTCAACACTAGAGCTGTTAGAACACTATTATAACAGGGAAGACATTTTCTCCCACTTCTTTGCTCCACAGAACGACTGAGTTTCTTTTGCTTAAGCTTAAAAAAATATTAGAACGCACGCTCCTTTGGGCAACGATCAAAGATGAGAAACTGCAGTCCGAAACCTGACTGAAACAAGGGATTAGATCGGAAACATTTATGTTGCCTTGATCACAGTAGCTGCTGCTGTTCCTGTGCAAGGCAAAGTTCAGCAACAGCCCAAGTAACATTGTAGCATATAGCATCCATACCCGCTGATCCATGTTTGGATTCACTGTCACATTTGCAGCAAATCTGTGCAGCGTTTGGCGCACTTTTTCTGGATAGTTTCGATTCGTTGTGCCTTCAGGACAGAGGAAACTGGTGGAGGATTCCTGTGCAGAAAAGAAAGTATAATCACCAAGGTCCCAAAACTGCACCATTAAATTCAATGGAAGTTTTGCCATTGATTGCAATAGGAGTAGGCCAAAGTTTCAAGTTAATGGTGAAACCTGTTCCCCAAGAAAGGTCCATCTTAGGATGTGAATACAGCCTTTTAGTTTCCATCCAACACACCCCCAAATTACAGTAAAGGAAGAGCACCAGATCATCCCCCTGCCAAGGTACCTCTTCCTGCACCGGAACTTCTGCACTGATGTCAGGGAATCTGTGTGGTGTTTCTCCATGTCTTTGTGGTAGTGGATCTCATTCCAAAGTTGCACCAGCTCCTTCTTCTCTTTCACCCTGCAACACTAAGACAATAGCAAGGGCTGAGCACACCCTCTCCAGACAGTCAACCAATGTCTTTTACAGAGGGGATAAAACCCCTCAGCACCCTGAAAGTACTGAAAGGGATTCATGCTGGATCTGCTGAGTTGGTAGCCTTCCCCAAAAGTATGAGTCTCTTGCATGGCCCACTATTACTTCTCAAACCTGCCCAGGGCACCCCGTGCAAGAAAAGAGCTCATTATGCACCTGTGCCTTTTTTTAAAAAACAGCGAATTTGGACCTGGTGCATGGTCCAAAGCCAACAGCTCTGGAAACTGAAGTCTCTTCTCTCCACAGAGCACACACAGCATGATCACTAGCAGCCCAAGCTACCTCACACCATCCCACCCATGGGCTTCATCCTACAAGGGGTTGAGCACTTAGGACCTGATCCAGCAAGACACTTAAGGACGGTGAGCTTTAAGCACAAGAAGGATCCCAATTCCAATGGGAATTGGGCTTCTGTGGTCCCTGGAGTCTTTCACATTCGAAAAAATGCTCTCTTTTACTAAGAAATGTTTTGTCCATGATTTCCCTACAGAGCTCAGCACTGTGTACCCCTCCCCCAAACTCCTCAGGGACCTCAACAGGGATGTTCTGACTCCTGATATGTATGTTATCAGAGCTTGTCTAACACCACTTCTTCGCCATCTCTGTATTTCCACTGAAGTAACCACTAATTGCACATTCCTACCTCCAGGAGTCTGCAGGCTGTGTCATGCTGTCCCCTGTGGATAAGGACAAGCACACAGGCTCGGACTACACTGATGTTGGTGAGGAAATATTCCTGAAGCTTGCACCCCATCATTGCCTCAACCAGCTTCTCCAGGCTGGGAGACACGCTCTGAACATCGCCACAGAGTTGTCCTGCTAGATCCAGCAGCTTGGCCTGTGGAGGGTCCTTGTTTTCATTCTTACTAAGCAGCGCCATGAACCGCTTCATGCTTATATTCGTCCAGACACCTCTTCTATGCAACAAAGAAACAGCATCTTATGTGTGAGCTGCTAGACGAACACTCCCCTCCCTATCAAGACACACTGCTAGCTTCTAATTCTCCCTTATGCTATCTGTTAAAATACTTCACTGCACTTCAATAGCACTTTCTACCTGACTGTCTCAAATTACAAAGAGTAATTAAGCCTCTCAATCCTCCTGTTAAGACAAGAAGCATTCCAATTTGCAAGTGGGAAAACGGAGACACAGAGAGGTGCAGTGACTTGCCCCAAATGACAAGACAGTGGAACACTTTGTAATCATCAAACTTAGAGAACAAAAGCCCTTTCTTGCTAAAAGACAGGGCAAATGAGCATCAGTAAAAGTTAGAGACAGCAAACACTGAATATGTGGGATCTTTCAAATAATTATTTATAAAAATGATCCTCCCCCAAAACACTTGGTCTGCTACATAATTATAACCACTGACCAGGTGGTGCAAAATCTAATTATCCAGCAGAATGGAATAACTAAAACCTCAGTCCGGATAAGAGAGATCAAGTTACTGGCTGTTCACTGCAAAAACACTGACATGGAGCATCTAAAATTCCACAGTGCAATAAATTACAGGAACACATGACCTGTAGCTGATTCACTGGTCTCCTGTATTCTTGTCAAGTATCAGAGGGGCAGCCATGTTAGTTTGGATCTGTGAAAGCAGCAAAGAGTCCTGTGGCACCTTATAGACTAACAGACGTATTGGAGCATGAGCTTTCGTGGGTGAATACCCACTTCGTCGGATGTGAATACCCACTTTGTCAGATGCATCCGACGAAGTGGGTATTCACCCACAGCAGCTCATGCTCCAATACATCTGTTAGTCTATAAGGTGCCCCAGGACTCTTTGCTGCTTGTATTCTTGTACATGCCATCAAGTGGTAACTGCCCTGCACACTGGACTTTGGAAGGAGTACCGACAGAATCAGCCATATATTCACCTCTTGAAGGATAGGATAGAACAGTGGTTCTCAAACTGTGGGTTGGGACCCCAAAGTGTGTCGCGGACCCGTTTTAATGGGGTTGCCAGGGCTGGCGTTAGACTTGCTGGAGCCCAGGGCCAAAGCCCGAACCCCACAGCCCAGGCTTTGGCTTTGCCCCTGCCACCTGTGGCAGCGGAGCTTGGGTGGGCTCAGGCTTCGGTCCCCGTTCCTGGGGTCAGGTAGTAATTTTTGTTGTCAGAAGAGGGTCACAGTGCAATAACGTTTGAGAACCCCTGGGATAGAATGCAACTGGCTAAGAACCAGAGAAAGAGTTTAGCTAAGTAGACTAGACCACATGGGCAAGTCATCCATTGCGGCCCTCAGGCTTTGTCTCCACTACAAAGAAGGTGTGTTTTTGCATCGAGCTGGCCATCTCACCGTATAATCCTAGTGGAGATAAGGCACAGGGACTTTCACCTTGATGTAGCTAGCTGGGGTTGATCTCAGGTTTCAATGAGGTGAAAACTTCATAGCCTGGGCTCTGCTAGGATTTTACATTGAGATACCTACAGTGATTTAAGCACACAAACTTTTTACTGCAGTGAAGACAAAGCTGTATCCCCTTTTCTTGATGAGGAAAAGGGTGTATTATTAAATTTGTTAACTAATCTGTGTTAAAATCATATGGAAGACAAGGCAGTTGTAGGTTTTAAACGTATTAGCTGGGCAAGGTAAATCCTAGCATTGAATCATTGTTGGCCCATGCTTAAGTCTTCTCCCTCCCCTTCCCCCCCCACCTTTTTATTTAAATGATGCCTTTATTTGGCTGCTTAGCATTAGTTTTATATTTTATTTTTAATCTATTGCTTGAAGATTAGGAAATTCAAGTTTACCTTGACTAGCTAACATGAGTTAAAACTACGACACCCTTGTCCTCACCAGTGGGGTCCCACAGCTCAGACTGTTCTGGTGGAGGCACAGGAGTTTCCCAGGTGATAGCCAGGCACTTAGGCCCAAGAAGCGTCTCCTGTGATGCGGGGGAGGCCTCGCCCACGCGGGGAGGGGGCGGGGTGTGAAGCAGCCCCCGGGGCCTGGGGGGGCGGGGACTCTAACGCCGGCAGCGGGGGGGTAAGGGGGGCTCAGACGCGTCCAGGGCCCGCAGGCAGGAGCCCACCGAGGTGTTTGGGTGGGTCTAGAACAGCCTCTTGTCCAGCCGCTACTCAAGGGCCAGCGGAATGGCGGGGGCCGCTGCCCCCTCTCCCCGCAGCAAGGCGGGCCCGGGCCGGGGTGCACAGCCCACGTACCTCCGGGGGGGCGGACATCGCTGTCTGGGCACCGCTCCCAGTCCCTCCCGGTCCAGCGATGCCAAGCGGCGCCGGGACCTGCCGCGGGGGGCAGCTCGGGGCTCCGCGCCGCCCACACCCCCGGCCAGGCGCCCGCAGGCCCCGCCTCGGTTCAGACCGACTTACCGCTGGGTCGTCGCGTGTGAACGCTGCACGGGCAAGGGCCGGAGCGCTTCCCACCTCCCAGCCCAGCATGGGGGAGAGACAACAGCCCCCCCCCCCCCAGTGCTGCAAGGGCCGGAGCGCTTCCCACCTCCCAGCCCACCATGGGGGTTATACAACAGCCCCCCCCCCCCCCAGTGCTGCAAGGGCCGGAGCGCTTCCCACCTCCCAGCCCAGCATGGGGGAGAGACAACAGCCCCCCGCCCCCCCCGTGCTGCAAGGGCCGGAGCGCTTCCCCCCTCCCAGCCCCGCCGGGGGGAGAGACAACAGCCCCCGCCCCCAGTGCTGCAAGAGCCGGAGCGCTCTTCCCACCTCCCAGCCCAGCATGGGGGAGAGACAACAGCCCCGCGCCCCAGTGCTGCAAGGGCCGGAGCGCGCTTCCAACCTCCCAGCCCAGCATGGGGGAGAGACAACAGCCCCCCGCCCCCCCCAGTGCTGCAAGGGCCAGAGCTCTTCCTACCTCCCAGCCCAGCATGGGGGAGAGACAACAGCCCCCCGCCCCCCCAGTGCTGCAAGGGCCGGAGCGCTTCCCACCTCCCAGCCCAGCATGGGGGAGAGACAACAGCCCCCCGCCCCCCCATTGCTGCAAGGGAAGCAACGCGAGGCCCCACCTGCACTGGGGAGCAGAGGCTTAAACCACGTGCACCAGGGAGGGGCGAGGAGTGGGATTGAATTCTGGAGGGGGTTGGGTTAGGACCGTTGAGAGGGTTAAGCCATCTGCGCTGGGCAGGAGGGGCCGAGGGGGTGATGGAGGATTAAACTATTTGCAAAAGGGGAGAGTGGGTCACAAAGCTGAGGGGCACCGGCTGAGCCCCCTATAATTCAAGTCCAGCCGGTGTTTCCATATCATCCCCCTTTTCAGTTGTTTGCAATTTTGCATTGGGGAGCCCTGAAACTTCCCCCCTCTGGCCTGTGCCCAATGCCAGCGTTTGTTTGTATTTATTTTAAAGGGAAATTGGAGAGGAAACCTTTCTGTTAGCACAACAACGCCTGAGCTGTTGCAAACAGTTCTAGGACCTGAGTGTTTGGGGCCCAATCCTGGATTGCATCAAAACCACAACTCCCAGGCTGAACATGTGCTTCTTGGAATCATGGTGGAAATCCACCTTGATTTGCCCAACCTTAAAAAAAAAATCTTATTTTGCTCATGCAAGTGGGATTACACAAGGAAAATGGTAATACAAATTTCAAAACGTGTAAGGCACTCTGTTATCCCGATGATGAGCACAGTACATTCAGATAGGCAAATCAAAAACCAGCTCAGCTAGATGGTTATGCATGGCAAGTCTCTCTCCTTGTGACAATGCCATAGAATTTAATAGAAATCAGAAACTTTTCCATCGTGTTTTTGAACCATACTAGCAAATACAATAAATAATGATAACCCTGTTATATAATTGTATAGGATGGTTAAAAAGGAACTCACAGAAAGCAGCAGTGCCCTTTTAGATTTCATGGGGAGGGGGCAACTTTCAGCAGGAATCCAGAGGCCGTTTAGGTGCCTGGAAGTTCTTGGATTATTTGAAGAATAGAAGTATAAAAAGGAGTCTATTTCAGGATTGTTTGTTGTGATTATTTCTTATATGTTTAATAATTCATGAAGGTTTACTGCAACAAAATGACCAACACAGGACAAATAGGAAACTAAGCAAGTTATGCAATCTGCACCCAGTGCCAAATAAAACCTAATTTCAATCTTAGAAAACAACCAGGGTCCGAGCATACAGAATTTCTTCCATGGGAATGAGGAGTACTTGTGGCCAGTGGCGTAGCCAGGTTCTAACATCGGGGGAACGCACACATATAAAATATAAAATTACTAATTACATACTTTTAAATTTGTTATACATATTTATACATATTTATTTGTACTTAAAATAAAAACACAAGAATGATCCAGCCATGGAAGGGTTTGCACAGCCTGCATTTCACAGGAGAACTTTAGATTATACTTAGATATACTTTAGAGATTCTAGAAAGTAAATGACAGAATACAGTAGTTTATAATTGTCCCAGGTTTAAAAAAAATACTGACCATTTTTTCCAGTTATTAATTTCATTTTAAAATCAATCAATGAAATGCACTTTATTTATAATAGATTGTAATATTAAAGCCACCGAAAAGGCATGGCAAATGCAAGTCTTATGAAATTTGGTGAGCAAAGATCTCATAGCTCTTCGGGGTTGGACGAAGCAGTAATTTCCCTTAAAGCAGCTTTATTCATGGGTTTTTTAAACAAAAGACATCTCTACGACACAGGTTGGCAGTCTAACATTTTTGAAACACTGAGTACTGAGTCCCTCTAGATGCCTTAGATGGAAGGCTCATACACCAAGCATGAGGGGGAACAGTTGTTCCCCTTTTAAGAAACAGCAAGAAAAGGACAGAGAGAGACCCCAATGGGACTGGTTTGTGCCAACCCAGAGAGAGTGGGGCTGTTTTACTAGCTTTAGCAGGGGCTCCTAACAAGAAGGCCTCTGTGGGGGGGGGGAAAGTTCAGGGGGATTGGATTGTTTACTAGATCTGTAAACAACTCGTTATTTAGTCACTAAAGTGACACCACACCCTCCTGCCAGAGATGTTAAGACCAACAGGCAGAGCCAGAGACCTGCCTGTTTCCAGACAAACGCATCATGCAGCGCTTTAATGAGGGCTGCTCGAAAATGGGTGCAGGCTA
This sequence comes from Mauremys reevesii, assembly GCF_016161935.1. Taxonomy (NCBI): domain Eukaryota; kingdom Metazoa; phylum Chordata; order Testudines; family Geoemydidae; genus Mauremys; species Mauremys reevesii. The sequence continues at coordinate 34,195,342 of NC_052634.1, read as the reverse complement.
CTACGTGTCCATGTTATAAACCCCAGAGCAAAGGGACTCGCTTCATATCTGTAGTTGTCAAACCACAGGGCCGTAGAAAATTCCCCACCACCCCGGATTCCGGAATTCGCTCCTCGCCTCCTTTCCCAGCACCCCAGCCCGACCCGGAAGGCTGGGGATGACCTTTGTGTGGAAACCTTGTGCTGTGGTTGTTGCACGCCAACAAGTAGGGAACACATTTGGGTCGCAGCCTGCTCTACCTGACGAGCCCCAAGTCCAGGCGTGTAAATCAGAAGAGAAATCGGCCCTTGATTATTTCCACTTAGACGTGCAGAGGACAAAACAGCAACAAAAGTCATTGGGTGCCCAATATTTATCTGCTGTTCCTGAGCTCTGCTGCCCAATCAACTCAAATCAAGGCCACATCTCTCAATCTCTGTACAAACCCTTGTGATAACACAGGCCATGGCGAGCCAGGAAGATGGGCTCCCTCTTGCAGCATGACAGGGGAACATACAAGGAAGGTTTCATTTTTGTTACCAAATATTCTTTGACTTCCTAGGAACTACTCCCCGAAGCAGATTTCCCCCCTTAAAACGTGCTTCAGAAACGTCTACACTAAAACTGCTTGTCCACAGACTTAAAAGTGTAGTATCTTGGCGAAATGGGCACGCACGTTTATATCTCCCAATAGATAAGCAAGCTGAAAGGCGCAGCTTCTTCCTTGTGCTTCTAGTACAGCGAGTGTACCCAGCAGAAGTAACCATTCCTGTGCAAAATGCTATTCTGTGTCTGCCCTGGGGAGAGGAGGGGAATAGATGCTTAGATCTGCTTTGCAGAAGACCGGAAAGAATTTGACCTATTTAGATTAGTCTCTGAAATATGTTTTTTCAAATATTTGGGGCTTAACAGATCGCGTAGCTGGTCAAAGAGCTAATACTATGCACGGAATAAATCACTGGATTTGGGGGAAAGTTTTGGGGACGGGGGCGCTGATTGGTTTAGGGCTGCGATGGGAAGAGCCAGCGCTGGGACAAAAAAATGTTTCTTCCTCCAGCAAGAGGAGCAGAGAGGGCAAGAGACCAGCAAGGGTCCTAACAGTGGAGAGACACTCCGCCGGGACCCCTGGGCAGACGGAGAGCGCTGTGGCTTTAAGAAACGTGCAGCGAGTTTTCCAGGGTGCCTTAGTGACAGCTCACATCTATGGGGAGTTTGCAGGAGGTTCTTCCAACTAGATTAGGCTGAGTGAGCGCTAGATGGGGTGATATATTAGCGAGACTGGCTGCTCAAGAGGTGTTTGCCTTCCCCGCCACACAGCCACCTTGCTCTGCATGGGCTTGCCGGGGGCCAACAGGGCTGCTGCTCCTCAGCCTCCCTCCCCCACCATACTGGGGGGCTGCGCTGCTGCCCCTTCTCCTCCCAGCAAAGCCCACCCCTGCCTGGGTGGCATGTGCCAAGCGGGGCTTGGCTTAGCGAGCCGGGAAGGTATGGCCGGGCGGGAGCCTCCTCATCCCCAGGGAGCCAGGCAACCAGGCGACGCTGCCTACAGCCCCAGAGTGAGCAACCAGGGCTGGGGATGCGGGAGGGCGGTGCGGAGCCCAGAGCCAGCTTGTGGCAGCATGCAAAGCTTGGCTCTGGACTCCGAGTCCAGAGCCCGGTGCTGGCTGCCCTGAAAGGCGCCACTTTTGGAAAATGTGCTCAGGAGGAGCGGCTGCTCTCCCTGCTCCCCCTCCTAGCTACGCTACTGCTTGTGGCACCTGAGAGACTAACACATTTAGTTGGGCATAAGTTTTCGTGGGCTAGAACCCACATCATCAGATGTATAGAGTGGAACATACAGTAGGAAGAAATAAATGTGTTACTCTCTCAGGTGCCACAAGTACTCCTTGTTCTTTTTGCGGATACAGACTAACATGGCTACCACTCTGAAACCTGTTTCCAAAGCAATGACACTCAAAGCAGACATCTCAAACCAGTAACTAACAAAGTCAACTAATAGCATCTAAAAAAAAACCCCTCCAAAAACAATCACTCTCCCCCAAGCAGAGTTTTCACACTGAAAAGGGTGAAGTGTCAGATTGTCCATGTAATTCACTAGGGACTGCGCTAATGTTCTTGATTTTACGTGAGAGACAGAGGTGAAAGTAAGCTGGTGCACCCCAGTACGGCGTACCAGCAAGAGCCGGTGCACGGTACCAGGGTGGCCCGGCTTCCCTAGGAGGCAATTTAAAGGGCCTGGGGCTCCCAAAATTGGCTGGAGCACCAGGCCCTTTAAATTGCCACCACAGCCTTGCGGCCGGAGCCCTGGGGTAGCGGCAGTGGGGCTCTGGAGGTTATTTAAACAGCTTGCTCAGGAAGGATAGACAGGAGAAAAAGGGAGGTGGTGTTGCCTTATATACTAGTAATGTACACACTTGGACTGAGGTGGAGATGGACATAGGAGACAGAAGGGTTGACAGTCTCTGGGTTAGGCTAAAAGGGATAGAAAACAAGGGTGATGTCATGCTAGGAGTCTACTACGTTGCAGACAACTTTTTATTTCAGAAGGTTGAAAAAGGTACTGGGGGAAGCTGTTCTAGACTTGATTTTAACCCCTGCTTGCTCATCTCCACTCCCCCTCCATTGCTAGCCCTGGCCCTGGAGACACAGCTTGGTGGTGCAGGTGCAGATACACATAAGACGGCCAGCAGATGGCAGGTCGGCTGCACATTGATTCTTGTGGATGTGGATCCACATTTTTGTATCCGCGCAGGGCTCTAGCCATCAGGCAAGGTATTTCCATGAGAGACAGGGAAATGTTATTACCATTCTAGAAGGCACTAGTGAGACCTCATCTGGAATACTGTGTGCACTTCTGGTCTCCCACATTTAAGATGAAATAAAACTGGAACAGGTGCAGAGAACGGCTAGTAGGCTGGTCAGAAGAATGGAAGACCTACCTAAGCCAAGCTCTTTGAGTCTCCTCTCCTGTTTAGCCTAGCCAAATGAAGGGTCAGGGGAGATATGATGGCTCTCTATAAATACATGGTTAGAGGGATACATGCCAGGGAGGGAGAGGAGTTATTTAAGCTAAAAGCCAATGCTGGCACAAGAACAAAAGCATAGAAACTGGTCATCAACACGTTTAGGCTGAAATTAGACAAAGGTTTCTACCCATCAGAGGAGTGAAGTTCTGGAAAAACCTTGAGGTAGCTCAGTCAAGTGTGTGGCGCCACCTGCTGTCATGTTGGGTGATGACAGGGCCTGGAGAGTCTGGCTGAATCACCAGCAGAGCAGTATGAGCGAGACCAGCCCAGTTTAATGGTTACGGGGGCAAAGCGATTCCCATGGCTACCAGTCTACACCAGGGCACGACAGCCTGACACACCTTGCAACACCAGTTACAACACTGCCCTCTGAGTGCCTATTCCCAATGTCAGATGACATTGTAAATAAGACATTTCCTATAAATGAAACAAACTTGTTTATCTTAGTGGTTGACTGAACAAGAAGTAGGACTGAGTGGACTTGTAGGGTCTCAGGTTTTACATTATTTTGGTTTTGAGTTCAGGTAGGTAAAATAAACACATATCATTCTAGCTTTGTAAATTGCACTTGTATGATAAAGAACTTGGACTACAGTATGAATTGAAAAATACTATTTCTTTTATTGATCTTCATTACAGTTCAAATATAATGCAAATAATATAAAGTGAACACTGTACACCTTGTATTCTGTATTGTAATTGAAGTCAATATATTTGAAAAAGTAGAAAAACATCCAAAAATATTTATAATCAATTGGCTGTTCTATTATTGTTTAACCATGGGATTAAAACTGCCATTAATCCAAAACAAATTAACTAGATTGAAAAAAAAGTCATGATTAATCACTTGACTTAACTGCAATTATTTGACAGCCCTACTTCCTCTTCATTCTGACGAGCTCCTGGCAGTAGCTCCCTCTCTGCACTCCCTTCTCCCTGAGTATGTGGGTGGGAATCTCCAGGTGTCCTTCCAGTTTGTTCTCCCCTTTTCTCTTCCTGATGTTTTTCTTTCTCTGTCCCAGCAGGTGCTGGGCGACGGAGTGAGACCATGGAGCAGAATCCTCAGGAGGAAGATGAGGAGGAAGTGGAAGCACATGGCACATTATTGCAAGGATGCAAAGGCAGTGTGTCCAGGAGTTGTGATCAGGGAAAAGCCCATGAGAGTCAGCACATTCCAGAGAGGTGGCAGGGAAACCAGCCAACGCTGAAAGTTGGTCAATCTGTTTATTATCAGGGAACTCACAAACCTCTCAAGGAAACCACAGCCCAGCAGAGAATCCCCATGGGAGAGAGAAATAGCACGTGTGTTGTGTGTGGGAAAAAGGTCAGTAGGCCCTCACACCTTTTTGGACATCAGAGCATCCACACAGGGGAGAAACCCTCTGGATGTTGAGAATGTGGGAAATTCTGCTGTCAGCGCTCAGCCCTTATTTGTCATCCGAGAAGCTGCAAGGGGCATTAAAGACCATAAAAACCTTGTCTAGGGCTAAAAAAATATTTTGCTTTCCTTTTCTTATTCCCACGTACTGTACTTTAAGGCAGCATTTGTGTCACCGTGGTCTCTCAGCTCCCACACCTGAGTTGTCTACTTTTTCCTTTTGCAGATCACCTTTATTTGGGAGGAGTCCCACACTCTTTTTCATCAACTCCTTTGTGCTATGTCATGGAGGTGTGTGTCTCTCCTATAGGAATGTCCATGAGCCGCAGGTGGGGGAACTAGGAGTGACTTCAACTGGGTACATGGAGGTTAAATTTACCCGGAGCTTGACTCCACTAGGATTTTCCACGGAGCTAGCTAGCTTGAGTTCACTATTCTGATATTAAAAACTAGGGCTGTGAAGCAATGAAAAAAAATTGAGCACACTTAATTGTGAAATGTAAAAAAAGATGATTAATCACATTTTTTAATCACACTGTTAAACAATAAGAGAATACCATTGATTTAAATATTGCGGCTGTTCAGCCTCATTCCAGACAAGCCCTGCAACTCCAAGTCAGCTGGCCTGGGCCAGCCACACATTTTAATTGCATTGTATACCAGGGGAGGGATAGCTCAGTGGTTTGAGCACTGGCCTGCTAAACCCAGGATTATGAGTTCAGTCCTTGAGGGGGCCACTTACAGAGCTGGAGCAAAAATCAGTACCTGGTCTTGCTAGTGAAGGTAGGGGGCTGGACTCAATGACCTTTCAAGGTCTCTTCCAGTTCTAGGAGATTGGTATATCTCCAATAATTATGAATTATTATTATTATACATACCCTTAGGGTCAAAATCGCAGCTTTCCCAGCAGGAAATCATGCCCCAGTCTCTCCTGTGACAAGTGGGCCTCTCATGATACTCATGTGGTAGGAACTTGCTGCTTCCCCTGCACAGGAACTTAGGAAAAGAGCCTGGGCAGCTCAGCGCTGAGCTGGCTCCCAGCCCATTGGCAATGGGAACGGTAGGGGCAGAAGCCAGAGGTGCCTGGCTGCGCCTCCACAGCAGGGAGTGAGAGGGAGCCTGTAAGAGTCTCAGGTGCGGCTGGGAGCCAGGCCGCCTCACTACAGAGCTGCAGGCAGAGAGAGACTCAGGAGTCTGTCCCTGTCAGACAGAGACACAGTCACATCCGGTGAGCCAGGGGTGGGGGAAAGGAGCAGCGATGGGCATCCCGGGGCTGGCATAAAATACACAGGACAGAGGGGGCTTCCTGAGGGGGCTACAGAAACACCCCCCCCACACACACAGAGCAGACCCAGGCTGCGGCTGGCTCCGTCCATCACTCCCCCCCACCCCACAGAGACCCACACAACCCTCTGCCCCAACAAGAGACCCCCAATGGTCCCTGTCACCCCCTCCCAAGAGCTCCCCCTTTGTGCCAGACAACTCCCCTCCCCTACTGCCTCCCCTGCTCCAGAGCTCCCTACAATCTCCGCCTTTGCCTCCCCCCAGCCCATTGGCCAGGAAGGTCCCAGTCTATTGGCCAGCATGGCCAATGGGAGCTGCACCTGAGGCAGGGTCCCTGCTTGCAGATGCAGACCTACCTGGCCGTGCCTCCACAGCACGGGGAGGGGGAGCCACAGGGGAGCAAGCCCTGGCCATCATCATCACAGCGATAGTGATCAGTGTTTCCACCCACAGGGGAGAGGAAGAAGACTGTGTCAACCCTGCAGTGACTCTGCCTCTACCCTTGTTCTCTGTCTGCTCCCTCTACCAGCCCCTTTGGTCTCCCTAGGATTCCCCCTACCATTACTCCCTCTGGGTCTTCTTTCTCTAGAGCTTCTCATTAAGTAGAAGCAGCAAAGAATCCTGTGGCACCTTATAGACTAACAGAAATTTTGCAGCATGAGCTTTCGTGGGTGAATACCCACTTCATCGGATGCAAGAGTGGAAATGTCCAGGGGCAGGTATATATAAGCAAGCAAGAAGCAAGGTAGAGATAACAAGGTTAGATCAATCAGGGAGGATGAGGCCCTGTTCTAGCAGTAGAGGTGTGAAAACCAAGGGAGGAGAAACTGATTCTGTAGTTGGCAAGCCACTCACAGTCTTTGTTTAATCCTAAACTGATGGAGTCAAATTTGCAAATGAACTGAAGCTCAGCAGTTTCTCTTTGAAGTCTGGTCCTGAAGTTTTTTTGCTGCAGGATGGCCACCTTAAGATCTGTTATTGTGTGGCCAGGGAGGTTGAAGTGTTTTCCTACAGGTTTTTGTATATTGCCATTCCTAATATCTGATTTGTGTCCATTTATCCTTTTCCGTAGAGACTGTCCGTTCTGGCTGATGTACATAGCAGAGGGGCATTGCTGGCATATGATGGCGTATATTACATTGGTGGACGTGCAGATGAATGAACCAGTGATGGTGTGGCTGATCTGGTTAGGTCCTGTGATAGTGTCACTGGTGTAGATATGTGGGCAGAGTTGGCATCGAGGTTTGTTGCATGGATTGGTTCCTGAGTTATAGTTACTATGGTGCGGTGTGCAATTACTGATGAGAATATGCTTCAGTTTGGCAGGTTGTCTATGGACGAGGATTGGCCTGCCACCCAAGGTCTGTGAAAGTGTGGGATCATTGTCCAGGATGGGTTGTAGATCCCTGATGATGCGTTAGAGGGGTTTTAGCTGGGGACTGTATGTGATGGCCAGTGGAGATCTGTTGGTTGGGTACACCTCTGGCTCTGTTGATCTGTTTCCTTATTTCCTCGTGCGGGTATCATAGTTTTGAGAATGCTTGGTGAAGATCTTGTAGGTGTTGGTCTCTGTCCGAGGTATTGGAGCAGATACGGTTGTACCTCATTGCTTGGCTGTATACAACAGATCGTGTGGTGTGCCCGGGATGGAAGCTGGAGGCATGAAGGTAGGCATAGTGGTCGGTAGGTTTTCAGTATAGGGTGGTGCTAATGTGACCATCATTTATTTGCACTGTGGTGTCTAGGATGTGGACTTCCTGTGTAGATTGGTCCAGGCTGAGGTTGATGGTGGGGTGGAAGCTGTTGAAATCCTGGTGGAATTCTTCCAGAGTCTCCTTCCCATGGGTCCAGATGATGAAGATGTCATCAATGTAGGTAGAGAAGGGGAGTGAGTGGACGGGAGCTGAGGAAGCATTGTTCCAGGTCAGCCTTAAAAATGTTGGCATATTGTGGGACCATGCAGGTGCCCATAGCAGTGCCACTGATCTGGAGATATATCTTGTCATCAAATTTGAAATAGTTGTGTGTGAGGATAAAGGCATAGAGCTCAGCAACCAGTTGTGCTGTGGCATCATCAGGGATACTTGTATTCCATCTGTGTGTGGGATGTTTGTGTAGAGAGCCTCCACATCCATGGTGGCCAGGATGGTGTTTTCTGGAAGGTCACCAATGCATTGTAGTTTCCTCAGGAAATCAGTGCTGTCATGGAGATAGCTGGAAGTGCTGGTGGCGTAGGGTCTGAGTAAAGAGTCCATATATCCAGACAGTCCTTCAGTGAGAGTGCCAATGCCCGAGATGATGGGGCGTCCAGGATTTCCAGGTTTGTGGATCTTCAGTAGTAGATAGAATAACCCTGGTCGGGCTCTAAGGGGATGTTGATTTGTTCCGGTGTTAGTGTGGGGAGTGTCCTGAGTAGATGGTGCAGTTTCTTAGCATATTCCTCAGTGGGATCTGAGGGAAGTGGCCTGTAGAATTTGGTATTGGAGAGTTGTCTGGCGGCCTCCTTTTGGTAGTCAGACCTGTTCATGATGACAACAGCGCCTCCTGTATCAGCCTCTTTGATTATAATGTCAGGATGGTTTCTGAGGCTGTGGATGGCATTGCGTTCTGCACAACTTAGGTTATTAGGCAACCGATGATGTTTTTCCACAATTTCTGCCTGTGCACATTGGCGGAAGCATTCTGTGTATAGGCCCAGACCGTGATTTCCACCCTCAGGAGAAGTCTTTGTGGAGTTCTTCTTCTTGTGCTGTTGGTGGGAGGGTAACTGTGTATCAATGCGCTGTTCAGTGTTATCCTGGAAGTATTCTTTGAGTCGGAGACGGCGAAAGTAGGCTTCAAGATCACCGCAGAACTGTATCATGTTGGTGGGGGTGGCAGGGCAGAAAGAGAGTCCCTGAGATAGGACAGACTTTTTCTGCTGGGCTGTGTGGTTGGATAGATTGACGATATTGCTGGGTGGGTTAGGGGTTTCACGGTTGTGGCCCCATGTGGCAGGTAGGAGTTTAGACAGCTTACAGTCCTTTTTCCTTTGTAGAGAGGTGAAGTGAGTAATGTAGATCTCCTGTCTTAGTTTAGTGACGTCCGTTTGTGTGGCAGTTTGGTTATTTATGAGAGTCTCCAGGTTGGAGCGCTCTTATCTGACGTTTTTCTGTTTGCTGTATAAGATGCTGATCAGGTGGTTCCTCAGTTTCTTTGATAGAGTATGGCATAATCTCTCACTGTGGTCTGTGTAGTATGTAGATAGCAGTGGATTTTTTACCTTTAGTCCATTTGGTATGATGTCCATCCATTTGCATTTGGAAAGGAAGATAATATCTGCCTGTATTTGTGCAAGTTTCTTCATGAGGTTGATGGATTTCCACTCCATATGGCTAAATGCAGTGCCTTGCATGGTGTCAAGTATCAGAGGGGTAGTCGTGGTAGTCTGGATCTGTAAAAGCAGATCTCACTAAGGTAGCTTTCCTTGCTAATCCCTCCCATCTTCCACTCCTTGTAGGCTTTCAGCTTTGTCTTAATCACCTCTCTGAGATGCTTGCTCATCCAGCTTGGTCTACAACTCCTGTCTATGATTTGTTCCCCCTTTCTTGGGATGCAGGCTTCTGAAAGTTTCTGCAACTTTGACTTGAAATAAATCCAGGCCTCCTCTGCCTTTAGATCCACAAGTTCTTCAGTCCAATCCACTTCCCTAACTAATTTCCTTAATTCTTTAAAGTTAGCCCTTTTGAAATCAAAAACCCTAGTCCCAGATCTATTTTTGTTTATCCTTCCCTCTAGTTTGAACTGAATTAGCTCATGATCGCTCAAACCAAGGTTGTCCCCTACAACCATTTCTTCTATGAGGTCCTCACTACTCACCAAAACCAAATCTAAAATGGCATCCCCCCTTGTTGGTTCTTCAACTACTTGGTGAAGAAATCCATCAGCTATCACATCTAGGAAAATCTGAACCCTCTTATTATTACTAGCCCTTGTCCTCCAGTCTATATTTGGAAGTTAAAGTCTCACATGATCTCACAATTCTCATTAGCATTTACTTCATTAAAACATTAAAGAGGTCTCTATCCATATCCAAATCAGATCCCGGCGGTCTGTAGCACACCCCAAGCACTATCTCAGGGGAGGCTCTAGTAGCTTTCTTTCCCAATGTGATTTTTGCCCAGACAGACTCTGTCTTACCGATTCCATCACTTCTTATTTCTTTACAGTTAACCTCATCATTGATATACAGTGCTACTCCACCACCTTTGCCTTTATTTCTGTCTTTCCTAAACAGCACATACCCTTCAATTCCTGTACTCCAGTCATGGCTACTCTTCCACCATGTTTCTCTTATCCTTATAATATACGGTTTTACTTCCTGCACTGGTAGCTCTAGAACCTCCATTTTGTTACCTAAGCTTCTTGCATTCAGGGCCGGCTCCAGATCCCAGCACGCTAAGCGCGCGCTTGGGGAAGCATCCCGCGGGAGGGCGGCAGGCGGCCCCGGGGGAACCTCCCGCAGGCGTGCCTGCGGAGGGTCCGCTGGTCCTCCGGCTTCGGTGGAGCATCCGCAGGCGTGCCTGCGGGAGGTCCACCGGAGCAATGGGACCAGCATATCCCCCGCAGGCATGTCTGCAGGAGGTCCATCAGAGCCGTGGGACCTGCTTGGGGCGGTGCAAATCCTAGAGCCGCCCCTGCTTGCATTAGTGTACAAACATCTTAATATTTGCTGTTTGGCTTCACTGACATTCTTCACCCGGTTAGGCACAGACAGACATTCTACCACTAGTATCACCTATTAGACTGGTATCTACACTACCCTTCCTCCTTATTTCCATTCTCCTACCCACGGCTGTATCCTTTCTTGCTTTGTTTTCTTCCCTCTCAATGTTAAATTCCGGCGTGGAGATTACCGGGACATCTCCCAACCATCTCCCCCAAATTCCTAGTTTAAAACTCTCTTAATCAGTTGTGCCAGCCTCCATCCTAGAAGTCTATTTCCCTCCTTACTCAGGTGAAGTCCATCCCAAGAGAACAATCCTCTGTCCATGAATGCTTCCCAGTGGCCGTACATCCCAAAGCCCTCCTTATAGCACCACTGCCTGAGCCATCTGTTGATCGCCATGATCTTGTCACACCTTTGTTGTCCTTCTCTAGGAACAGGCAGAATCCCACTGAAGATCACCTGAGCCTCGATTTCCTTAAGCGTCTTCCCCAGTCTGGCATAGTCTCCCTTGATCCGTTCCAGTGAGAATCTAGCCGTATCATTCGTTCCCACATGAAGGACAATCAGCGGATTTTTTCCCGCTCCCGTTAGGATCCTTTTCAGCCTCAGGGCCACATCCCATATTTTAGCACCCGGCAGACAGCACACCCTTCTGTTCTCCGGATCAGCTCTAGTTACAGGCTTGTCTATTCTTCTCAGTAACGAGTCCCCAATCACATAGACCTGCCTTTTCCTGGTTATGGTGCGATTCTCCGGTCTGTCCCCTGATCCCTCTGGCTGCAAGTCCTCTTGATTTCTATTCACCCTGCAACCCTCTGCAACCCATCCCATATCCTCCTGGGGCTCATATTTTCCTCTGCCTGTTCTCTTAGTCACATGCTTCCATCGTCCACTTTCCTCACCCAGCAGTCTCCCCTCAGAATTCTTTGGTCCTGCCTCCATCTGCAAGTCTAAGCTTTTCCCTTCAGCCTCCTCATGTCCTTGCTCCATCATCTGCTCGAACCCCCTTCTAAACTCAACCACAGTTTCCACCTGCATCTCCAGTCCTTGGATCTTTTCGTCCATCAGCTCTATCAGGCGGCACTTCATGCAGACAAAACTCTTTTCAGTTACCTCCTCCAGGATCATGTACATGCCGCAGCTTCCATGTCCAGTCATCCTCATTGTGTCTTCCACTGCTGCCTCTCTATCAGTCATAGCCTTCCCACCTAATTCCTGTTAGTTCAGGATACACAAACCAAAGCAAACCACCACCACCTACATCAAAACAAACCCTCAACAGGCACCAGAACACAAGAGAACACCACCCACTCCCTGCTATTCCTCTGCCTAGGTCTCTTAGTCTCCCCCACAAACTCCCGTTTACAGCTCTGTTTGCTGGCTCCTGTGATGCTGCAGCTGTCTATCTCACAATTCCCAACCCGCAGCCCCCTGGGCTCCCCCCAGCTCTGCCAGTGCCCCTCACTCCCGACCCGCAGCCCCCTGGGCTCCCCCCAACTCTAGCAGTGCCCCTCACTCCCGACCCGCAGCCCCTGCAATCCCAGTCCTCACCTCCAGACTCCAAGCTCTGCTGGTGCCCCTCAATCCTGACCTGCAGCCCCCTGGGTTTCCTCCACCTCTAGGGGTGCCCCTCACTCCTGACCCGCACCCCCTGCTATACCCGTCCTGACCTCCAGACTCACAGCTCTGGTGGTGCCCCTCACTCCCAACCCGCAGCCCCCTGGGCTCCCCCCAGCTCTAGCGGTGCTCCCCACCCGCAGCCCCCTGGGCTCCCCACAGATCTACCAGTGCCCCTCACTCCTGACCCGCAGCCCCTGCTATCCCAGTCCCGATCTCCGGACTCACAGTTCTGCCGGTGTCCCTCACTCCTGACCCACAGCCGCTTGGGCTCCCCCCAGCTCTAGCAGTGACCCTCTCACCCGACCCGCAGCCCCCTGGGCTTCCCCCAGCTCTAGTGGTGCCCCTCACTCCCTACCTGCAGCACCCTAGGCTCCCTCCAGCTCTGACGGTGCCTCTCACTCCCGACCCGCAGCCCCTGGTATCCCAGTCCTGACCTCCAGACTCACAGCTCTACTGGTGCCCCTCACTCCCGACCCGCAGCCCCCTGGGCTCCCCCCAGCTCTACCGGTGCCCCTCACTCCCGACTTGCAGCCCCCTGGCCTCCCTGCTGAGCTCCCCAGTCACTGCGCTGCCGGTGCCCCTCACTCCCGATCCGCAGCACCTGCTATCCCTTTCCTGACCTCCAGATTCACAGCTCTGCTGGTGCCCCTCACTCCCGACCCGCAGCCCCTGTTGTCCCAGCCCTGAGCTCCCCTGTCCCCACTCTGCCAGTGCCCCTCACTCCCGACCTGCAGCCCCTGCTATCCCAGCCCTGAGCTCCCCTGTCCCTACTCTGCCGGTGCCCCTCACTCCCGACCCACAGCCCCTGGTATCCCCACCCTGAGCTCCCCTGTCTCCACTCTGCCGGTGCTCCTCACTCCTGACCCACAGCCCCTGTTGTCCCAGCCCCGAGCTCCCCTGTCGCCGCTCTGCTGGTGCCTATTAGGGGGCTTATTCCTTCACTCTCTCTTCCCTGGTCCTTCACACATGAACAGAGAGCAACAATACCCTAAGTCTGAAGGTGCAAACAATTCAGGGTTTATTGGGGTGAACTTCCAGCAAGCAACGATTCCAGTTTCCTTCCTCAGTGTCCCCCTTCCCAGCTCTGACACCACAGAGCCTTGCCTGTGTTCTTGTTCCTGTTCCCATTCCCCTTAGCTAAACATGATCCCACCCCACCCCCAGTCCCTGTTCCCAACCCCCCCTTACTTCCTGACTGACTGCAGACTATATAGTAAAACTTGAGTTTTGCTTAGCTAGACCTTAACCAGTCACTTTACTGAAATTTAACTAACCAATCCTAACATACTGTAACATGGTTATTTAACCAATTATATCCCACCTCCTTAATTGGTTACACCTTAATTTTGTTACACCCAACAAAATTCATTCTACAGCAGCCAGAAACAATCACAGAACCAGACAGAGATTATACAGACAAACAATAGGGAAGTGGAGACTGCAGTGATAGAACACAGAAATGAGGGTTTCACATCCCAGCTATTGAGAAGTGAGGTCTTGCCAGACAGGATGCTATCAAACGAAGTTTCCTTTTACATCTTCTAGATAAAGCTAACATGGCAAATTAGCATCGTGCAATATTCCATAACAGTATCATCTTTCAGTTGCAAATCTAACCGGTGAGGAAATGGGGGAGGGGATACTGGCATTCTCATAGGTCTGGCCATAAGGAACTCATGTGGGGCTAGGCCATGGTTGCTCATGGGCACTCTCCCCATTTGCATGAGGGCCAGGGGTAGGGCATCAGGCCACTTTAGGTGGGTTTCAACACAGATCTTAGTGATTTTGTTCTTTAGTTCCCCATTTTTTCACTCAACCGCCCCTGCACTCTGGGGGTGATGGACACAATGCAAGTGTTGGGTGATAGTAAGGGCCTTGCAAATTTGATGCATGATTTGGCCTGTAAAGTGCGTGCCTCGATCGCTGTTAATAGAGCCAGGTAGACCAAATCGAGGGACAAAGTCTTTTAACAATCTTTTTGCTATGGTGAGGGAATCCACCTTGGCAACAGAGCAGGCCTCGACCCATCCGGAATACAGACAGACACAGACAAGGACATATTCATAAGAACAACATTTTGGCATATTGATAAAGTCAATCTGAATATTTACAAAGGGTTCCCACAGGGTGGATCAGGGTGGACCCCATTGGGAATTTAATATCCAGATCCTTCTTGAGGATCTGCAAGAACAAGGTGGGTGACTCGGTATAACCCTGGGGTAAATGGTCCTAGTACACCTCTAACCCGATAGAATGCTGTCTTCAGGAGCCAAAAAAAATCTTACCATGTTATAGGTGGAACCGTGTTATAGTGAACTTGCTTTGATCTGCCAGAGTGCGCAGCCCCCCTCCCCCCCCCCCGGAGTGCTGCTTTACCACGTTATATCTGAATTTGTGTTATATCGGGTTGTTTTATATCGGGGTAGAGGTATATATTGCTCTGGTAAGTGAAGGCAAACAGATATTGACTCTCTTTAAGAACAGGGATAGAAAAGAAAGGGGGAACCTTAACCAGCAGTTCCTATTGCAACGAGGAAGGGCTGGGGTCTGTCTCCTTTTTCTTTTCTTACTGGCGATGGTAGTGCTGGGCAGCTGCTAGAATTTCATCCAGATTCTTCCCTTCACCAATCTACAACGCCAATTTTTAATTGAGCTCCCAGTTTTGGATCGAGCCCTTGAACAAAAGCAGCTACCACAGCCTGTCTGGCGCAATGATCTGCATTATTTATGCCAGAATGTCTTTTGAAAACTTGTTTAAGGCGTTGCATATAATCAGCAGGATTTTCTCCTTTATTTTGTTTACAGGCGCTAATTTTAGGCCAGCCTGTTTTCTATGGGCAGACTGTGAGGACTGCATTCAACAGATTGTCTCGAATCTCATTTAATCTGGCCTGGACCATGGCCTGGGTCTTGGTCGGGCCACTGGGCTTCCCTACAAAGGCGGTTCAACGTTTTCCTGGGCAGGACTCCCCTCAAAAGTTGGTTCCAGTCTGCCCAGGTAGGGTTATAACAGTTTAATACAAGTCTTAATTCTTCTTGAAATTTGACAGGGTCTTTTTGTATTTTTGGACATTTGTCAATTAAATTAAAACAAATCCGTGGGAGACCAAGGTGCGTGCACAGACACCAAGGCTCCCCGTCCTTCAGCGTCTAGGCCCAGGAGTTGGCGCAAGAGGGACAGTGCTTCATGAGAGACCCCTGTTGGAGGGGGAGAGGGAAGCGTATGGGCCTCTAAAAGTTTCTCACAGGCCTCCTGCACTTCTTTTTTATGGGCCTCTTGTAGTCTAGTACGTGATGCCGGCCCAGGCGAATGCAGGATTTCTGCCAGGCTGTCTGCTCAGGTGAACAGGCGCCGGAGTGAATTGTCTAATGCGTCTACTTGGCCTCCTAGGGAATCCATCAGTGATACAGTAGGTGAAGTATGTGCTGTCCCTTGGAGCACAAGTTCCCGGGCCATAACTCCCTGCCCAGCTCCGTCTGGGTGGGGTGCTTCAGCCGCTGCTTACTTAGGCTGTGCTGCAGCAGCAGACTGCCTGCATTCTAGGACCAGGTTGAGAAGATCGTCAGGAGGTGCAGAAGGGATACACTGAAGGGGCTTTACCTCCTGAAGAGTCCTGGAAGGGTAAAGGAATATCTGCTGGCCAGCAGGGTTTTGGGGGGAAAGTTTGTTGTACTTAAAGTACTGCACAGGATCTTTTCAGGGGGGATAAGGCAAAGTGCCGCATTTATTGGTAATACATGTATCCATCGACACTGTATCATATGCATACAATATATATTACACTCATGCACTCACACACACACACACACACACACACACGCACACTCCGTCTTGTAGCTGCTCCCCTTAACTTCACTGGCCAGGTGAGTTAGATGGGAGAGGGGTGGAGCCGGGCTTCTGCCGATCCGGATCGACGCTCCGATGTTCACAAGACGAGACCCAGGGTCCTCTGCAAGACACCTCACATTTATAGCAGCTTCCTTCTCATGCTAACCTGTACCAGATTCAAAATCTGTATCTGTGTCCATTGGTCCTTTGTGCTGCTTCCTTCTGGGTGTTGTCCCAGTGCTGTTCAAAGCGGGTGTTTTCAAAAGAAGGTGCTTCTAACCCCCAAGGCCGTCAATATGTCTGCTCTTCTTTAGCGAGCCCACTTGATACGCTTTATTGTTCTGGAGTCTGGCTTCCATCCCCTCTCCAGCCCTTGCAGCTGTCTGGAGGTACTGCCTTCCAAGCCTCACTCAGTCACACCTCATTCTTTCAACAGGGCAACTAATTAAGAGTGAGGGGGGAGATCTTATTCTACTCCAATAATTTTTTCTTCTACTTTAAGTATCCTTAGGGGCCATAACATTACATGAAGGCTTAACACAAAGTTTTCTACACAGGGATCTGATACAAAGTTCCTATATCAACGGACTTGATACAAAGTTGTATGAAAATAGCTTCATACAAGGTTACATAGAGAGGCATAATACAAAGTCATATGAAAGTTACAGGTTGTATATGGATAGGCTTAATACAAGGTTATATAGAGAGGCATAATACAAAGTTATGTGAAGATGCTTAATCCAGAGAATTATCTACATTGTCCCCCTTTTGACCTCTCAAGAACAATTCTTGAGTGGTCACCAGTTAAATCTTCTGTATCTGTTTTAAAGCTATGTATTGGGTCATGATTTCAGCCTGTGGTTTCAATTTAGAATACATCTCTTTTCTCCGGCAGCACATACAGAGCATTAGAACCGACAGAATAGTCAGGATTACTACTAGAACAAAGATGGGATGAAAAACTATATTTAGAACTGCTGCCCAGGTGGGCTGCTCTGCCCCTTGATTTATGATCATTACGGTAGTTGTCATCGTTGTAGGGCACAGGCGACCTGCTGCAAACAAACCAAACAATCATAACCAGGTGAATATAACTAAAACCATTACAATTGACTGAATACTGGATATAACAAACACAAACAATCATAATAATTGGGAATACAATAAAACTGTGACAGTTTGGATCACAGAAACCCCGCTGGGAGCTGCCAACTGATGTGCCAAGACTACCTCTGCTCCTGCTTTCCCTGCCAGCTCGGGGCCCCAGCACCCTGTCTGGCTGAGCCAGACACTCCCGCCTGCTCTAACACAGACCCAGGGTCTGAATTACCTGCCCCAAAGCTGCAGGTTTACCGGAAAGCAGCTCACAGAAGTGTTCCTGTCTTTAACACTCAGATGCCCAACTCCCAATGGCGTCTAAACCCAAATAAATCCGTTTTACCCTGTATGAAGCTTATGCAGGTAAACTCATCAATTGTTCGCTCTCTATAACAGTGACAGAGAAATGTGCACGGCTGTTTGCTCCCCAGGTATTAATACATACGCTGGGTCAATTAATAAGTAAAAAGTGATTTTATTAAATACAGAAAGTAGGATTTAAGTGGTTCCAAGTAGTAACAGACAGAACAAAGCAAGTCACCAAGCAAAATAAAACACACAAATCTATGTCTAATCCAACTGAATACAGATAATCTCACCCTCAGATATGTTTCCATACGTTTCTTTCACAGACTGGACCCCTTCCAGGCCTAGGCACAATTCTTTCCCCTGGTACAGCTCTTGTTCCAGCTCCGGTGGTAGCTAGGGGATTCCTCATAGCTCCTCTCCTCCCTTTGTTCTGTTCCACCCCTTTGTATCTTTTGCATAAAGTGGGAATCCTTTTGTCCCTCTCTGGGTTCCCACCCACTCCTTCTCAATGGAAAGACGTCAGGTTAAAGATGGATTCCAGTTCAGGTGACATGATCACATGGCACTGCAAGACTTCATTGCCCATTTGCCAGCACACAGGTCTACAGGAAGACTTACAGGTAAAACACACCCATCTGCAGACAATTGTCCTGGTTAATGGGAGTCATCAAGATTTCAAAGCACCATTAATGGCCCACACCTTGCATAATTACAACAGGTCCTCAGAGTTATATTTCAGATTTCTACAACAGATACAAGAGCAGTACATTTATACAACTAGGATGATCACACTCAGTAGATTATAAGCTTTGTAATGATACCTTACAAGAGACCTTTTGCATGAAGCATATTCCAGTTACATTACACGTCTGTTGCATCTTAGGCACATTTAACATGCACAATTTCAGCTTTACGTGATTGGCAAAACCAAGAAAAAAAACAAACAAAAAATAAAAATAACAATTTAAATCCTGTTTCTGTAGTGCGAGCGATTCATCCTGCCATTTCATCCTGTAATTTCGACTATACGCAATTTTCGCTTTACGCGCTGACTGCGCAATGTAACCCCAGCGTAAGATGAGACAGACCCGTATATTCATTTATTACATTTTTATCAAACCATATAGACTGCACAACGTCACAACAATCACCATTACAATCATTGGGCACACAAACAAAATGAGGCCCAAGTTTCATGCTGCAATAGCCATCAAACAATAAAAGTCACCCCTAACCCTTAACTACATGCAAAAAATCAGATTTGTAGGAGTACCACAGTTGGAAAGTGGAATTAACAATTCAAGAAAATGTAGCTAACGATACAAATGTATCAACAACAAAACTTAACAAAATGACTATTAGAGAACCGAACAAAAAATAAACTTGATGTATTTGGGACCAAAGTCTTCTGGCCAGAGGTGGCTCTGATTGCTACTTTGGTTGGAAAGGGGGGAAGTAGAGAGAGGAAAAGGCATTTACCATGTGTAGTATAGTATCCCCCCTCTCTCTGGACCCAATGCAGCACAGGACACCCACCAGAGACAGAAACAGAACATGCAACACAGAACACTGAACACAGACTTTGTCGCGACACTAGAACCATGGTATTTCTGCAACTCTTCAGCTGGTACCGGCTCTCCTGAGGTACCAGTTCAGAGGCTGAAAGATAGAAGCTTAGAAACAAATTAGCACAGTGCTCCCACCACGGCAGACCCTGCTCAGTTTGGGGCTACACAAATGCTCATTAAGCAGTGCATTTCTTGTAAGTTTAAATCCTCCCTTTCTCCCAGGAAAAGGGCATTAACATGTCATCTAGAAAAAATGTTCCGTTTTAAAATCCCCAGCCACTTTGCCATGGCCTGGAGATCTGAGGCAGAAGCAGGCACTGTTGTTACTGTTTCACTTCCACCATCCTCTCCCGTGGTTGTGACTGTTCTCTTTGTTACTGTTGCAATGATATTTTGGCCCTGGGAAATATCCCCTTCCCAATCTCCGGAGGGATCCCAAAAGTTTGCCCCTTCTGGGGTCTCAAATGTCCCTTTTCCTGATGTTACTGCTACAATTTGCCTATTTGCAAATCCCAATTTTTGTTCCAGTTGTTTAATGAGTGATTTACAGCAGTTATGGTGAGAGGGGGCTCGCCCCTGTTCTAAAGTTCACTTTTTGACCATTCCCTGTAATACCTGAATTTCTTTTTAAATTTTCTCCTTTTTTGCCGTATGCTCCTGTAAGATGTGAGAGTGCTGCTTTAACTGTCTGTACCTGTCCTCAAGGGTGCCTAACTGGGTTTGGATACTAATGGACATACATTTCCATCTCTCTGCTTCTGCAGCACAGGCTTGTCAATTGTGGGGCAGTTTCTCGTTTTCATTTTTACATTTGTAGTAAGAGGCCGCCCTGAGATATAAATCTTGATATCAGAGGCCTGGTAGGAGGCCTGAGGCCTGAACTAAAGCAATGGTCAAGATGTTGTTAACATAAAGCAAAGTGAAGCTGTGAGCCGGAACAGGCCCTGCTCCCAGGAGCTGGCAAGGAAAGGGCTGATGCTGCAGAAAGAGACATACCTAAAAGGTACTGGACACCAGAGATCAGAACATTCGCATATTCGTACATTCCACACAGATAACAAGGAACAGGCTGACCCATCCCAATGACAGGGGCAAAAGGGGAATATGATGGATAGAGTGGTTTTGTTCGAACCAACATGTACAAGGTGAGAGGCGGCACCTTACTACGTAAAGGGGTTGCACCTCAATCCGTCAGGAATGATGTGTAACTTGTTTGCATCTGCGTATAAGAATGCATCCTTGGGGCGGTGTCTTTGTCCAGCCTAGGGGCCAGTGGAAAGTCCCTCCACTGACTGAGCTGAATCCATTGCCAGGGGGCACAAATTCGTAGTATGTCCTGTAGAGTTTATAGGAAACTATTACTGTGCTTCGTCTGAATAAACCTGGCCAACATGCCTTCGTACCTTAGCGGAGCCTGTGGTCATTGGGGGTTCTCTCAGGGTCTGCTGTGTCGGCGATCTACAGAGCCAGGGCAGCACACAGAGGGAACCACGCACGCAGCCAACTGTTATTAACATTGAACAGAGCAGAGCACCACACCAGGAGCATCTGACGACAACATTCAGCCAGCTCAAGGAATACTGCATTACAAGGTTTCCATAGAAGCCAAACTGCAGCTGCTTCCTTTTCCGTTGGAGTTGAGGGTTTATATATCAATAAGTATCTAGTCAATTTGTCTTCTAGGTCTGAAATTGTCTGGACATCAGCTAAGATTTGATCAGACCAAGGGCTGGGTCCAAATTTTTGCAAGTTTGTTCAAAAGGGGTAACATCTTTTACAAATGCCAATTTCTCACTTTCCTCTCTTGAAGCCTTCTTAAAAGACTGCTTACGTTTAAACATGTTCTAGTATATCCAACCTCCTATTGTGACTACAATAGCAATGCTTATCCTCTTTACTCTTATTTACCGATCCCTCTTTTCCTGGAGCGAGAAAGCTACTTCTCCTCCTCTCTTTACCCAGGGTTAATGATCGATCACTTCTTAATACTTGTCAAGGGTTGTGATCACTTTTCCATACTTCTCAATACTTTTCCATTACTCAGTATCAAAGTTTGTTTCATTACTCAATAAATGTTCATGGTACCTTTCCTCCTTTTGCAATTCTCCACCAAAATGTTATACTTAAAGTGCTGCACAGGATCTTTTCAGGGAGCATAAGGCAAAGCACCACATTTATTGGTAATACATGTATCAATCAACACTGTATCTTGCATCCGACGAAGTGGGTATTCACCCACGAAAGCTCATGCTGCAAAACGTCTGTTAGTCTATAAAGTGCCATAGGATTCTTTGCTGCTTTTACTGTATCATATGCATATGATCTATATTACACTGATGCACTCACATACACATACAAACAAGCACACTCCGTCTTCTTGTTGTTACCAATGAGTTGCTCCCCTTAACTTCACTGGGCAGGTGAGTTAGATGTGGAAGGGGTGGAGTTCGGCTACTGGGGGGAAATTGTTCTAGATCAGATATAACAAATAGGGAGGAACTCGTTGAGAATTCGAAAGTGGAAGGCAGCTTGGGTGAAAGTGATCATGAAATCATAGAGTTCACAATTCTAAGGAAGGGAGTACAGCAAAACAGAGACAATGGATTTCAGGAAGGTGGATTTTGGGAAGCTCAGGGAGCTGATAGGTAAGGTCCCAGGGGAATCAACACTGAGGGAAAAACAACTGAGGAGAGTTGGCAGTTTTTCAAAGGGACACTATTAAGGGCCCAAAAGCAAGCTATTCTGCTGGGTAGGAAAGATAGAAAATGTGGCAAAAGACCAGCTTGGCTTAACCACAAGATCCTGCATGATCTAAAAAATAAAAAGGAGTCATATAAAAAATGGAAACTAGGTCAGATTACAAAGGATGAATATAGGCAAACAACACAGGAATGCAGGGGCAAGATTAGAAAGGCAAAGGCACAAAATGAGCTCAAACTAGCTACGGGAATAAAGGGAAACAAGACGACTTTTTATCAATACATCAGAAGCAAGAGGAAGACCAAGGACAGGGTAAGCCACTGCTCAGTGAGGAGGGAGAAACAGTAACAGGAAACTTGGAAATGGCAGAGATGCTTAATGACTTCTTTGTTTCAGTCTTCACCAAGAAGTCTGAAGGAATGCCTAACAGAGTGAATGCTAATGGGAAAGGGGTAGGTTTAGAAGATAGAACAAAAAGAACAAGTTAAAAATCACTTAGAAAAGTTAGATGCCTGCAAGTCCCCCAGGGCCTGATGAAATGCATCCTAGAATACTCCAGGAGCTAATAGAGGAGGTATCTGAGCCTCTAGCTATTATCTTTGGAAAATCATGGGAGATGGGAGAGATTCCAGAAGACTGGAAAATGGCAAATCTAGTGCCCATCTATAAAAAGGGAAATACAAACAACCCAGGAAACTACAGACCAGTTAGTTTAACTTCTGTGTCAGGGAAGATAATGGAGCACGTAATTAAGGAAATCATCTGCAAACACTTGGAAGGTGGTAAGGTGATAGGGAATAGCCAGCATGGATTTGTAAAGAACAAATCATGTCAAACCAATCTGATAGCTTTCTTTGATAGGATAACCAGTCTTGTGGATAAGGGAGAAGCGGTGGATGTGGTATACCTAGACTTTAATAAGGCATTTGATATGATCTCGCATGATATTCTTATCAATAAACTAGGCAAATACAATTTAGATGGGGCTACTATAAGGTGGGTGCATAACTGGCTGGAGAACTGTACATAGAGAGTAGTTATTAATGGTTCCCAATCTGCTGGAAAGGTAGGACACGTGGGGTTCCGCAGGGGTCTGTTTTGGGACTGGCACTGTTCAATATCTTCATCAACGACTTAGATATTGTCATGGAAAGTACGCTTATTAAGTTTGCAGATGATACCAAACTGGGAGGGATTGCAACTGCTTTGGAGGACAGGTTCATAATTCAAAATGATCTGGACAAATTGGAGAAATGATCTGAGGTAAACAGGATGAAGTTTAACAAAGACAAATGCAAAGTGCTCCACTTAGGCAGGAACAATCAGTTCCACACACACAGAATGGGAAGAGACTGTCTAGGAAGGAGTATGGCAGAAAGGGATCTAGGGGTTTAGTGGACCACAAGCTAAATATGAGTCAACAGTGTGATGCTGTTGCAAAAAAAGCAAACATGATTCTGGGATGCATTAACAGGTGTGTTGTGAGCAAGACACAAGAAGTCATTCTTCCGCTCTACTCTGCGCTGGTTAGGACTCAACTGGAGTATTGTGTCCAGTTCTGGGCACCGCATTTCAAGAAAGATGTGGAGAAAATGGAGAGGGTCCAGGGAAGAGCAACAAGAATGATTAAAGGTCTTGAGAACATGACCTATGAAGGAAGGCTGAAAGAATTGGGTTTGTTTAGTTTGGAAGACAGAGGGGACATGATAGCAGTCTTCAGGTATCTAAAAGGGTGTCATAAGGAGAGAGAAAACTTGTCCATCTTAGCCTTTAAGGACTGCGCCAGGGAATCCCCCCCCCCATGCACACGTCCAGGGGCAGTAACAAAGTCCCAGCCTATAGTTTCAGGTTCCTTGCATTGCGCAGCCTGTCTGGGAGTGGGGTGCATGATGCTTCCCCCATGGTGAATGACCTGCTCCCAAGATGTAGGGTGACCCAGCTCAACAGAATGCCACATCCCTTTCCTGAAGGAGGAGCTGCAGGAGCCTGGCTGGTGCGGGACACAGGAAGGGGGCTGAGGTTTAACCTCTTGCAGCTGGTAGAGGTTCCCCCCCACACACACTGGGAGGCTGGTGCTGGGGTGGAGGCTAGAGCTCAGCCCACGCACACCTAGATCCTTGTTTGGCTCTGACACACGTGCCGGTGCCTTTGGGGTTTGTTTGTTTTCCTACAAATGTGACTTACATGCATTGGTTTGTAGGAACTGTTCTTGCTCCAGAATTCACAGCCAGGCTGGCTCCCTCGCAGGGGCCCTGCAGCACCTGCCCCAGAGACAGCTGGAAACAGAGTTCCGGACTGTGGGGGGGGAGCTTCGTTTTGTACCCTCCCCTGATCTTCCACCACCATTGGGATGTTCCCACTGGTCCCAGACTCGTACCCACGTGCTTAGCTGTTTGGAAATGTGGGGGAGGGATAGCTCAGTGGTTTGAGCATTGGCCTGCTAAACCCAGGGTTGTGAGTTCAGTCCTTGAGGGGGACATTTAGAGATTGGGGCAAAAATCTGTCTGGGGATTAGTCCTGCTTTGAGCAGGGGGCTGGGCTAGATACCTCCTGAGGTCCCTTCCAACCCTGAGATTCTATGATAGAACAGGAAGCAACAGGCTTAAACTGCAGCAAGGGAGGTTTAGGTTGGACATTAGGAAAAAGTTACTAACTGTCAGGGTGCTTAAACACTGGAATAAATCACATAGGGAGGTGGTGGAATCTCTATCTCTGGAGATATTTAAGAGTAGGTTAGAGAAATGTCTATCTGGGATGGTCTAGACAGTATTTGATCCTGCCATGAGGGCAGGGGACTGGACTTGATGACCTCTTGAGGTCCCTTCCAGTCCTAGAATCTATCAATAAGAATAGGGTTGAAACTTTAAGATCCTAAATTGATAACACAATACAGTAGAGACTTAAAAATCACAAGCTAACATCCCTTGTATGGGTTATTCCCCTGATAGTGGACTGGAAGCATGTGGTTGTTTCCTATTTCCACTTTTTTGTTCCCGCAACAGAAAGTGTATGGCCTGCTGCAAAATGAGTAGTGTTCCAAGAATACGTTGAGCACTTGTGCCTCTGCCTCTCTTCCTCTACATCCCCAGAAACCCTATGATAGTAAAGCTATTGTGATGGAATTGATGTTAGTTAATACTAATGGGATCAATCTTAATTTGTCCGCATTAAGGAAGGTGAGATTGTCAAGGAATGTGGCTGTTCTGTGTGGTTCCATGTTCCAACAGAGGGTATCTCCAGGATCAAAAAGGACTTTACAACAAACCATGTGCTTTCTATAGGCCTTCATCGGCTGCCTTTTGCTGTCCTCCATTTGTGGAAACAGTGATGTATACTTATTTCTAAGTGAAGTAAAATTAATTTATGTGCTCAATGTCCCTAATAGTGAAACCATAGCTTTCAACTCTACTCAGTGTGACTGCAGTGACTGAGTGGCCTCCCTCCAAGCGGGAGAGGGAGGGACACTTACACGCCTCTTGGAGGGCAGAGCCTAGATTGCCCTGCCTTCCTCGCCAGAAGTACCGGGGCATGGCCGGAAGTAGAAAAGTCCGGCCAGACAGCACGGCTGGGGGAGAGCCTGTGAAGGAGGACGATGCTCAGCCTGGTCTCCCAAGGCCCCAAGAGGAACCTGTGCCAGGTTGTTCCCAATTCCCAGACGAGGACTGGCCCGATCCCTGCCAAGCAGGGACAGCTGATTCTGCCCCTGCCAGGGCCCTGGGCTGGGACGCAGTGGAGTAGGGTGGGCCCATGTCCCCCTGCCACCCCACCCTGGGGTGGCTGATCCCCTACGTTGTGCTGGGAGGCTCTAGCTCTGGAGAGGAGCTTCCTGGACCACTAACCTGAAAGATTGTTTGTTTGCAGGCTGCCCAAGCCCGCTCAGTGCCCAGCCAGCCCTGATAGACTGTGGTTAAACGCTGACTACCTGAGCTATCCCAGACCAGGCCAAAGCCTGGTAGCGACTATTAATCACGCAGCTCTACCATGGGCTCTGGACTGTCTCACAGACACTGGTCCTAGCCAGGCAGGGTAAGCCCGAGTGGCCTCCCTCTGAGTGGGAAAGCGAGGGACACTTACAGTGACATTCTCAGAACGCATCGGTTTGTGAAGTCACAGCTACTGGTTCTCACTGGACTAAGGAGATGGCCTATAGGAAGTTGGATGTGTTTTTTAATTACTATACAGGTTTCCTATGAATAAAATGTAAAACCCTTTTGAATTATTTTTAAAAGATAACATAAAATGCAATGCCATTTTCTGACCTGCTCTGAAAGCTGCTTTTATTTTCTGTCTGTGCTCTGTGCAGCTTTTTGTCAAAATGTTGGATGCTGAGGCAATCCAAAAGATGGCTGATGTGGTTTTTCATAGGGTCCGAGAAGTGAGTTTTAAATTAATTCTCCTCTCCGTTCAGGACATATGAGTAAATTTGGCTTTTTTAAAAATGTGCCGGTCTCCACTAACTTGTGAAGACTTGAGTTCAGGATTCTGGAAGAGTTGACCTCAACTGAAAAAGAGATCAGGGAGCACCACTCTCTGGCATATTAGACTAATATGATGTAGGAGCTAACTTTCAAATGTGTCTTTAAATGTAAATTCATTTGAAGTTAAGGCTACACAAAAATTGTTCATGATCCTGCTTCTGCTGAAGTCAATAGTTTTGCATGATACTGACTTCAGTTGGGTTTACTGTTTTACTGACCTAAAGTCTTAGGCCAGGTCTACACTAAGGGGGGGTTGAACTAAGGTATGCAAGTTCAGCTACGCGAATAGCGTAGCTGAACTCGAACTAGCTTAGTTCGAACTACTCACCCGTCCAGACGCCACGGGATCGAAGTCTGCGGCTCCCCCGTCGACTCCGCCACCGCTGTTTGCGGTGGTGGAGTTCGAGTCAACGGAGCGCATTCGGAGTTCGAACTATCACATCTAGATTAGACGCAATAGTTCGAACTCCGAGAAGTCGAACGCTACCCGTCAACCCGGCCGGTAAGTATAGACGTACCCTTACACTATTTAACTTTTTGTATATACAGGCTTTGCAGCTCATGTTGAACATTAGGTACCAAGAAACTCCAGATGTTTTCCCTGACTTATTGTAAGGTTTTTTTTAACATAGTAACATCTTGGGGTTAAGAGGAATAGTCTGCTTTCACTTAAAGCTGAGGAATGTACCACTGTAAGATGCGTTGGCTGAGTTAAATCAATAGGCTAGGGGTCAGCAACCTTTCAGAAGTGGTGTGACAAGTCTTCATTTATTCACTCTGATTTAAGGTTTCGCATGCTAGTAACACATTTTAGAAGGTCTCTCTCTCTCTAAGTCTATAGTACACAACTAAACTATTGTTGTATGTAAAGTAAACAAGGTCTTTAAAATGTTTAAAAAGTTTCATTTAAAATTAAATTAAAATGCAGATCTTATCAGTTTAGTGCAGTGATTCTTAACCTTCTAAAAAAATCTTGCATGTCTTGCACCCCCAGAAAGGGCATCTCGCACCCCAAGGGGGTGCATGCACCCCAGGTTAAGAACCACTGCACTAGACTGATAAGAGCTGCATTTTAATTTAATTTTAAATAAAGCTTCTTAAACATTTTAAAAACCTTGTTTACTTTACATACAACAATAGTTTAGTTATGTAATATGGACTTAGAGAGAGAGAGACCTTCTAAACCATTAAAATGTATTACTGGCACGCGAAACCTTAAAGTAGAGTGAATAAATGAAGGCTCGGCACAGCACTTCTGAAAGGCTGCCGACCCCTGGATTCGAGCCACCTCAATAGGAGAGCAGCTACCACCAACAACAGCCTCCTGGCCCTGATGGCAGTCTTTGGGAATGAATAGGCAGGTGCAACTTCATAGCACAAGCTGTAGCCTCCATCCAGGAGCCTAACGATAACCCAGAGAATTACACTGCTTCTTTTGGGTCGGCCGGGGCCAGTTTTGAATCGCCTCTAGCTTATTAGTTTGGGGCTTCACTATACCCCTTCCTACAATATATCCCAGGTAACTAACCTCTGCTAGTCCTATGGCACATTTAGCAGGATTAGCGGTGAGGCCAGCCCGCCTTAAGGTGCATAGTACTGCCTCAACTTTCTCCAAGTGGGTTCCCCAGTCTGGTGTATGGATGATGACATCATCTAGGTATGCAGCTGCATAACTAATATGGGGGCGCAACAGCTTATCCATGAGGCGCTGGAATGTGGCTGGGGCCCCATGTAACCCAAAAGGGAGGACAGTGTACTGGAATAGCCCGTCTGGGGTGGAGAACGCTGTCTTTTCTTTAGCTTCTTTGGTCAGGGGAATCTGCCAATACCCTTTTGTCAGATCCAGTGTAGTCAAGAATCGGGCACTACCCAGTCGGTCAACCAGTTCGTCGATGCGGGGTATGGGGTATGCATCAAATTGGGATACTTCATTCAGTCGGCGAAAGTCATTACAGAATCTCGTGGTACCATCAGGTTTGGGCACTAGAATGATTGGACTGCACCACTGACTGTAGGATTCTTCAATAACGCCTAATTCTAACATTTTCTTTACTTCGGCCTTGATTTCTTCTCTTTTGGCTGCTGGGATTCGGTAGGGACTCAGTGTTACCTTGGCTCCGGGGATCATGCAGATATGGTGATAGGTCTCAGTCATCTGCCCCGGTTTTGTAGAGAACACATCTCAGTTGCAATTAATCATGTCGGCTGCCTCGATCTTTTGGATTGGCGTCAAGTCGGGTGATATCTTCACTTGCTCATGTAAGTTATCCTCCTGGGGAAGGGTCTCCCGGGTGACTAAGCATGCCTCTCGATCATGCCAAGGTTTTAGAAGATTGATGTGGTAAATTTGCTCCGGTTTCCTGCGGCCTGGCTGCCGCACCTTATAGTTTACCTCTCCCACGGCTTCAATCACTTCATAGGGTCCCTGCCACTGGGCCAACAGCTTGCTTTCTGCTGTGGACACCAGGACCATTACTCGATCCCCTGGTTGGAACCGTCAAAGCTTTGCTTGGTGGTTGTAATGGGTCTATTGGGTCTCCTGTGCTTTCTCCAAATGTTCTCGTACAATGGGTGTAACTTGGGCTATCCGATCCCTCATCTGTAGTACATGCTCGACTATGTTTCTTCCGGGATTTGGCTCCTCTTCCCAGGCTTCTCTGGCTATATCCAATATGCCTCGGGGGTGGTGCCCATATAGTAGTTCGAATGGAGAGAAACCTGTGGAGGCTTGTGGAACTTCCCGGATGGCGAACATGAGGTAAGGCAATAGGGTATCCCAGTCTTTCCCATCCCGGCTCACCACTTTCCTGATCATGGGCTTGAGGGTCCTATTGAACCTTTCCACAAGGCCGTCTGTTTGTGGGTGGTATACAGAGGTCTGTATGGCTTGTACATGGAGCAATGAACAGAGATCTTTCATCAACTTAGATACGAAAGGTGTCCCTTGATCAGTCAGTATCTCCTTGGGTAGCTCAACCCGGGAAAATATCTGTACTAGCTCCTTAGCTATTGTCTTGGAAGCTGTGTTGCGTACGGGGATGGCTTCCGGGTATCGGGTAGCATAGTCTAGTACAACCAGCACATGATGGTGGCCCCGGGCTGTCTTCTCTAGGGGCCCAATCAGATCCATGGCTATGCGTTCAAATGGTACCTCTATTATTGGAAGAGGTATCAAAGGGGCCCGTAAGTGTGGGCGAGGGCTATGTAGCTGACACTCTGGACAAGAGGTGCAGTATCGCCTGACATCTTCATGTACTCCTGGCCAGAAGAACCTCCGCAGGATCCTGGCCTGGGTTTTCTCTACCCCTAAGTGTCCTCCAAAGGGGTGACTGTGGGCAAGGCTCAATATGGCTTTTTGATGTTTTCATGGCA
This sequence comes from Mauremys reevesii, assembly GCF_016161935.1. Taxonomy (NCBI): domain Eukaryota; kingdom Metazoa; phylum Chordata; order Testudines; family Geoemydidae; genus Mauremys; species Mauremys reevesii. Next base: position 34,165,993 of record NC_052634.1, on the reverse strand, counting down.
CCAGAAGTTGATGTATCTCCTGCTCCTGCATTTGCACCACACGGTACAGGAGATCTTTCTTCACTATAAAGTAGGGTCCTGGACCTCGGACCTTCCCCTCCACTGGTATCCCATCTATCTCAGCCACCTCTTTCCTGACATTATCATATCTAGGGTCCTCTGCCTGGTCCTGCCGAAAGTCTCTCTCCCAGGACTAACCTGCCTGAGCTCCCAGGGGCCGGCTTCTGCTTCTTCCAATGGCTCGTCGCCATGACGGCTGGGGCCAGCCTCCGGCTCACTTTCCGTGTTGGTAGTTTCTCTGATGGCTGCTCATGTCCATCTGCCTACTAGCACGGTCTTCTGGCCCTGGGTCAGGATCCGGGTTCCCAAACCCTTCGTGGCCTTCCTTTCTTTTTTTGTCTTTCAGGCCTTTTGGGGGGCTGAGAATAGATCCTGAGAAAACTCAGAAAACATGGGGGGTTGACATTCCCCCAATGATGATTCACTGCCAACAGGGTCTCCACCTCCCTCCAGCCTCTCCGGGGGGAGTAAATTATCAAGCCCTGGATAGTCCCTCCCAATAACTACAGGATATGGGAGTTTAGGAACAACGCCCACTGTCACCTCAGTGGGGTTCCCCTGAACCTCTATTTCCATTGGGATGGTGGGGTAATGGCTCATGGCCCCATGCACACACGTCACTGCTACACATTTGGCTTGCAGCAGCTGGCTACTTTTTACCAGCTTACCCAATATAAGGGTGATAGCACTCCCTGAGTCCACACGTGCTGTAGTCTCTGCTCCATTTATCTTCACTGGCCTGGTGTAGTTACGTGGGGCTAATGCGACGCCCGCAAGCTGGATAAGGGAGCATGGGATCTCCCAATCCCCCAAGTTGCATTGCATAGGCTCTTCAGTGCTGGGACACTGTGCTGCTACATGTCCCCACTCCCCACATGCATAACATCTATAATTGTTTCTAATCAGTCTCCTATCATGTGGGCTAAGAGGTTTAGTCCCAGGGTTCCCCCCCTCAGGCCAATCCCTTCCTTCTGGAGTCTCTGCTGGTTTTCAGCCCCCCTCTTCCTCCACCTAGGACTCCCCAGGAGTTTGGCTGTCCCACCTTCCAGGATTAGGGTTGGGTGTTTGCTACGGAAGGGGCTTTCCTTGGGTCACTGGGTCAATTCCCTGGCTGTCATGTGTCTTTCTACCAGCGTGATCATCTCGTCATAGGTGTACGGATCGTTCTGGCCTACCCATTTGCGGAGATCTGGTGGCAGTGCCCTCATGTACCGGTCGATGACCAGAACCTCTAGTATCTCTTCCAGACTCTGGGATTCTGTTTGCAACTACTTTCGTGCGAGATGGATGAGGTCATACAATTGGGACCGTGGGGTTTTTTCTTCCTGGTACCTCCACTCATGATACCGCTGGGCCCGCACTGCGGTCGTTACCCCAGATCTGGCCAGGATCTCTGCCTTCAGATGGGAGTAGTCTGCTGCAGCCTCCTCAGGCAGATCATGGTAGGCCTTCTGGGCCTCCCCACACAGGAATGGGGCAAGGATGCCAGACCACTGATCTTGAGGCCAGGCCTCCCGTAGGTCTGTCCTCTCAAACGCCAGAAGCTATGCCTCTGCATCATCCTCCCGCGTCATTTTCTGCAGCCAATGGCTAGCTCGTATGAGCCGTGTCCCATCATGGCCACGGTTCAGCTCTGTAAGGGTCTTTACCTGGCTTACCAGTTCCTGAAACATAGCTCGGTCTTGAGTAGCTTGGTCCATCAGCAGGTGATTTGTCTCTTGCTGCAGCCGCACTGCTTCTTGCTGGGCAGCTGCCTGGACACGAGTAGCCTCCTGCTGGGCTGCCGGGGCTTGTAAACGTGCCCGCACTACGTCATCCATTGTGGTGACAAAAAAAATTAACCCTCTCTCTCTTTTTTTTTTAAATCACCCTCCTTCTCTCCCCGCACTGGCGGCGGGAGTCCCGGCAGGCCGCTACCCGAGTGGACGAGCTCGGCGCAGGCTCGGAGGCACTGGGGTCCGCTCCAGGCAGTTGCTAGGCCCTGATTGGCTGGCGGCGCACCCTGACGTGCCCTGCACTCGGTAACCCTGCCCTTCCGTGTGGTTGCGCGCTGTGGGGCGGACAAGTGTTGCTGCAACCGTCCGGCACAGGGTTGTGTGGCGATTCCGGAGCAGTGGCTCGTTGCTGCCCCCCCCCCCCGTCCCCGGCATGAAAGATGGAGAGTTCAAATACAATTATCCACAAGCCTTTGAGAGCAAGAAAAACAATGACTCCAAGTAGTCGAAAACAAGTGGAAATGCTGAGTAAAACAAAGAGTGTTTCAGGACAAGGAAAGATTCTAAACGGCTTGCATACTGAAGATCACCATGTTCAGTTAAATACAGTGGACATAAACTGCAGCAGTAATGATTCTGTAAAAGGAAGCTCACTAACTGAATCAAAACCAGATATGTTCCTTGATTAACCTGGAGCAACTGCCATTTGGCTACCACGGTACTAGGGATTTGTTTAGCCTGGGGCTAACGTACCTGTTCCTCACTACTTTACTGTAGCCATCTGGCCTTGCCCCATCACAATAGATAGATAGATTCTCCTATGTGGCAGCAATAGAACAGGCAATCCCATATACAAATAAGAGCGGTACAAAAGGGATCATTGGGAACCGGGGAGGATATGCTAGGGTTCATTCCCCGAGAACAAGGGAATAAGGGTCGGCAGGGGGATCAGGTAAACCCAGATGTGGCAATATCAGGCCAACACCCCTAAACAGAAGGAAGCGGGAGAAGAGGTAGAGCTAACTGAGAAGGAGATATGGCGACTAGCCTGGCAAACCCTGATGCAGTACAGAGCCAACCGTGCCCAGTGGCATGGCGCACCCACACCTGACTTGGTCAGAGAAGCTACAAAGTTACAATAGACTCGTAAAGGAGTAGCATGTGTATCCCCCACCACTGGCACCACTACAACATCCCCATCCTGCAGACAAATAATAATAATAATAATAATAATTTGAGACATACCTATCTCACAGAGCTGCAAGGGACCCCAAAAGGTCATGGAGTCCAGCCCCCTGCCTTCACTAGCAGGACTGACTACTGATTTTTCCCCAGATGCCTAAGTGGCCCCCCTCAAGGACTGAACTCACAGCCCTTGGTTTAGCAGGCCAATGCTCAAACCACTGAGCTATCCCTCTCCCTGGGATAGAGAGGCCCACTGAACAATGAACTTCCACTATCTGTAGGGGCACAAGAGGGAAAGTTCATAGGAAAGGTCCATTGAGATCCTGGAGGAAGACCACGCATGTATGTTCAGCAGGGTAAGCATGCCCCTACATTGGCTTTAATAGACACAGGAGCCGCGGTGTCTTTAATCAAAAACACTCCAGAAGCAGGAAGGCAGGTGAAACAAGTAACCCTGAACTCCTTCCAAGGCAATCCCAGCATTGGTTGGGAACGGGCCCAGGCCCCTTTTTCAGTACAAGGGTTTAAAACCTTTGGGAACCTGATCCAAACTCCTGACATGACTAATTAAATCATTTTGGGCTCGGATTGGTTGTTCAACAACATAGTAATAGACATGCTGTAGCAGAGCAGGGAGCTGCGGAAGAAATTGTTACGGCAGAGCTAGGCATTGTTTATGTTCGCTTTCTCAGCTCCGGTTATTATCGGTCATTCTGTATCAGTTCTAGCCAAGTATGACCGGTTTAGACCGCCATGTGAAGAGTCCTTGGCGGTGGGCCATGTGAAACAGGTGTGCGAAGTAGAGAGCTATGTTTTATTATGTCTATGCTGCTTTGCTGCTAGTGAGATTAAATAGAAGCTTGCTTTTACTAAGTTTGGACTTCGACCCAGGCCGACTGGTAGGGTGCTGGGTTCCCCATATCAGTGGCCGCAACGAGCGGAGTCCCCGTTGCCGGTGTGTCACGGTATCCTTCATTAAAAACCAATTACTCTCAGTGTGGAGTCGGTCTCGTTCTTACAGAGTACCTTGGGCTAATTTGTGGGCAACAACACATGCCCAGGGGTATCTTATGGAAAGTTGATATTCCCCCTCCCCATTCTGGGAAAATTGACCAAAAGATATTACTAGCAAAAGTGGGAAGGAGACCAGTTTCAGCATTATCGGTCCAGCAAATGGAGGAATGGCGCCAGAAATGCCCCTCGGTCTGGACTCAAAAGAAAACAGGCGGTGGTAACATTAATGCTTGTGTAAAAATTGTAGGGGAATTAGTACATCCCCAGAAACAATGTTCTTGTCCAAAGGAGGCAGAGGCCCAATTGGCACAAACTATCCAGGAGCTGGAACAGCAGGGAGTAATCCGAAAAACAAAATCACCCTTCAACTCCCCTGTAAAGCCGGTACTAAAAGCAGACGCCCAGTCCTAGTGCCTAACAAGAGGATCACAGGTGACTACAGGCAGGGCCAGCTCCAGGAATTTTGCCACCCTAAGCATTTGGGGAAAAAAATCGCGATCAGGGGCAGCTCCACCACGCTGCTTTCTTCTGTGGCGGCAATTCGGCGGCTGGTCCTTCCCTCCGAGAGGGACCGAGGCACCCACCACTGAAATGCCGCAGAAAAGCCTGATGTGCTGCCCCAAGCAGCTGCTTGCTGAGCTGGTGCCTGGAGCCAGCCCTGACTACAGGAGGATTAACAAAAATACAATACCCATGGCTCCTATTGTGGCAGACATGACACAGGCCATACAAAAGGTCCAAGCCACACTGAAATATATTTCAGTAACTGATTCAGTGAATTGTTTCTTTCCTATCCCCCTACACCCTGAACCACAGGATCAGTTTGCCTTTACTAGGAAAGAACAGCAATGGGCTTTTTGTCCATTCCCCCAAGGGTACCACAATAGTGTTGTGGAAAAATCGACCACACCTTTGAATTTTGGATCAGAGGGCCGGAGGCACTTTTATTTAAGTACAAGCATGCATGCAGGGAGAGAGGTAGCGTATTCCCCTGTAAGGGTTAAGCCCCCCTCTGCCTATTACAAATTTTACCAAGCTTATAAAGGTTAAAACCGCAAATTAGCATTTACTTAAAATTCCCTTATTTGGGAGTATCAATTGTAACATTAGCAAGCTACTTCAGTTTTCTTCCATATATGGTTTTTCCTTTCATTGTCTCTGGGCAGTTTTCGTTGGTGGTCTGCCAGTCTTAAGACCCTTTCTTTGTGGTTACATTATGCAGGCTAAAATTCATAAAGCAATCTAAAAACAAGCTGAACACTCCTTTCTTATTTCCTTCTTTTGGTTCCTCATTTTCCCTGAATGCCCTCTGTACAGATAAACATATTAAAAGCAAAAATGCAAACCTTGGCTTTATATATAACAGTTATCTAGACTATAGACCTTTGGGCCAAATACAATAAATGCTGCAAGCAAATAATAACCTAGGCTGGACAGGTGGGGCAAATTTTCCCTATCATTAGTCCAGCAACTGCACACCGGCATGTGCTAGATTTAGCCCACAAGATAGACCGTTTGTGTTTTCCCGTGTGGATGATAGTTTGGAGAACCTGAGGCACAGACACAGATGATAACTGAGAAGGTGTTAGCATGAAGTCAAGAAACAGGATTTAAGGTAGCCTTGCATAAGGCCCCATTGGTGCAGCCCCAAGTCACATATTTGGGTATAATTATTGGGCAAGGAGGAGGCATCCAGGGCAGCGCAAGTTGAGAGCCCAAGTAGAAATGCCGGCTCCTACTGACGCCCATTCCTTGAGAGTACTGCTGGGAGGGTTTGATTTTCTCAGATCCCACATTTACAAATATGTTGAAATAACTCACCCTTGTGGCAATTATTAAAAGGCCCAGTGGGAGTGGGGAGAGGAGCAGGACACAGCTTTAAGGCTCTTCAAGCAAAAGGCTCTCACAGCTCCAGCACTGCGCTTCCCTGATGGATCACTGCCTTTTGTTATTCGTTGGCTCCCCCTGTGGCCACGCCCCCTTGGCTCCCCCTCTGGCCACGCCCCCAGACCGGATCCCCTCCCCGCTCACCTGAGATTAACTTTGACCCCTGTGAACACGAATGCAATCTTTCGAGCCACTCGCAGGTACCCCTGGGCTGGCTGCCAGCGGCGGCGCACTGAACCAGAGAACCCTTGGGCTGGCTGCCGGCAGTGGCGCACTGAACCGGAGAACCCCTGGGCTGGCTGCTGGCGGCGGCGCGCTGACCTGGGGAACCCCTGGGCTGTCTGCCGGCGGCGGCACGTTGACCAGGGGAACCCCTGGGCTGGCTCTTGGTGGCGGTGCGCTGACCCGGAGAACCCCTGGGCTGTCTGCCAGCGGCGGCACGCTGACCCGGGGAACCCCGTGTCTGGCTGCCAGCGGCTCAGACTCCCTCTCCCTCCCAGCGCAGCGGGCACTGAAACGCTTTAAAAAAATTGGGGGTGCCGCTTTTTGGCACCCCCAAATCTTGGCGCCCTAGGCAACCACCTAGTTGGCCTAAATGGTAGCATCAGCCCTGACTGGAACTCCGGCAGACTATTCAGGACCTACCCTTTGATGGCCATGGTCTGCTTTTGGACAAGATGGACTCTAGACTTCAGAGTCTGAAGGAGATCTGGGCCATCATGCGTTCACTGGGCACGCTTACCCCAGTGACGCAATGTAGGCCCTTCCGACCCTAACCGCAGTGCACTTACCCTAATCTCCGACCGAGACAGGACTTCTCTAGAAGCCACGGCCAGGGTGGCAGGTGGAAACAGTCTGGTCCTCAGATGGGCCAGAACCAGGCTCCCCTCAAACCATTGGCGGGATCCAAACAAAATTTTTGAAGGTGCGCCTGAGGGTGGAGCACCAGTTTCCTTCTCATGAGCAACTCCTTCTACAGGAGGTGTGACTGCTCCTAGCTATCGGAGCTATAGAGGAGGTTCCAAAGGAACTGAGGGGTAGGGGGTTTCACTCATATTATTTCCTAGTCCCCAAGGCAAAGGGAGGGCTATGGCCCATCCTAGACCTGCACGGACTCAACAAATCCATGGTCAGGTTGAAGTTCCGCATGGTTTCCTGGGGACCATTATTACTTCCCTGGATCCTGCAGACTGGTATGCTACCCTTGACATGAAGGATGCGTACTTCCACATAGTCATTTACCTGCCGCAGGCATTTCCTTCACTTTGTGGTCAACCAACAGCACTTCCAATTTACCGTCCTTCCCTTCGGCCTATCTACAGCACCAAGGGTCTTTACAAAGTGTATGGCCTTCATAGCTGCCTCATGCCATCAACATCGGATCCAAGTTGTTGTGGAAAAAGCCACCCATGCAGTGATTTTAGTTCAGAGACTCAAGCCTGAGGCCCGTTTATTAACACATACCAACACGTTGGGGGTAGCAGCTTTGATACTGCGCCCTCGAAGTAAGGCACATCTTAGCTTCTAAAGGTTAAAACCGCAAACAAATTACACATATTTGAGTAATAATTACCTTATCTGGAATACAATGCAAAATTAATACAGGTCAAGAGTTAGGGTCTTTTCGGTACTTTCCAGCACCCTTTTGCAACCTTGTCTTATACGGATGTAATTGGAGTTAAGGTCTTTCTGGTACTTTCCAGCACTGCTACAACCTTGCCTTTTACGGGGTGCAATTACATAATTGCCTTTCACAGGCTACAGTTACACAGTGGGCATAGTTACACAAATGGGGTAGGGGGAGGCATGGTTACTCATTTTAGATGATTGCTTCACATTGATTGCTTCAGACAAGTGGTTATTATATTTCAAAAGCAGTAGGCACATACTGCAAATTATTCTTGTTGCTGGGGCTTTTTCACCCTCCTCCTTTTCAGTACCCCTTCCCTCCCTGTGTTTCAACCTCTGGCTGCCACTGTCAGGGAGCACAACACTTAGCTTGGTTCAGGCTTGAGCCTGTTAGCCGCAGGGCGGGCTTAGACCAAGCAGAAAAACTTAGATTAATAGGGCTAGCTTAATTTTCCCCCACAAAGTGTTTCCATAACTTGACGACTGGCTCATTCAGGGTCGATCCAAGGACCAGGTGCAATCTCATGTCCAGTTCTCCATGAGCTTATTCAGACAGCTGGGCCTGCTGCTCAATGTTGAAAAGTCCATTTTGGAGCCGACCCAAAGAATAGACTTCATCGGAGCGGTCCTAGACTCAAGACTCGCCCATGCGTGCCTACCACATGGGCATTTTCATTCCATGGCGAGCATTATCCATGGCCTCCAAAGCTTCTTGACCTCGACAGCACGGACGTATCTCAGTCTCCTGGGACACATGGTGTCTTGTACCATTGTGACCAGACATGCCAGACTGCGCCTCCATCCACTTCAGGCCTGGCTCTCAACCGTATACTGCCCAGGCTGGGGCAATGTGGACACAGTGGTCACGGTACCGCCGGAAGTCTTAACCTCCCTGGACTGGTGACCGAACCCCAACTCAGTACGTGAAGGGGAACCATTCCATGCCCCACAGCCCTCCCTGACCCTAACCACAGATGCATCATCTTTGGGTTGGGGCACTCACCTTGTGGACCTTCGCACACAGGGCCTTTGGTCCACACAAGAGATCCCTGCACATCAATGTATGGAAGCTGAGAGCTGTACGCCTGGTGTGTCAGGTGTTCCACAAACATCTTCAGGGCCGTTGTGTTGCAGTTTTCACAGACAACACAACGGCCACATTTTATATCAACAAACAAGGGGGAGCACGTTCGTCCCCCCTTGGTCACGAAGCCATTCACCTGTGGGAATTCTGCATAGCCCACTCAATCGACCTGGTGGCGTCGTTTCTCCTAGGAGTCCAGAACACCTTGGCGGACCGCCTCAGCAGATCCTTCCAGGCTCATGAGCGGTCGATTCGCCCAGACGTCATCCAATCTGTTTTCCGGAAGTGGCGGTTTCCCCAGATAGACCTATTCACCTCTTGTGAGAATCGGAAGTGCCAGGTGTTCTGCTCTCTCCAGAGATGCTCCCCAGGTTCCCAGTCAGACACCTTCCTGATACCATGGAAAGACCACCTGTGTTATCCCTCTTCTCCATTCCCATGAATCCACAGGGTCCTTCTCAAGTTGTCCAGGGACAGGGCCTGCTTAATTCTGATCACCCTGGCATGGCCCAGGCAGCATTGGTATACCACTCTCCTCGATCTGTCAGTGACCACTCCAATTCTACTTCCGTTGTGGCTGGACCTGATCACTCAGGAACATGGATGATTCTGTCATCCCGACCTGCAATCCCTCCACCTCACAATGTGGATCCTGCATGGCTAACTCAGTCTGAGTTATGTTGCTCCCGCTTGGTGCAGCAGGTTCTTTTGGGTAGCAGAAAGCCCTCTACCAGGTCCACGTATTTGGCCAAGTGGAACCGTTTTTCCTGCTGGTGTGCTCTGAGCAATACTCCCCGCCTGGAGGCATCAGTACCTACCATCTGAGACTCTCTCTTGTCCTTGAAACAGCAGAGCCTAGCAGTTTTATCCATCAGAGTACACCTAGCAGCGATTTCAACCTCTCACCCGGGCGAAAATGGGCTCTCAGTCTTCTCCAATCCCATGGTCAGCAGGTTCCTCAAGGGTTTAGATCATCTGTACCCGCAAATTCGGCATCCGGCCACTATGTGGGACCTCAGCCTCGTCCTATCCAGACTCATTGGTGCCCCATTCGAGCCGATGGCCACCTACTTGCTCCTGTACCATTCCTGGAAGACAGCCTTCCTCATAGCTATCACCTCGGCGAGACATGTGTTGGAGCTTAGAGCCCTCACGTCGGACCCACCGTATATGATGTTCCATGAGGACAAGGTACAGCTGCGACCACACCCTGCCTTCCTTCCTAAGGTGATGTCTGCCTTCCATGTCAACCAAGACATCTTCCTCCCAGTCTTCTATCCAAAGCCGCACACTTCTCGACAAGAACAACAGCTGCACTCCCTAGACGTTCGCAGGGCCCTTACCTTTTACATCGAATGAACAAAACCTTTTAGGAGGACATGCCAGGTGTTTGTAGCTGTGGCAGACCACCCAGTGCATCTCGTCCTGGATCACATCATGCATCCGTGCGTGCTATGACTTGGCTGGTGTCCCAATTACGCACCTTACTGCCCACTCCACTTGGGCTCAAGCTTCGTCCTCCGCCTTCCTGGCTCATGTGCCCATATAGGAGATATGTAGGGCAGCAACTTGGTCATCGGTACATGCTTTTGCTTTCCACTACTCACTAGTCCAGCAGTCAAGGGGTGATGCGGCATTTGGCTCAGTGGTTCTGCACTCCGCGACATCTCACTCCGACCCCACCGCCTAGGTAAGGCCTGAGAGTCACCTAACTGGAATCAATATGAGCAAGCACTCGAAGAAGAAAAGACGGTTACTCACCTTTGTAACTGTTGTTCTTCAAGATGTGTTTCTCATATCCATTCCAAACCCTCCCTCCTTCCCCTCTGTCAGAGTAGCCGGCAAGAAGGAACTGAGAGGGCTCTGGGACCGCTGGGGTATATATCCGGCACCATAAGGTGCCACTCTAGGGGGTGCCTCAGCCGACTCACCGAGTGTTGCTAGGGTAAAAATCTTACGACGATCGTGCATACAGCGCGCGTACACCCTAATAGGAATGGATATGAGCAACACATCTCAAAGAACAACAGTTACAAAGGTGAGTAACTGTCTTTTATGCAGGGCCAGCTGGACCATGGGTCAGCCTAACATGCTGCACTGAATGCAATTTATCAGGTTCTGAAACAATATGAGCATTCCCCACGACCAGTGTCTATTTATGCTGATAGCGACTTTTGTGTAAAGGGAATTCAGTTCTGGATGCAGGACTGGAAAAGAAATGAGTGGAAGGCGGCAGATGGCAAAGATATTGCATCTCTAGATGAATGGAGGTGGATTTATCAGTGGGTAACAGAGAATCCTAAGCAACTGAAAATCCAGCATGTACAAGCCCATAACAAAGGAACAAGCGCAGAAGCCACCTGGAACAGTCGGGAGATAACACAGCCCAGCAACACAGTATAGCAGTTGTAACTAGAAGCCAAGCTAAAGGCGTCCCTACTGAGGCCCCTGAACCAACGGATGACGCTGTAAATCCCCGAACTCCAGGAAAGGAGGAGAGGCAGGAACTGATTCATGTAGCCCATCAGTTCATGCAGGAGGGAGTAAAGGAAACTTGAATGGGGTGAAACAAGTTGCAGAATGGAAAACCCTGGAGGAGGATGTTAGAACATGGGTAAGGAATTGTATACGGTGTGCACAGCATAAAACACGGCCTCCTCACTGGCAACCCATGATGCCTCAACAGAGACTCGGACCCTGGCATTGATTTTATTAACAAGTACAAGGTTTGGCAATCCCTGTTCTTGGGGGCCTGTGTCCCCCAGACATTTCAAGATGTTTTGGGAAAGCCCACTGCCATCTCCCCCCGATAACGGATACCTCCACTCTAGCCAATCAAGTGTGGATCCCCATCCAGGAACTGGGAATTCCCTTAGAATGGTATGATAAAAAACACAAATTGAATTCTGAAGCCTCAAGGGAATACTGAGATCTATGCCTGGGAAGGGGAAGTGGTACACAAGGTTCACCTTACAAACATCACAGGAATACCAAACCAATGGGAAATGGGGTGGGGACACCACCTGGAATGCCTGTTACCCACGATGACCATATCAGTGGGATGAGCCTGTTAAGACAGGAACAATACTAACTGTCATAGCAGGATCCTGTCCAATACCTAACGGACATTCAAACCTTTGGTTCCCAGACACATGTACTAAGATTTGGACCAAATATATGACGTTTGGACCAAAGAAGCACTGATCAGGATGAAGAAGCCCAAGTTATTTATAACTCAAAGTGACCCTATAAGGGTCCTTCTAAATACATTGCTAGTAGAGATTAGATTTTATATGCATTGGACCCAGTTAAATGTGTCAAGAGTGGAGCCAAAATGTTTGCCCTATGCCCTTCCTCTTTTGAAAGCATGGATAAAGACACACCGAAGCCCCTATGGCCGAACCAGGCAAGATGTAGCAGATACGATATTAGGAGGGGTTAGCTTTGGAACGAGGATTATGAATATGGTAGATTTAGAAGTAATTAAGAAATAAATCAAGGCCTTATCACAATTACAGGAGATTCTTATAGACGCACAGGCAGATGCTAATGTGGATTTGGTGCAAACAGGCCTAGGCAATCTGAAAGCAACATGGACTTTGTGGAAATGGTTAAACACCACCACCCGGATGGAATTGGGAAATAAAACTGCCTTGGCTATGGGATGGACTGAAATGCAAATTCTTAGTTTAGCATCACTTGAATATGCAACGTTCTGGGTAAGGGTAAGTTTTAAGATAAGCTATAATGTCTATGTAACAGAGTGCCGGTTAGCCCCAGCTCCCATTAAGGGGAATTAATTGGAGATGGCAGGGTGTGGTTCATTGCCAAGCTAAGGAAGGAACACTTGTGGGTTTTATGGCCCGTCATCAGCAGGAGCAGACACAGCAGGCCCTGCAGAACTTCCAGCAGGCCCACCAAGCGGAGAGACAGGTCTTTTTGGCCTGGCAGGAGGAACAGCAGCAGAGCCTGCAGGATTTTATCTGCGAGCAGACCAGCGTACAAGGGCAACACACGAGTGGCCAGGCCCAGCCGCACCGCGGAGGAGCCCACAGACACAAAGGGAGAGGTTTGGGTTGGATGGTGGGGGGGTCGCTGTGTCAGATGATGATTTGAGGGCCAGTACCAGCTCCTCCTCATCTGCATTCTCCAACCAACAGACCGAGAAAGAGACAAACACCCCCTAAGAAGAAGGAAAGCAAAGTCAGCCTGAGTAAAAACTCCAAGTTCCTCCAAACAGTGCCAAGAGGGTTCAGAAGGAATTGGCTGACATCACCTTAGATCCATCTCCCAATTGCAGCGCTGGCCTCAAAGGCAATAACATCTGTGAATGGAGATCAACTATTCTAGGACCTCCAGGTGCCAGTTTTCTTCCTTGATATCACATTGACACCAGAACATCCCTTCAAGCCTCCAAAGGTTACTGTTCAGACAAGAATCTATCACTTTAACATTAACAGCCAAGGAGTGACCTGCCTTGACATTTTAAAAGACAACTGGAGTCCAGCATGAACTATTTCTAAAGTTCTCCTGTCCATCTGCTCTCCTCTTACAGACTACAACTCTGCTGATCCCCTGGCTGGAAGTACTGCCACTCAGTATATGACTAACAGAGCAGAGCAGGACAGAACGGCCAGATAGGGCACCAAACGATATGCTCCATACAATGGACTTTTGTCCAACTCTTTCATTATTTGTCGGTGGTGGAAAGAGCTGCTTCTTGGTTTTGAAGTAGGGGGAGGGAGGGGGCTGGTAAAAAGGAGGGTATTTCTAGAACAGATTTTATTCAGTCTTTTATTTCCTAAGATTTTGTTGTTGTAACTTCAGGTATCTTGCTGCAGTAGACAGCTCGAATTGGGAAGAGCGTATTTTCAGAGAATTGACCAAGGCTCGGGGAGTAGCTAAGGAAGAGACATTTAAAAGAATAGTGGGGAGAGGCCCCAGCAGAAGGGAAGTAGCAGCAGGGAGCTTGGGAGCAGGAAAAAGCCCTTGGAAAAGCATAACCCCCTTTGAATGGTAGCATTTTCCAGTGTACTAGCCCCTGAGTACTTAGGCAGATTTGTATGTACCTGCTCCAGTGATTAAAGGAACAGCAGAGAGGTCTGGAAAAACTGAAGCAACCCACTGAGGAGCTAGCGGGACAATGGAAATGGGGACGCAGGGAGAGGCCCAGGCCCCACAACTCTTCCATGGATTTCACTTGAGGCACTTCCCTTTGCTCCTTTAGCGAGATGCAGCTCCGGCCCGCCTGGGCACTAGGCTGTAGAACTAGGAGCTGGCTGGAGAAGAATGGAGCTCTGGGGTGATACCCCCCCCCCCCGCAATGCTACAGCCTGACTGCAGAGTCACTAGAAATGCAGCAGAGGGCTGAGCTCCTTGGGGCGCAAAACCCTCTCCCAGGCCAGGGATCACACTAAATTTATAAGATCTGCATTTTAATTTTATTTGAAATGAAGCTGAAATATTTTAAAAACCTTATTTACTTTAAACCCAACAACAGTTTATTTATATAATATCGACAGAGAGAGATTGGGGCTGGCTGAGCAGGGGCTAATCAGGGGAAATAGATGGGGCTGGGGAGAAGCCTGGTGCCTGGCCGTTAGAACTGGCTGCACCTGCAGGCTGAAGGCTATAAAAGCTGGCTGGCAGCCAGAAGGGTGGAAATAGCCAGGGGAAGGTCAGTCTCTTGGCTGGGGGCAGACTATGGGTGGAAGAGGAGACTGGAAGGCCTGCTCTGTATATAGCATATCACTGGCGGTGGGAGAACATGTGTAAATAAAGCCATGGGTGCTGCAGAAGAAGCAGCCTCTCTGTGCTTTATTGGGGCAGCCAGTGGGCCCCAGGAAGAGGGGTGAGCGGAGGACCTGTTACAAGTGGGGGCTTGTCCGGGGTCTAGTGCCAAAGACACAGTTTGGCGACCTGGCAATGGAGAGCACCCTGCAGTAGCTCACCGAGCAACAGACAGAGATGCAGAAAGCACTTCAGTCCTTCCAGCAGTCCCACCAGGTGGAGAGGCAGGTCCTACTCGCTTGGCAGGCAGAGCAGCAGAAGGCCCTACAGGACTTCATCAAGGAGCAGTCGACCGTGCAGAAGCAGCTCCTGCACAAGCTGGTGAGTCCTGCTGAGGGAGAAGGTATCCGGGCCCCAGGCCCCAGCCGATGACCCCGACGCCTTTTTGGGTACCTTCGAGCGGGTGGCCCTGGGCGCGGGATAGGACCGGATAACCTGGGCCCTACGGCTGGCCCCCTATCTCGCTGGGGAGGCACAGGCTGTACATATGGCCCTGACAGACACCCAAGCCAGGGACTATGATGCAGTGAAGGCAGCGATTTTGGACCACCTCGGGCTTTCAGCCGAGAAGTATCGGCGAAAGTTTCGGGCAGCCCGATGGACAGGGGACGTGCGACCCCAGGCCTTTGCTGAAAAATTAACAGACTGGGCAACACGGTGGTTGAGGCCAGATGCCCACACCGTGGGACAGATAATGGATCAAGTGATCCTTGAACAGTTTACACAGTGCCTCCCTGACAGCATGAGGGTTTGGGTGAGGCGACATCAGCCGGCCACCCTAGAAGCTGCCGTGCAGAGAACGGAGGAATATGCAGAGGCTGACTTCCCACCGAGGGAGCATTGAGCCCCGTGGGACACAGAGGAGGGCAGGAAACCCCGTGAGCATGCCAAGGCGAAGCCGGTAGACTGGCGACGGGAGGAGCCCAAGGGGACCCCTAGCTGCCTGGGGCAGCTTGTATGCTGGCGGTGTGCACAGCTGGGACATAAAAGTCAGGACTGCCCAGTTGGAGTATGGGGCAGCTGAATTTTGTGGATGGACTAGGATTGGGGGGCGGAAAAAGAGGCGTGGGTTGGCCACTATCCCGGCGCTGGTTGGGAAAAGGCCCCAGAGGGGTCTAAAGGACACAGCCTCTGCTCGCTCCCTTATACACCGGCGCTTAGTGAAGCCGCATTGGCTTATTCCTGGGGAACGGATGTTAGTGGAATGCATCCACGGGGATAGGGAATATTGTCCCATGGCCCAGGTACCTCTTGAAGTGGCAGGGCAGTTTACCTGGAAGCGGGTGGAGGTAATCGAAGGGCTGGCTTACCCCGTGGTCCTGGGGCTGGACTAGCACCCTCCCCAAAAGGGGAGAGAGACCACGGAGAAGGGACCATTGAAGAAAGGGGGAAAGAGAACCCTGGAAAGAAGGGGCAAGACCCTGGTGGAGGCAGACCTGGAGCAAGGGAAGGCCCCACAACCTCCAGGGGGAAAAGCCGAGCAGCCTAGACAACCAAGCCAAAATAGGGAACTTGAGGGAGTAACTGAGAAGCCAAGGGAGCTTCCTGGGCAGGACCAGCTGTGGGAGGGAACCCCGGGGAGGGTGGAAGAAACCCAACACGGGGAGGCCAACATCAAAGGGACAGAGGGCCTGGACCAGAGATGGGGGCTGACTCGGGGCAGTGGGCTCTGAGCCGTCACCCCGACTAGAGAAGGAAGGGGAGCCTCCAGGGTGGCCCGCCCAATCATGTGACTGGTGTGAGGACCTCTGGGTGAGCGTAGACCTGTGAGGTGCCCCACCCCCTACCCAATGCACCTTTTGTGGGTGGCGGATGCCAAAGCCCCATGGGGTTGTGCCTGGGGAGCCCTCGGCTGGGCAGGGGGCCCAACCCCAGAGTAAAATCCCTGGCCGAGGAAAGCAAGGCCGAGGAAGACCAGGCCTGGCACCAGCTTAAGGGGGAGGTGTGTAGCAGGGTGCTGGTGCAAAGGCACCTAATTAGCCCCTGTTCAGCCAGCCCCAATCAGGGGAAATAGATTGGGGCTGGGGAGAAGTCTGGTTTCTGGCCGTTAGAACTGGCTGCACCTGCGGGCCTGACGGTTGAAGGCTATAAAGGCTGGCTGGCAGCCAGAAGAAGGGGGGAGATGGCCAGGAGAAGGTCAGTCTCTGGGCTGAGAGCAGACTCTGGGTGGAAGAGGACACTGTAATGCCTGCTCTGTATATAGCATATCATTGGTGGTGGGAGAACATGTGTAAATAAAGCCACGGGTGCTGCAGAAGAAGCAGCCTCTCTGTGCTTTATTGGGGCAGGCAGTGGGCCCCAGGAAGAGGGGCAGGCAGAGGACCTGTTACAGTATTACTGGCAATGGAAACCTTAAATTACAGTGAACTTGGCACACCACTTCTGAAAGGTTGCCAACCCCTGGTCTAGAGTGACCATATGTTGTACTAAGATTCTCTTGCTTTTTTTCCCAGTGAGTCAGTATAGCTTTTGCCAGCCCAGAGGTTGGGCGGCCAATGTTTTACGTTTTCACAATGTTTTGTCCAACTTTCATAAAGTAAATACATGGTTAATAGGAGTTTAAATGGCCAGGGGCACTTCCTTGTGAAGAATCTGTGCAGCAGATCATGCTAGAGCTTTTGAAAATGTCAGGGTTTGATGGAACTTTAGAGGCAGTGATTTATCATGTATTTCTGGCAGTGCCCAAAATGTGCTGCTATTGCTAATGTCTTTCCAAACAAAAATAAGGCACAATAGGACTTCTGTAACATTTCTGTGCTACCTTAATCTGGATGAGATGATTCTGTGCTGACTTCATTTTGGTCACTTTGTGCTTTACCTATGAGTAAAATTAGGGTTATATTTCCCACTACTTGGAAACCCAGCTTATTAAACTGGATAATGCCATTGATCTATTTACAGTATAAGGTTGATACAGAGTTGTAACTAACATTAAGACTGATGCCCACTATACATTTAAAACTAAAAAGTGGCTTTGTAAAAATGACATGGGTTTCCAACTCTACTGTGTCTCAGTCAGGGCAGAGCACTTTGAGGTGTCTTCACACTAGCTCAAGTTCACAGGTGCACGGCTATCCTATAGTAGTTATTTTAAATAATATTTCTGATAATCTGACAAAAATTTAAACAGTTATTTCTTTAAAAAAACACCCGTATAAATTATGTCGTATCAAAAACAACTTTCTGGGTCACAAAAAAGAAAACAGAAAGATGAAATAGGATTAGTTGTACAAGCACAGAAGGGTTCTATACTTAAGTTTGTACATCATGAAAACAACGAAGTTGATCAAGATCATCAAGTAACTGCCAAGGAATTTTTTTATGCAGACGAAGCTCAAGAAGCACAATACCACACAGAACAATCATTTGAAACAGATGCAGACACAAAACAAGAAATTACAACAGTTGAAACTGTACTAGCATGAGACACTGGCACATGGCCGCAATCTTTAAACAACGAATTCCGTGCCATTATACCTGAGAAAGGCCCTGTGAGGAAAAAAGGTCTCGAATATCCTAAAGACATTAGAAGTAGGAAATACACAGAAAACAGTTACTACAAAGACTTTCTAATGGTAAAATTGTCAACAGACAGTGGCTTGTGTACTCTAAATGCAAGGATTCTGTATTTTGAAGGGTTCTACAAAGATGTGGTCTAGGGGGTTCCAGTGGACAAAGTGTACTTAGATTTCGAGATAGCCTTTGTCAAGTTCCCTCAACAAATGCTCTTACTTAAATTAAACTGTCATGGGATAAGAGGAAAGTCCTTTCATGGATTGAGAACTGGTTAAAGACAGGGAACAAAGAGTAGGAATTAATTGTAAATTTTCAGAAGGGAGAGGGGTAACTAGTGGTGTTCCCCAAGGGTCAGTCCTAGGACCAATCCTATTCAACTTATTCCTAAATGATCTGGAGAAAGGGGTAAACAGTGAGGTGGCAAAGTTTGTGGACGATACTAAACTGCTCAGGATAGTTAAGACCAAAGCAGACTGTGAAGAACTTCAAAGAGATCTCACAAAACTTAGCGATTGGGCAACAAAATGGCAAATGAAATTTAATGTGGATAAATGTAAAGTAATGCACATTGGAAAAAATAACCCCAACTATCCATACAATATGGATAGGGGCTAATTTAGCTACAACAAATCAGGAAAAAGTTCTTGGAGTCATCACCTGCATCCCACGTCCAGGATGTTGAACACCACCTGCTGCTCCCGAGAAGGGCGCCACCGGAGGCGCCCCGCGAGATCCAGGACCAGGGCGCTGGCGCCGCCCGTCGAGAAGGATGCTGCCGGAGGAGCCCCTAGAGGACTGAGGACCAGGGCGCTGGCGCCACCCGCCGGAAAAGATGCCGGAGGAGCCCCCAGAGGACTGAGGACCAGGATGCTGAGCACTGCCCTGCCAGGAAGGATGCCACCAGAGGAGCCCGCCAGATGGAAATAAAGGAGAGAAGGCGATAAAGGAGTTGGAAGAATGGTATGCGCGGCAAGTTGAACAGCTACAGAAAACAAAAGCCGACAACCGGGCAGCTGAAGAAGCCTTTGTGAATGATGTGGAAGAAACTTCCCCAGGCACAGAGTGGGAACGTATGGCTTGGCTCTGTGACTTTAATCCCAAGTCTAGTAAGCAGGCAAAAGATGTGTCCCGCATGCGCTCCATCCTTATTTCACTCAAGCAGGCTCCGCTGGTTCGCTGAAGGAAAAGCACAATGGAAACACTACAAATGCAATATCTTAACCTTACTCAGAGAAGCTGTGTGAGCGGCGGGACCAGGATGCGATCACTGCTCCGCTGTTCCAGAGAGGATGCTCCGGAAGGAACAATCACCTCAACCCCACACTCTGAAACTCCTTACCACCCGCCTGTCCGGAGGAGGGCTGCTTGAAGGGAATAGGCTCCAGAGCCCTAGATCTCAATGCCGCACGCTGTCCTTCGGACAAAGAGACATCATAGCCAGTGAGTCCAGCACACCCCAGGAGCAACTTTATTTCCTCAAGATTCTCCACCAGACCCAGAGGAATCACCTGGTGAGTCTGCAGGCACAACAAGGGTCCACCCCATGGAGGATGAGGCAGGGGACAACGACCACATCTACCTCCAGTACCCGCTCCCTACAAGTCTCCTCCTCTGCCCCTTCTGCCTCCCCGTCCACGGATTCCAGACCCTCGGGGTCCTCAGCAAGCACGTTTGCAGGACCTACAACAAACAGATTGCAGCAGCTACACCAGAAAGCAATGCCCCCTTCGAGACCCAAAAGAAATGCAAGTCCCATCATGCCACATGCAAGGGACCCCTCACGATCACGAAGGTGAACCCTGCTGACGTCCTGCAGGCTCCCACCCCGACCCCCACCCATGGTCCAGCGTCAGCACCCCAACCAGCATCCCCACTGTCACAGCAGGTAAGGGGACCAACCGCTAATCGAGAAGCGCAACCCCGCCTCGAGGACTGACGATGCCAACAAAGGACCAGCCCCATCTCCAGAATCCCCATGCTGGACCCTGCTGTGAGGATCACTGCTACCTCCCAGGTCAACCTCCTCACCAGACGCCTCAGCGAGCTCATAAAAAACATCCAGCGCAACACGGCCATGAGACGGTGCAGCGCTCCTGCCTCATGTCGCCCTGCCATACGAGCAACTAACACGCCCCCCCAGGCCACACGGCGAGACCCAGCCGACGGAGGAGCCTCCTCCAGTCCCCAGTTCCCACAGCCGGACCCCGCCCATGGGAAACCCAACACCTCCTCCAAGATTACCCAACGAGCCTCCGACCGCCAAAACCCCCATGCCTCACCAAGGACCCCTCAGCCAGATACCACCTGCAGACAGCTGGATACCACCGGCAGAAGATCTTGAACCATCCCCAGGGCTTCCAAACAGAACCGCGCCCCCACAAAGCCCAGCACCGGTGCTTCCAGAACCCCACTTCCTCCTGGAAGATCCAGCGCTGGCTCGGAGACACCGAGAGTGGCCCCCACCACCACATCAGGACCCCCGCTTCAGGGCCCACCTGAACACCGCTCCCCAGGTCAAGGAACAAGGAGGCCAGAAACTGTCTCTGCAGCACCTGAACCCATGGAACACTGCAGCAGGAGGAGCGACGGCCACGGCGAGTCGCCACACCATGGCAATCCGCCTGGGTGGAAGAATTGGCAAAGGCCGAAGACTTTGAGACCTTCAACAGCCTGATGGACAGATTGACTGCAGAACTCTCTGCAGAAATTACTGCCAGAAGGAAGGAACCCCAGGAGGACTCACAGGCCATGCACAGATTCCCCGTGCTGAGCCGTAACAACACCGCCAGAGAACGCAGGAGCAGGCACGTCGGCCGCCGCTATGATCCAGCGGGTGCATCCCCTATACAGAAACTATACACGATGAACCAGCCGAAAACCATGAGAGAGGTCCTCAACAGGACCTCCTCATACTATGCCATCCAGCCTGAGAGACTCCACTCCTACTTCAAGGACGTGTTCAATAATGAGGCTCAGACCGACTTGCGACGCCCAGAGTGCCTTCTCCCGCTACCCTGGATCGACCTCATGGAAGATTTGGAGCGAGATTTCCCCCCCAGGAGGTACAGGCGAGGCTGACAAGGACCAAAAACATCGCCTCTGGAAAAGATGGCATCCACTACCACCCACTGAGGAAGCAAGACCCCAGCTGCTTGGTGCTTGCTGCCATCTTCACCAAATGCAAGCAGTTCCATTGCGTTCCTCGCTCCTGGAAAAAGTCCATGACCGTCCTCATTCACAAAAAAGGAGAACGAGACAACTTCAGCAACTGGAGGCCCATCTCCCTCTGCTCCACCATCTACAAGCTGTACACCAGCTGCCTCGCAGCAAGGATCACGGAGTGGTCAGTTTGCGGGGGTGCTGTCAGCTCAGTCCAGAAGGGTTTCATGTCCTCCCAGGGATGCCACGAGCATAACTTCCTCCTTCAGACGGCCATCCAGGAAGCCAGGAGGTCCAAGAGGCAGTGCGTCGTAGCGTGGCTCGACCTGACCAACGCCTTTGGGTCCATACCCACCACCACATCTTCACCACTCTGGGAGAGTTTGGGATGCCAGCTACCTTCATCCAGATCCTCCAGGACCTCTACAAGGACTGCAACACCACCATCTGTGCCACGGACAGAGAGATGGATGCCATCCCCATCCGCCGCAGCGTGAAACAAGGATGCCCTCTCAGCCCCATCATTTTCAACCTGGCCATGGAACCGCTCATCTGAGCCATCTCCAGCAGCCCGACCGGCTTTGACCTGCATGGCAAGAAAATCAGCATTCTGGCCTACATGGACGATCTGGCCCTGGTCACCGACAGTTCGGAAAGCCTCCAGCAAATGCTTGGCGTCACCAGCCAAGCCGCCGAATGGATGGGCCTGCGTTTCAACCCCAAAAAGTGCACCTCCCTCCACATTGACAGTGGCACCAGGGCGCTGGTCCGGCTGTCGCGGTTCCTTATCCAGGGCGAGTCCATGACCTCCCTCGAAGAGGGAGAGATATACCAACACTTTGGCACACTCACAGGAGTCCACATCCAGCAGACCCCCGAAGACACCATCGCGGAGATCCTGAGAGATGCAGCCCAAATCGACTCCTCCCTGCTCGCCCCCGGCAAAAGATCAATGCCCTCAACACCTTCCTGATCCCCCATATCTCCTTTGTCCTCGGGGGATCGGCTGTGGCCAAGGTGTCCCTGAACAAGGCCAACAGCACCATCAGACAGCTGGTGAAGAAATGGCTCCACCTTCCCCACAGGGTGTGCACGGACATCATCTACATTTCCCACAGGCAGGGCGGCGCCAACATACCTCGGATGGGTGACCTGTGCGACATGGCGGTGACGACCCATGCCTTCCACCTCCTGTCATTCCCGACCCAACAGTGAGGAGCATCGCACTGGAGGCCATACAGGGCACAGTCAGGAAACGCATCGCCAGGACCCCCTCCAAGCGGGACATCGCCAGTTACCTCAGCGGCTCCCTACAGGCTGAGTTCGGGAGAGAGGGGGGAGACCTGTCCTCTCCCTGGTCCACAATGCCTCGAGAAGTCTGGGTAAGAGGATAGGCTGCTGCTGGAAGTGGTGCAAGGAACGCCAGGAGCTGGGAATACTGGTGCCACGCGTAAAGACCCCAGGCCACACCGTCATCACCTCAACCGCCAAAGCCCTGCTAGAAAGGTCCCTGAAAGACGCCATCTGCTGCCACGACGGTGAGAACCTCAAGCGGAAACCGGACCAGGGCAAGGTGTTCAAGGTGTCCAGCAAGTGAGACACCAGTAACTACTTCCTCCCCGGGGGCAGCTTCACCAAGTTCGCCGACTGGCGGTTCACCCACAGGGCCCGACTCAACTGCGTTCCCCTCAACGGAGCCATCCGCCACGGCAACCAGGACAAACGCCGCAGGAAGTGCGGCTACGTGAATGAGACCCTGCTGCACGTCCTGTGTTGATGCAAGCAGCACTCCAGAGCCTGGTGGCACCACCACAACGCCATCCAAAACCGGCTATTGAAATCCATCCCACCATCCCTGGGAAAGATCACCGTCGACTCCACCATCCCCGGGACAGACAGCCGACTGTGACCCGACATCGTTGTGATGGACACAGAAAAGAAGAAGGTCCTCCTGGTAGACGTCATGGTGTCTTTCGAAAACCATTCACCGGCCTTCCACGAGGCATGAGCACGGAAGGAGTCGAAGTACGCCCTGCTGGCCGAGACCCTGAGAGCCCAGACTATGAAGTCCAGGTACACGCCCTGATCGTGGGAGCCTTGGGCTCATGGGACCCTCGCAATGAGCCAGTTCTGAGAGTGTGTGGGGTTGGTCGACGCTACGCCCGGCTCATGAGACAGCTTATGGTGTCCGACACTATCAGGTGGGACAGAGACATTTATACAAACACATCACCGGACACCGCCAATACCACACTGAGTACTCGAGACAGCCGACCAGGGAAATAACCCACTTCCTTCCCTAACGGACCAAGGGACGCACCCCACCCATGTACCTATCTGCTTTACCGATATTGACTTGGACTCTTTATTCATTCCATGGGTGGCGTACCCGAGCCTATTTATCCACTGACACTTTAAAAACCCTTGCACCCTGTAGACGGGTTGACTCACCACTGCGGCGCCTCCTACTGGTGACTCTGGGGAATTAGCTCAGTCCCAGCTCCGGAGTGCCCTCTGCAGGCTGGTGATCCACCTGTCTGTTACTACTGGCCCTCGTGTCCCTCCCAGGACCCCAGTGCCCCTTTAACCTTTAACTGGATTTCCCCTTCCCAGGGGAACCCCCACCCTTCTATCCCCGCTTTGCCTCAGTATTGGCTACTGCCAGTCATTGTCTAGCCCCACACCCTGGGGCAGACTGCAGTATCAGCCTACTCATCATAGGCAAAGGGGTTTGGACCTGCTGCCTTTGCCTACCCCTGGGCTGTCCCTTGCAACCCCCAGTACCTTTTGCCCTGTGCTAGGCCGCAGCCTGGGGTTTTCTAGACTGGAGCTTCCCCAGCTCCTCAGCCTTTCCCCAGCCCTGCTTTACCCTAGGTACCTTGTCTCAGTTCCCTGCAGCCAGGCCCATCTCCCTCTACAAACAGAGAGAGACTGTCTGGGCTTCTGGCCTCCCTGGCCTTTTATAGGGGCCAGCTGGGCCTGATTGGAGCATAGCCACAGCTGAGCCTGCTTTCCCCAATCAGCCCAGGCTTGAGAGCAGCAGCTCTCAAACCCTGCCAGGCCGCTTTTAAACCCCTTCAAACCAGGAGCAGGGGTCCACCCTGCTACACACCCCAATCTGGGTCTATGCCGGTTATGCGATATGTATGTATCTTTTCATCCTTGCAAACGATATCTGCAACCCCCCATAACCCAAGCCTGACCCCAGATATACAGTACCTTCCCTCTCAACCTGTGTATATTTCATTTCAAACATTTACTGTAATAAAATTTTTCAATCAGTTCTCTGAAGATGTCCACGCAGTAAACAGAAGCGATCAAAAAAGCAAACAGGATGTTAGGAATCATTAAAAATCGGATAGCAAATAAGAAGGTGAATATATTATTGCCCTTATATAAATCTGCATTCAGATGCGGTCGCCTCATCTCAAAAAAGATATACTTGCACTAGAAAGGTTCAGAGAAGGGCAACTAAAATGATTAGCGGTTTGGAGCAGGTCACATATGAGGAGAGATTAAAGAGGCTAGGACTCTTCAGCTTGGAAAAGAGGAGACTAAGGGGATATGATAGCAGTATATAAAATCATGAGTGAGGTGGAGAACGTAGATAAGGAAAAAGTTATTTACTTATTCCCATAATAGAAGAACTATGAGGTCACCAAATGAAATTAATAGGCAGCATGTTTAAAACAAATAAAAGGAAGCTCTTCTTCATGCAGCGCACCGTCAACCTGAGGTTGTGAAGGCTAGGACTGTAACAGCGTTTAAAAGAGAACTGGATAAATTCATGGAGATGAAGTCCATAAATGGCTATTAGCCAGGATGGGTAAGGAATGGTGTCTCTAGCCTCTGTTTGTCAGAGGGTGGAGATGGATGGCAAGAGAGAGATCACTTGATCATTACCTGTTAGGTTCACTCCTCTGGGGAACCTGGCATTGGTCACTGTCCATAGACAGGATACTGGGCTAGATGGACCTTTGGTCTGACACCGTACGGCCGTTCTTACGTTATGTTCTAGCACCCCTAAGGACAGGACAATTGATTAAATGGAAACCAGGACAGGATGACAGAGGTGTATTGGAATGTTTACATCACAAGATAACACCAATTAAGAATCAGAGGGGTAGCCGTATTAGTCTGGATCTGGATCTTTGTTGCCTTTACCAATTAAGAAGTAACCGGTCATAAACTGACACTGCAAAATCCATAGACTTCAACAGAGAAAAAGAACTATAAGAACAGGCTGCTTTGCCATGGGACTTTGGGTTCGTCCTGCCACACTCTAGGAGCATCGGATCGCGACTAACAGAGCCTGGCTCCCCTCTGCGACCAATCTGGCTGGCCACTAGATTGATCCAGACTCTGGACTGGTAACTATAAACATCGATTGACAGGACTCTGTGCATGGTGTGTGTAACTGAAAAGCATATGCTAGCTGCTGTATTCTTAATAAATGCAGCGTTTTTGTCTTCTCCCCTAAAAAAGATCCCGTGTGCTTCGTACAGCGTGTGCTTCGTACAGCGTTAACACCGTCTTCATTCACACCAGCAAATACTGTATTGATTGTTTCTTTGTGGCGCAATCAGACAAAACACAAGGAGAGTATAAGGCAGCATTATTACACTATGACGTATGGTGCTGACTGCATTGAGCCAATTGGCAGTTAGTTCCATTTCACAAAGCGCAGTTATATTGGGTGAAAAGATTAGATTCAGCTACTGAATCAATATTAAGACAGATGCACATGAATCTTTTTGTTTTTGATGCTTAGAGTTCCAAATGAAATGGTCCCAGCTCAGCTATGTAAATAAAATGAAACCATATTCACCATATCGATATCGTTTTTGTCTTCTGCTAGAAGAATAACATGATGAATTACAAGTGTTATTTCCCCAGCTTATCTTCTTTCCTCTAAGGATTTCAAATCATTTTCCTCATATTAATTACACATCACAACACCGCTTTGAGGTAGGTGACTTGTTATGCCCATGCTACAGACTGGTAGTTTGAAATACAGAGCAGTAAGCAACATGTCCCAAACTCAGTGGTAGAAAGAGAAAAAGAACTGAGGAACCAGGACTCTCAGTCCTCAGCCACTAAACAGGCTCTTTCATTTCAGCAGGAAAGATGTCTCACTGGGACATCCAGAGCTGGCTGAAGTTCTCTGGATTTTGAGTTTGATGTTTGTGGTTTTTAACCAACCAACTCTGAAAAGCAATGTAGGAACTGTCACACCAAGGAAACTGGTGGGGAGGGTGTTTTGTTTTAGAACTACAAATTAAAGATTTCAAACATATATTTTAATAGATAATTATATGAAAACATATGTAACCATTAAAATGAGCTAGTAAAAGAACTGACACTAAAAACTTAGAGACCATTCTGCACCCCTATAATGTGGGACAACGGCTACCCTGAATGCAGGATTTAGCCTAGTAAGAGCACATTTAAACCAGTCAGGGCTTCATAGTTTCCAGTAAGAGGGTTCCTATCTAAGAAACATCTCCTACAAGCCTGGTTCTATTCCCTCCTGAACCAGCTACCTCCAAGTCCCCCGGTGGAGCCAGAACTTACGCTGCTGGAGCCCTACAACTTGACATGCTCTGAGAGGATCTGGATCTAGGTATTGAATAAGGAAGTTATATTTTGGCTTAGAGAGAGCTGTGTTGCAATACTGATGTGCAGGAGTTTATTCCCAATATTGTTACTTCCAGACAGGCCATGCTATTGCAATGCTCTTTAAAGTCAGCAAGGCTCAGGACCATTCTGATTGTTAGTGGCAACAAAATCAATAGCTAAGGATATGCTACATGAGCTTACATTTAGAAGCACATTAGTGGTCTCTCTGGTTGGAGCCTGGTTGCTGTGGTCTGGTAATACAAATACAAATAGGGACATTTCCCCATCATCTGAATACAGCACATA
Source organism: Mauremys reevesii (assembly GCF_016161935.1). Lineage (NCBI taxonomy): Eukaryota > Metazoa > Chordata > Testudines > Geoemydidae > Mauremys > Mauremys reevesii. Next base: position 34,139,029 of record NC_052634.1, on the reverse strand, counting down.
AAGTTCGCTCTAGAGAATGTTGCTCTCCACAGAATAAACACAACAAGGTTGGTGGCAATATCCATAGCACAAGGTCTGAGGAGGGGAGGCCAAAACCCAGACCAACCCCAGCCAGCAGAACTCCTTGTTCTCTTGTCCCAGGAGCCAGGATGAGAAGGAGGTCAGAGAAGGCCCAGCTTAACCAAGCTCTTTAAGACCTAGGTCAGGCTGGGGCCCAGGGACCTTCAACCCAGAGCAGTTAGCACAGCTCTTGCCCCTTCTCTCGGTCTTGCTCTGCGTCCTTTTCCTGTTTAAATGTAGCCCCAACTCCCTGATGGCACTCGGGCTGTTTTGTACGTAAGCTTCAGGCTACCCCTGCCCCACACACCGGTCTGCCTCAGCCCTGGGTTGGATTCATTGCTTCCTGAGGGAGAGAAAAACGGGTCACATTCTGTTGATTCCAATAGGTTCGATCAAGTGCAGAATTTGACCCAAAATCTTATTCAGTTCTTGGCCTCTGATGAGACTGTCAAAAGAGGGATGCTACACCACCACTTGGGAAGAAAGAAAATGCCAGCTAGCCTGGTGGGTTTGGGGACGTGGACATGCATCCAACAAGAGTTGAAACAAGTTCACTAACCTATTGCTCAAACATGAGATGGCCTTTCAAACACTGTCACCATGGGCTGGATTTGAACTAGAGGTGAGAGGAACTAGAGTGCCACTAGTTCTCTCTCTAAGCAATGCAAAGAACTATTTTTGATCCTACAAATTGTGGCTAAGTCTTTAGAATAGCATGCAGACAGCCATTTATTCATCCAAATTGTGCTGTCTGATTTGTGCTCTCTTTAGGGTTCATTCAGGTATTCTTTCACCTCTCATGAAATGTCAATGGGACTTGGGCACCTAAGTGCCCAGGTCACTTTTGAAATATACACTTTACAAAATTGTACCTTCAATCCACTTAAAAATGAACACTAAAGATCTTCCCGTTTGACCTGCCAAACAGGCAGTAATGCCTACATGAAACCTGTTTACAGTCTGCATTAGAAATTAATCCCGCAACCTGTTAATTCAGTTATCAGCATGGGCCACATTGTTTACTGTCTAGCTAGCCTGTCCCCTATTACGATTTGCTTTTCAAATTCAATCAATCCTGAAATGTTAAAAACGTGCACATTTGCTCCAGTAATTACTGCCAGCTCCAGCATGTCTATCTTTGTGCACACTGAGTGCAAAGAGATTTTCTAGTTCCATTTTATCTTTGTAGCAATGATTTCACTCTAGCTTTTTAAGACTTTTCAGTGTCCTCTCAGGTTGCAACAAGATGAAAAAAGTGAGCAATGCTAAAAGAGTAAGATGTATCTCTCAAGGTCAAAACTCCTTAGAAGAGCATGCAGAGATGACCACATTCCTACCTGCAGGGAAGTCATGTTGAATAGAAGTATAAATGCCTCAAACCCTCACATAAGAATGCACTGAGAATGGCAGAAATTAAAGAATGCATTGGGATGAATGTACATTCACTGTCCCACTCCGAGAGAGTGTGGGCTGCGGCAGGCCAGGGCACGTGTGCAGACAGGGAGCCAATTAGGGAAGGGCTTATTGTGAGTCAATCAGGGCCAGGCTCAGCCCTATAAGAAGGCTGCCCAGGAAGGGAGTGGTCAGTCTGTCCCAGGCCTTCGAGATGGGAAGGTCAGTCTCCAAGGGTGGGAGACTAGCACTGTGGACAGTGCCGTGTTGGCCAGACTCAGGGAGCAAAAGGGAACTCCAGCCCCGTGTCTGCCAGGCTGCAGGTCCTGAAGGCAAGGGCCTAGCGGGTGCAAGGGCCGAAGGGGAAGCGGCCCGGGGAAGCAGACAGATGAGGGGAGAGGAGGAGGACAGCGAGGCTGCCGCCAGAGGGTCCCTGGGCCCGGACCCAGAGTAGAGGGCGGGCCTGAGTCCCCCTCTTCTCCCTCTGCTGTACACCCCGCCATCGGCCATGGGGAGCGGCCATCACAGACTATGCCAGATCCCTGACTGGAGGAATTAGACTTTGAGGTGTGTGGTTGGGCATTGTGGCTGGTTCATAGGAACTGCTGCTCAACACCCCCCCACACACCCCGGATGGGGGTGTGGATGGACTATGGGGCACTTCTGGAGGGCAGTGGCCCGGAGAGGATCCACTGAGCGGGGAGCAACACGGGTCCAGACACCCTGAGGGCAAGATGACGGACGGTACACCACCAGGAGGGGGCGCTCCACTGGACAGAACTAATTCCCAGACAACCAGCAGGAGGCGCCAGGTGGTATATCCCAACCCATTACAGTGCAGTCAAGAAAAACAGATCATAACAAACTAACAGATAACTTGAAGATTATAGCAGACATCTTATTGTTTTAGCGATGAAGCCAATTTCCAGTGGAAGGCACTACCAACTATGCATTTATTTTAATTGAGGTAAAGGTACATTGTTCACTGAAGGAAAGAAGTTACTTCTGAATTAAGTTTAGTTAAAATTGTTTAACTGTAAGGTCAGAGCTTCACTACACCCGCTTGGTAATATGTCACAAATATTGCTTACATTCATTTATGTACAATGAACTAGAGATGAGCTGGGACAAATTCCCAAACTTTAGGTATGTTCAGAACCAGATCTAGATCCAAATTCTGTTACTCTGAATTCTATTTTGGGCTGAACTGCAATCCCAGATGAGAACACCCTCAAACTTTAATAAAGTTGCACTCAGATTCTTAATGTGCAGTTTGGGCCCATTTCTCATGTACAAATTCCACTAGAATTCCCAGAGGACTCAAACATTTGTATGCAGGAATCCTATCTGTGTCCATTATTTTCTCATGGGGATTTGTGAGCTCAGGATTATTGACAGGTAAATCTCAAAAGGGTCCCAAAACATTCCAAAGCAGAGATGTCTACTCAAAGCTTAACCTATTTGCTCTGGTTATTGGATTGGAAAAATCACAAAAACAGTCTTGTGTGTGAGATTCCCCAGACTTCCCAGAAATACAATGACAGTGTTCTTGTGGTACCTGTTCTTTAGCACATGCACTTCCAGTCCAATGAAAAACTACACATGAAATGGACGACAAAGAGTTGGGTCAACCTACAAAACAGGGAGTTCACAATCCAAACCTAAGGGGCAGAGTGTTCAGATCTGGGGGTTGATTCAAGCCCATCTCCAGAAAAAAAATGATGACTGAATATTTCCAGATCTCAAAGATTCAGGTGCAGTTCAAAGTTTGGTCACAGGTTCAGGTAGGTTCTTATTTTCTCCAAACCTGTTAGCTCACTCATTCCTGTTCAAGACTTAAAACTGTGTGCACAGTAAAATTGAGACCTTAAAAAGAGCAACTCTGAGCAGACATTTCTGAAACAGTTGTATGACCATTAGAGTGTGCTCTGCCTCTATTGCTATGCATTTTAGCCACGGCACTGCAGCAAGTACAGAAAGGGAAATGCATTAACTGAGCCGAGTACAAAGGGCACGATTCCCTGGTAACTTTAAGGCATAGCACCCATCAACAGCTGGATCTTGGCAGCACATCTATCATGAAGCAACAAAGAATCCTGTGGCACCTTACAGACTAACAGACGTATTGGAGCATGAGCTTTCATGGGTGAATACCCACTTCATCAGATGCATGACGTATTCACCCACGAAAGCTTATGCTCCGGCCGAAAGCTTATGCTCCGGCCGGGGGACGGTGAGCCGTGGGCAGCTTGCCTGGCGGCTGGGACCCAGTCTTGGGGGTCCAGATCCCTTTTTCAAAAAAAAAAAAAATTTTTTTTTGCGCTCCGGGGACCGGGGTGACCTTCCAGCACTCCCCAGAGCCTCTGGGCAAATTTTGAAAAAAAGTTCCATGGGCCCGATCCAAATGGCCGGGAATCAGTCCCTGGCTGGGAAGGGTGCGCCCTGGGCTGCTTGCCTGGCGGCCGGGTCCCGGTCTTAGGGGGTGTGATCCGTTCCCACCCCCAAGTGTTCCAATGGCTCCCACCTGCCCGGGAGGGACCTGTGGGTCGTGCCCAGCCTGGGGAACCATGGTGTGGGGGGAGCTGTCCGATCACCCCCCGGGGCCACCAGTTCCACCCGGAGGACCAGGGCTGAAAATTCTTCTAAGTCCCTTCCCGGCCACCAGGTCAACCCGGAGCCCCGACCGCCGAAGTGGGAACCGGGTTGACCTGGGTGGCCAGTGATCTCGCCGGCTGGCCACCAGGTCAACGTGGTTCTCCATTTGCAGGTTGGGTCTCCGGGTTGACCTGGTGGCCGGTTTGCTTTCCTACCCACACCGAGGGCAGCGCAGCAGCACTCCTGAGGACCTCTGAGGGGGGCTTAATAGTCCAGCCGGAGCAGGTCTGGGGAGAGGCTTAATATTCGACCCCTGGTGGTTTGGGGATGGCGGGGAAGGTTTAACAATCATTCCCCAGGCGGTCCGGGGGAAGGCTTAACAGTCGTCCCCCGGGCTCTCCAGGGGAAATTTTTCAAAGTCCCTTCCCGGCCCCTGGGTCAACCCGGTTCTCCCTTCTGCCATCGGAGCTCCAGCCGGGGACGGTGAGCCCTGGGCAGCTTGCCTGGTGGCCAGGACTCAGTCTAGGCTGCCCCGTTCTTTTTTTTTTCAAATAAATAAAATTCAGGGGAGCTCCGGGGACCAGGCTGTCCTTCTGGCACCCCCTGGCAGCGTCGGGGAAAGTTTTTTGGGGAAAAATAATTACTTCCATGAGCCTGATCAGTACTACCGGGAGGAAGTCTGGGGCTGCGGCTGGCGATGGTGAATCCAAGGTGACTTGCCAAAAGCCGCGTCCCGCTCTCGCGGCCCTGATCCTTATTTTTTTTCTTCAAGGTAATCTCAACTTTTTCCACTGAGCCGGCCACCAGGTCAGCAGTTCTCCCTTCAGCCGTTGGAGCTCCAGCAGGATGGTGAGCCCTGGGCAGCTTGCCTAGTGGCCAGGACCTGGTCTTGGCGGTCCCGATCATTTTTTCAAAATAATTTTTTTGGGGGGGGCGGGCCGGGGGACCAGGGTGAACTTGTAGCACTCCCCAGAATCTCTGGGCAAATTCTGAATAAATAAACAAACAAACTTCCAGGGTTTGGATCCTAACGGCCGGGAGGCAGTCTCTCTCTGCGGGTTGTATACCAACTGGAGATAAAGTATAAAATGCTGCAAATCAGCTCAGTCTGGGCTGACCACCGGAGGGGAAGGACGCACACTGCTAGCTCCTGCCGAGGAGGGCCTGTGAGCCAGGATCCGGGAGTCAGCCAAGCTGAGGCACTACCTGAAACCCTGTCAGAGGGTGGCCCAGAGGAGGAACTGACAGGAGGACCCTTCGTCACAGAGGTACTGTCATTCCCAGTAGCAAGTAACCCAGGGGAACTATAGAGATAAATGGTGTTAAAGCTGTATTGATCTCCGCTGGCGAGTGGCAAGGAAAGCTTGCCGCTACCATGGCCCTGGGTTGGCGCTCAGTGGTGAGGGCGGGCCCGAGCGCCTCTACCCCCTCACCGGGAGGGGTTATATGGACTCTGGCCGCTAGGCCGCATTACCCCACTCGAAGGGAGGGTTACATGGACCCTAGCCACTAGGCAATGGTACCCCACTCAAAGGGGTTTATATGGACCCTAGCACTAGGCCGTGCTACTGCTCCAGACAGGGGACAGTAGAGAAGATGGCCGAGAGGCTGTACCAGGCAGAGGGCAGCCACAAGGACTGGAGAGTGGTGAGGCATGGACACCCCATCCTATGCCTGCCAGAAGAGGCGCTGCGGTGACAGGCCCATCACAACTGGTGGAGAATGCAAGCATCGATCAGGGCCTGAGACAAGGACCCAGATGCTCAAAATGGACTCCAAGAAGCTTTTGAAATGGCTGCTGGAGAACCAACAGTAGCAGGCGCCGCAACAGCAACACCAGCAGTTAGCCACACAACAGCAGTTACAAGCGGTGCAGCAACAAGAGCAACAACAGCAACAGCAACAGCTGATTCAGGAGCTGACAGACCAACAACAGGCTAACCTGGAGCAACTGGTTCAGCGGATGGCAACGCTAATAGGACAGGCACCAAGTCGTCCCCCCCTCTCCGGGAGCAGTAGAGGGCAGCTCCAGTGAGGGGCTCGGAGGACTATCAGTGCGCCGAATGAAGATGGAGCTGGGGAATGACCCCGAGGCCTTCCTGGTGACTTTTGAGCGGGTTGCAACCGCCGTACAATGGCCTCCCACACATTGGGCCACTATTCTAGCCCCCTACCTGACAGGCCCAGCTCAAGCAACATACCGTAACCTCAAGCCCCGGGATGCCCTGGACTATTCGAAGGTCAAGGCCGCCATCTTAGACCAAACCGGCGTCAGCCGAGACTTACTGACAGTGACTCCGCAGAAAGGTACATGCCGGGAGCCAGACCACGTGCTGTCACCCAGCGGATCCGCGACCTCTGCTGGAGGTGGTTAGAAACCGAACAACAGACGAGTGTCCAAGTAGCCGAGGCCGTGGCATTAGAACAGTTCCTGCAGACCCTTCCCACCGGCAGGAAAGAGTGGGTACAGAGACATCGCCCGAGGACCCTCGCAGAGGCAACCTCCCTGATGGAGGATTATCTGACAGCAGAGGGAGAACTGAAGACCGGCTCCAAGGGGGTGGGGGGATCGGGTGAACGGAACCTGAACCCAGGCTGGGGGGCCCGTAAGGTGGACGGGGGAGGCCCCTGTCGGTACACCCAGACATCAGGGAAACATGCGACCCACGGTGCCAAGGACCCACCCGGTGCAAACCTCATATGGAGCCAAGATGACGCACTGGGGAGGTAGAGTAGCCCCCGCCATACCCCGACCGAAGAAGGGACGCAGGACCGGTGTTATGAGTGTGGACAGATAGGGCACTTCCAGAAGGAGTGCCCGTACATGGATTATAATTATGGGCAGGTCTGGACTGCTGGTCACCGGGCCTGGACGTGGGAGCCAGGGAAAATAGTCATACTGGTGAACAGGTGGGATGGCTACCTGGGCCTTGGTGCACTCAGGGTGTAGCCAGACGGTCATCCGGGCGCTGATAGAGCCTTCGGTCCCACCAGGGTCCCCATCAGCCTACAGTGTATTCACGGGGATGTGAAGCCAGATTCCACCATCTGGGTGCAGCTCGAAGTGGCTCGGCACCAAGTGCAGCATCTAGTCGAGGTAGCCCCAAAGTTGGCTTACCCAGTGATCCTGGGACGTGACTGGCCAGGCTTTGCTGACCTCCTCCAGGAGTGGGGTACATGCCCCCCGGGAAGAAAAGTGGGGTGTGTGCTAGAAGGCCGGGATTAATAGGCCAGCCAGTGGCGGACGACCCCTGGAGGGGCCCTCAGGGAATCCTGAAATAGAGGAATGGAGCCAAACCCCTACCAAAGCCCCAACAGAAGAAGGCCATGAATGGCTGGATGTAGACGCCGACTTCCTGGAAGAACAACGGAGGGATACCACCCTCAGTCGGGCCTGGGAGCAGGAGACAGGATCCCCTGGGGAGGAAGGCTTGCCCCTATGACGGCAGCAAGGACCCCGATTTGAAATCCACCATGACTTACTCTATTGGGTAGTCCAGGCACCACAGACAAAGAAGACCTGCACCAACTGTTGGTCCCACGGCGGTTATGACAGAACTTGCTCCACTTGGCTCACTCAGGGCCATGGGCAGGGCACCTGGGGAGGGAGAAAACACTGCAATGGGTGGCCTAGAGGTTCTTCTAGCCAGGCATCCATAGGGAGGTACGGGACTACTGCACTTCCTGCCCCGAATGCCAGAAGACTGGCCCAAAAGGCGTACCAAAAGCCCCCCTTGTGCCCTTGCCAGTGATTGGGACACCCTTTGAACGGACAGGCTTGGACTTAGTGGGGCCCTTGGAGAAGAGTAGCTCAGGCAACAAGTACATCCTGGTCGTGGTCGACTACGCAACGCGGTACCCAGGACGGTACCACCATGGACCTCCACGGCTCCGATCATCGCCAATGAGCTCTTTCAGATCTTCGCACGCATCAGCCTGCCATGAGAGATACTAACGGACCAAGGGACTAATGTAACTTCTAGACTAATGGCAGAATTGTGCCATCTGCTTAATATCTGGGCGCTTAAGACCTCGGTCTACCACCCTTAGATGAATGGGTTGGCAGAGAGATTTAATGGCACCTTGAAAGCCATGCTAAGGAAGTCCGTGGATGACAATCCCCAGCATTGGGATAAATTGCTCCCAGCACTACTCTTTGCCGTGCGAGAGGTGCCACAGGCTTCCACAGGGTTCTTCCTTTTCGAACTCCTTTATGGGAGGAAGCCCCAGAGAATTCTAGACCTCCTAAAAGAAACCTGGGAGGAGCAAGAGACCCACGTCCGAGGAACCATCCAGTACATTCTCTACCTGTGGGAGCAGCTCCGAGACTTGGGAGCCCTGGCTCGAGAGAACCTGGTGAAAGCCCAACGAAACCAAGAGGCTCAATATAACAAAGGGCCAAGATGAGAAGTTTTGAGCCTGGGGACCGTGTCCTCTTGTTGCTTCCTTCCTCAGAGTTAAGCTACTAGCCAAGTGGCAAGGCCCCTTCGAGGTGACCTGACACATCGGGCCCGTAGATTACGAAGTGCGAATGTCGGGGCAAAGGACGGACACTCAGGTCTACCACGTGAACCTCCTCAAAGCCTGGAGAGGGATGAGGACTGCCCCGTACCCTCCAGAACCCAAGTTAGGGCTGTTGGCGGGGGAACCTGGGGAGCCAGGAGCAGCGGCCATAGGCCCAGAGCTCGACCTGGGCCAGCAAGAGCAGGTACAGTGACTGATTTCAGCGTTCCCCAGAGTCCTATCAACACAGCTTGGGAAGACCACGCTGACCAGCCACCATATCGCCACCGTCCCCAGCCACAAATTAAGGGAGACCTGCCACCCACTCCCCAGGAAGATGTGGGAGACGGTGAGGAGAGAGCTCAACATGATGTTGGCCCTGGGGGTGTTCGAAGAGTCGCAAAGTGAATGGCTGAGTCCTACAGTACTAGTTCCGAAGCCAGATGGAACAGTCAGATTCTGTATCAACTTCCGCAAGGTGAACGCGATCTCACGTTTGATGCCTACCCCATGCCCCAGGAGATGAGCTGCTGGAGCGATCAGGCAAGGCAGAATTCATCTCCACCCTAGACCTAACCACAGGATATTGGCAGATCCTGTTGACACCAGCCTCCTGCGAGAAGACAGCATTCCCAGCGCCATTTGGCCTCTACCAGTTTACAATGATGCCTTTTGGGTTGCATGGGGCTGCGGCTACCTTCCAGAGGCTCATGAATCAAGTATTGAGCCCCCACAGCGTGTCATCTACAGCGCCAACTGGGAGGAACACCTCCAGCATCTCGCCAGGTGCTACAAACACTGGGCAAAGCAGGTCTCACCGCAAACCCAGCCAAATGTCACTGGGGCCAAAAGAAGCGACCTACCTGGGCTATATGGTGGGTTGAGGGAAAATCCGCCCTTTGGTAGGTAAGGTGGAAGCCTTGAAGAACTATCCAACTCCCACAACCAAAAGACAAGTACGACAGTTCTTAGGGCTGGCCGCAAACTATCGTTGCTTTGTGCCTGACTTTGCCACGCTCGCCGCCCCCTGACAAATTTGTCGCAAAGCTCCCAGCCATGGAGGATCCAGTGGATGGAGGACTGTGAGAAGGCCTTTTGCGCCCTGCGGGAGCGACTCACACTGGATCCAATACTGTTCCAACCCAACTTCACAAGGCCCTTTATCCTCAAGACTGATGCCTCAGAGATAGGGCTGGAGGCCATACTATCTCAAGAGGAGGGGGGAGAACACCACCCCATTTTGTATCTGAGCCACAAGCTGTTTCCCCAAGAGACCCAATATTCCACCATAGAATGGGAGGCCCTGGCACTGAAGTGGGCAGTCGAGGCGCTGAGGTACTATCTATTAGGGAACCCCTTCTCGTTGGTAACAGACCACATACCCCTCAGGTGGATTAACAGCATGAAGGACTCAAACACACGAATCATGCGGTGGTACATGTCCCTCCAACCCTACTCCTTCTGTGTGTTACACCAGCCGGGAAAGGCTCATGGGAATGAAGACTTCTTTTCCCGAGTCGGGGAAGAGGAGATGGAGGAGACGGCCAAGGGTCAGCTGTCCCAAGCAGCTGTCTTAAGTGGGAGGGTGTGTGACGGGGCAGAGCAGCCCGCACTGGTATAGCAGGAGTTAACCCTTCCTTCCTAGCAGAGGAAGCCATGTCCCGGAAGCTCTGCTGGGCATGCTCCAACTGGAGATTGGATATAAAAGGCTGCAGATCAGCTCAGTCTGGGCTGACTGCCGGAGGGGAAGGACGCACACCGCTAGCTCCTGCAGATGGAGGGCCTGTGAGCCAGGATCCGGGAGTCAGCCAAGCAGAGGCACTACCTGAGACCCTGACAGAGGGCGGCCCAGGGGAGAAACCGACCAGAGGACCCCTTATCACAGAGGTACTGTCGTTCCTCGTAGGAAGTGACCCAGGGGAACTATAAACGTTATAGCTGTATAGACACTCGACATGTTGCACGCGGATCCCTGCTAAGCAAGTGGCAAGGAAAGCTTGCCACTGCTAGAGCCCTGGGTTGGGGCTCGGTGGAGAGGGCGGGCCCGAGCCCTCCTACCCCCTTACCCCCAAACTGTGAGGGTTTATATGGACTCTGGCCACTAGGCCACGTTACCCTGCCCAAAAGGGTGTTTGTATAGACTCTGGCCGCTAGACCACACTACCCCTTTCGAAAGGAGGTTGGTATGGACTCTAGCTGCTAGGCTGCGTTACCCCACTCAAAAGAGGGTGTACATGGACTCTGGCCACTAGGCCGCACTACCCCATTTGAAAGGGGGTTTGTATGGACTCTGGCCACTAGGCCACGTTACCCCTCTTGAAGGGGGGGGGGGTTATATGGACTCTGGCCACTAGGCCGCGATACCCCGCTTGAAAGGGGGTTTATATGGACTCTGGCCGTTAGGTCGTGCTACTGCTCCAGACAGGGGGACAGTAGAGAAGATGGCCGAGAGGCTGTAACAGGCAGAGGGGCAGCCACAAGGACGGGAGAGTGGTGAGGCATGGACACGCCATCCTACCCCTGTCACAAGGGGGCGCTGCGGTGACAGGCCCACCACACTCCTCCTTAGCTCAAATATGTTTCTCTAACATTTTGAGATGACCATGTAATGGCAAATATCCATTCACATTGAGATCTAGCAAGGGACTATGACTGGGGCTTTCAAAGGGGATTAATAAATTAGGGAACAAACTACTTAAATTCCAGCCTATTTAAGCCAGTCTGTAAAGCTTATTTTGAATTAGACAACTGAAGAGAACAGAGCCATTGTTGCTAACTTGTCTCAGTTAATTTTCATATATTAGCTGAGTAGGTGCAATATCTCTGTGCTTAGAACAATGACTCATTTAAGATAGAATAATTATTTTTAGGCAGACTAATTCTTATACACAAGTTATACAGCTGATACAAAGTAGCACCAGGGTGACCCGAGACAACTCTGTTATCGAGTTGACTGTCAAACCATGGTTGGGGTGGGGGGTGTAGATTTTTGTTTTGGCTTTTTTGTTGTTTTTAAATCAAAGTGTGTTTGCATATTTCTTAGGTATCCATGCCACACACCCATTGGAGTTAATGGAAAAATCCCAATCAGCTTCAGTGGGAGCAGGACGAGGATACTTATATTGAAAATATAAGTGACCAGAAGACCCTGTGATAGCATCCATAAAACACTCAAGTCGAGTCTATGGGCCAGATTCTCAGCAGCTGGAAATGGATGTAGCTCCATTGACTTTACTGAAGGATCTATAGGATATGCCAATTTACACCAGTTGAGGATCTGCCCCTGTATGTCCTATAGGAGCGATAGGGCCAGATCTTCAGAAGGTGTAAATTAGCAGCTCTGTCATCTTTGGTTCCAAAAATATTCACACTGAATTAAGAATTTTTTTCCTACCAAAGTGTTCCTCAGATCACTCCATTACCTGGTAACCAATGGCTTTAGTTTTCAGACTTCGGACACCCGTTTGAATAATTTAAAATAGAAACTGCTGCTCCATGGTGGAGGTGGTGTGACTATTTATCTATTTATTAAAATATTTATCTATTTATCACTAATGCTGCAGAGGCATGTGAGGCAAGTTGTTCTTCTTCAAGTGATTGCTCCTGTGTATTCCACAGTAGGTGTGCGTACTCATCACATGCACTAGTGCCAGAAGTTTTTCCCTTAGCAGTACCTGTAGTGAGGGAGCCACGCTGTGATCCCTGGAGTGGCACCTCTATATTGCGCTATATGGGGAGCTGCATGCTCCCCCCACCCTCAGTTCCTTCTTGCCGCCCGTGAAGTTAATCGGAACTTGTACTGCAGCTTTGCTGCAGTATCTTCCTTAGTAGTATGATCTTAGACCGTTACTAGTTTCTCAAGTTAGTAGCCTGACTCGGGGCATGCCCCAAGCTTCAAGTCGTGCGACTCCTGTCTCAATTCCATGCCCAGAAGCGATCCACACTCCGCGTGTCTTCGCTGTCAAGGCAAGACTCATATAAGTGAGTGCTGTAAAATGTGTAAGTCCTTTAAACCTTGGACTAAAGGCGAGTGTTACATTTGACTCTGCGCTCTGCTTATGGAGTCGGCTCTGGCCCTGGCACCAGTGCGCCAACCCGACTCAGCACCAGGCACTGCGTCCTCGGTACGGAGCGAGGCCCCATCCACCAGTCGGCACTGCTCCCCTGCTAAGAAGCAAGGCAAGACCCAGCGGCGCCGGGACAAGGACAGGAGTGAGGCCGGACCCGAGTTGGGAAACCCGCAATCCCCCTTGGAACCCAGACCTCTGACTCGACAAGGTGGCTCAGGCAGAGCATGACATCCTCGTCATGCCGGTACCGAGCAGGCCACCTGAATTGAAGCCCCGGTCCTGAGGAAAGTCGCTGCTGGGCACCCAGGAGCCCTCACTGGCCAGGTGGGAGGTTGAGATCTCTGCTCAATCCGTGGGACATTCCGTAGCCTGTGTCACGTTCCCACTCCATTGTCAGGGTCACCTGGGAGCGAATCGCCGGAGTCTTCCTCGGTTCATAAGGGCTGCAGGCACCAGGATAGAAAGCATCGATGCTCCTCATCCAGCCGCAGTGATAGCAGGTTATGCCGCCATTGGCATCACTAATCATACCACAGCGCGCACCATGCTTGGAGTGCAACCCAACAGTCATCGGCATCGATGCGTCATAGCCACAGTCACCGACAGGATTCCAGAAATTGCACCTCCGGCGTTTAGGTCTCGTTGTTGAGGTCTAAATCCCGGACTCAGACCCAACATGGTCGGCACCGATCGAGTTGATCCTACTTCACTTCAGCCTCAGCTCCCAGCCGCCCTTTCCCAGGCTGCACCGTCCCTCAGGAACGTAGAACCCTGGTTGGGCCTCAGCTGGCGCAGTGGCAAAGGTCACCATGGCAAGGACAGTAGTGCCAGTGGGCCCCGTGGCCCCAGGTGTCCGCACCACCAGGGCCCTGCTCCATGCCTGGGGCATCCCAAGCACCCTCGGCATCTCCGCCTCGGCACCGAGACCAGTCCTTGAGCACCGAACCTCCGGCACCGCACCTGGACCCAGACGAATATTGTGACCTACCGGCACCACCCGATGCCCTAGGGGAGGTAACCGTCATGTTGTTGGCACCAGATGACTCCATGGCAGCGTCGCATCCTCCTTCTCAGGAGGACTTCAAAGCTCATCAGGAGCTTCTCTGGCATGTAGCCATGAACCTCCAGCTCCAGGCAGAGGAGATGGAGGAACTGGCGGACAATTTGTTTAATGTCCTGTCCTCCTCGACACCGGGCAGTGTGGCTCTACCACTTCACCAAGGGGTAGCCAATATTTCATTCGCTCTATGGCAAACCACGGCCTCTCTGCCACCCATTTCTAAGAAGGCAGAGAGGAAGTACTGCGTGCCAACAAGGGGCCATGAGTATCTCTACACTTACCCTGCTCCGAACTCACTGGTGGGGTGGTCAACCACCGAGAAAGACACGGCCAGCCCGCACCTACCCCCAAGGACAAAGATGCAAGGAGGCTGGACACCTTTGGGAAAAAGGTTTATTCCTCAGCAAGTTTCCAGCTCAGGGTGGCAAACCATCAGGCACTCCTGAGTAGATATGATTTTAATTTTGGGGGGTCTCTGCCTAAATTCGAGCTCCCTCCCAGAGGACAGGAAGGAATTCAGGGCTCTAGTCCACGAGGGTGAGGCAGCGGCTAAAGCAGCACTCCAGGCAGCCTCGGATGTGGCTGACACAGCAGTACATTCCATGGCCTCAGCTGTCTCCATGCATCGGGCATCGTGGCTCTCACTGTCAAGGCTGTCCATGGAATCCCAGTCCCTGATGCAGGACCTGCCATTCGATGGCAAGGTATTGTTTGCAGACCAAACACATACTCGTCTGCATGGGATGAAAGACTCCCACACCACCTTGCAGACTCTCGGCCTGTATGTCCCGCCAGCCAAGGACAAACCCCGGCCGCAGCCCTCGTCTCCCCCCATAAGAGGCAGATACGAGCCTCCACCGAAAAGGCCTAGGGACCAGAGGTGCAGGTCACGGCGCCAGTCCCGTTCGGCCCCACACCCCAGCCCCTCGAAGGGCAAGAGGCAAGGGAAAAGGCGTTTTTGACTCTTTATGGGGGGCCACTTGGCCTGTTGCCAGGGAAACCCCCCAGTCAATAAAGTTGGTTTTTGGCAACCGTTTATCAGCCTTCTGAGTCCATTGGTGGGTCCTCAGTACCATCTCCGAAGGGTACAGGCTGCAGTTCGATGCAGCCCCTCCACATCATCCTTCACCCTGGGGTGTCCCTGGGGATCCAGAACACACCCTCCTCCTAAATCAGGAATTGACCCACCTCCTTGACCTAGACATGGCGGAGATGGTACCTCGGGAATTCCAGGGCAAAGGTTCTTACTCCCAGTATTTCCTGGTCCCGAAGGTGAAAGGCGGTCTTAGGCCCACCCTTGACCTGCGGAATTTCCACCAGTTTCTGGTTCGCTGAAAATTCCGTATGGTGTCCGTGGCCTCCATTATCCCATCCCTGGACCCTGGGGATTTGGTCGCATCCCTGGACCTCCAGGATGCATACTTCCATACCCACATTTTCAAGGGTCACAGGTGCTTCCTCCGCTTCCTGGTAGGGACAGACCATTACCAGTTTATGGTCCTTCCCTTTGGCCTTTCCATGGCCCTGAGGGTTTTTACCAAATGCATGGCGGTGGTGGCAGCCCACCTCAGGAGGAATGGGCTGTAGATCTTCTCCTACCTGGACGACTGGCTGCTCAAGGTCAAGTCTCGGTCCCAGGTGCAGGCACAGATGGAATTCCTGCTAGATACCTGCATGAGTTTAGGCTTAGTGGTGAACAAGGAAAAGTCCACATTAGTCCCGGTTCAGTGCATGCACTTTATAGGGGCGCTGTTGAACTCCTTGGTAGCCATGGCTTCCCTCCCCTGGGACAGGTTCGAGAGGCTCAAAGATCTCATCACCTTGGTCATGGCTTTTCCGGTGACGACGGCATGGGTGTGCTTTCAAATCTTAGGCCAGATGGCAGCATACACCTCCGTGGTGTGACATGGAGGATGAGGCCCCTCCAACTGTGGCTGGCCTCTCACTATTCCCAGGCCAGGGATGCCCTGGACAAGGTCGTCATGTTGCCACCCAATGTAGTAGCCGACCTGCAATGGTGCTCCCTCCCGAGCAACATGCTTCAGGGTATCCCCTTCCGAGAACCCCCTCGCTCACTAGATCAGGTATCGGACGCCTCGGACCTGGGATGGGGGGCCCATGTGGGGAGCTTCAAAACCCAGGGCAGATGATTACCCTACGAATTGCACCTGCACATAAATGTCAAGGAGCTCAAGGCGATGCGCCTCGCCTATGTAGCCTTCAGCCAGCACCTAGCGGGGAAGGTGGTCAGGGTTCTCATGGACAATACGACCGTGATGTATTATATCAACAGACAAGAGGACACACGTTCTGTGGCCTTGTGCCAGGAAGCCCAGCCCACAACATCCATCTCAGGGCTTTTCACCTGCCCGGCAGGCAAAATACGCTCACAAATCGCCTCAGTAGGATCTTCTCTCAACAACACGAATGGTCTCTAAACAGGGAGGTGGCCAGGAAGCTCTTCCTACAGTGGAGCACACTCCAGGTAGATCTATTTGCCACCATCCAGAATCGCCTATGCCCACGATTCTGCTCCAGGGTGGGAGAGGGTGAAGGGGCGATATTGGACGCGTTCCTAATCCCATGGTTGGGCCACCTGTTCTACGCCTTCCCACCCTTTCCCCTGATAGGCAGGGTCCTACAGAAGATAAAAGCAGAACGGCTCGGATTATCCTCATAGCCCCAGACTGGGCTCGTCAGCATTGTTACGGGACCCTCCTGCAGCTTTCAGTGGCCCCCCCGTACAGGCTGCGGCTCCGACCAGACCTCCTCTTCCAGGAAGGAGGATGTCTCCTCCACCCCAACCTGGCCGCACTCCATTTGACAGTGTGGCTGCTCCGTGGCTGAAAGAGGAGGGAAGGTGTACGGAGGATGTTAGACAAGTCCTGCTCGAGAGCAGGAAACCATCCACACGTTGGACCTACCTGGCCAAATTGTATCGGTTCGCCAGGTGGGCGAGGAGAGGGCCTCTTCCCCTCCTCTGCGTCTATGCAGCTCATCCTTCATTATCTCCTGTCCCTTAGGACCCAAGGGCTGGCTTCCTCCTCAGTCAGGGTCCATCTGGCGGCCATTTTGGCTTTCCACCCCCCAATGTAGGGCCACTCGGTGTTTTCGCACCACATGACCTCCCGGTTCCTCAAAGGGCTGGATCGGGCATTCCTTTACGCTAGTCCCCCGGTCCCGCTCTGGGACCTGAACCTGGTGCTCTCTTGCCTCACAGGCCCTCCATTTGAGCCCAGGCCCTCCATTTGAGCCCATGGTCCCACTTATCGTACAAGGTGGTGTTCCTGGTAGCTTTCACCTCAGCCTGCCGGGTCTTGGAGCTTAGGGCCCTGACCTCCGAACCCCCATATACGGTCTTCCATAGGGGTAACATCCAGCTCTGCCCGCACCCAGCTTTTCTGCCGAAGGTAGTCTCATCTTTTCACATGGATCAGGACATCTTCCTCCAAGTTCTCTGTCCTCAACCCCATGCCTACAATGAGGAACGATGCCTGCACATGTTAGATGTCCAGGCGCTGGCTTTTACTTAGACCAAACCAGCCCGTTCCGTAAATCCCCTCAGCTTTTCATTGCTTATGCTGAACACATGAGAGGGTGGCCGGTATCCCCCCAGCGGATCTCCCGCTGGATCACCTCGTGCATACACACTTGTTACAACCTGGCAGGTGTTCCCTCGCCTCCTATAGTGAAGGCCCACTCGACAAGAGCTCAGGCCTCATATGCTGCCTACGTGGCTCATGTCCCTATTCAGGACATCTGCAGGGCTGCTACATGGTCCTCTGTCCATACCTTCTCATCGCACCATGCAATCGTCTCCCAAACGCAGGATGACGCTGGGTTTGGTAGGGCAGTGCTCTGCCCTGGTAACCCTTGAACTCCTACCCGCCTCCAACCTGTTTAGCTTGGAGTCACCTACTGTGGAATACACATGAGCAAGCACTGGAAGAAGAAAAGACAGTTACCTTTTCCGTGGGCATTCTTGAGATGTGTTGCTCAGGTGTATTCCACATCCCACCCTCCTTCCCCTCTGTCGGAGTTGTCTGAGGAGAAGGAACTGAGAGTGGGGGGAGCCCGTGGCTCCCCTTATAGCGCGATATACAGGCTCCACTCTAGGGGTCACCACGGGGCTCCCCCACTACGGATACTGCTAAGGGAAAAACTTCCGGCACCGATGCACGTGGCGAGCACGCACACCTACTGTGGAATAGACAGGAGCAACACATCTCGAAGAATGCCAGTTATGGAAGAGGTAACTGTCCTTTACTTATCCTTACTCCCTTGCATGGGTACAGTCCAAGTCCCTATCTAGTCCAATGTAGCCCTGAACCATCAGTGGCATGATTTTCTAGAGTTACTATCAGAATTATATATATAAAAAAATTCCTTCTTTCTCAAACACTTTTTAATGGGCTAAATCCTTCTTGTCTCAGTGTTCCCTCAGGTGCAACTCCCATAGAAGTCAATGGGCTAAATCCTGCAGTCTTTGATTTTTAACAGAAATTTTACCTGGATAAGGACACAAGAAACCCAAGTAGAGACATTTTGTTTGGTTTTGATTTTTTTCTAAATGCAGCTGGGATAAAAAAAAAAACTTTTCACCAAACTGCAGAGCACAGGTCAGCAAAAATCACAGTGTTCTAATCTGGGATATTATGACAGAGATAATTGAGCCTATGAGGAAAATGTAGGGTAGGTCTACACTGCAGCTGGGAGCTGCGACTCCCAGGATGGGTAGACAGACCTGCACTATGTCAGCTCAAGCTAGCATGCTAAAAACAGCAGTGTTTGTAGAATCATAGAATCTCAGGGTTGGAAGGGACCTGAGGAGGTCATCTAGTCCAACCCCCTGCTCAAAGCAGGACCAAACCCAACTAAATCATCCCAGCCAGGGCTTTGTCAAGCCTGACCTTAAAAACCTCTAAGGAAGGAGATTCCACTACCTCCCTAGGTAACCCATTCCAGTTCTTCACCACCCTACTAGTGAAAAGTTTTTCCTAATATCCAACCTAAACCTCCCCCTCTGCAACTTGAGACCATTACTCCTTGTTCTGTCATCTTCTACCACTGAGAACAGTCTAGATCCATCCTCCTTGGAACCCCCTTTCAGGTAGTTGAAAGCAGCTATCAAATCCCCCCTCATTCTTCTCTTCTGCAGGCTAAACAATCCCAGTTCCCTCAGCCTCTCCTCATAAGTCATGTGCTCCAGCCCCCTAATCATTTTTGTTGCCCTCCGCTGGACCCTCTCCAATTTATCCACATCCTTCTTGTAGTGTGGGGCCCAAAACTGGACACAGTACTCCAAATGAGGCCTCACCAGTGCTGAATAGAGGGGAATGATCACATCCCTCGATCTGCTGGAAATACCCCTACTTATACAACCCAAAATGCCATTAGCCTTCTTGGCAACAAGGGCACACTGTTGACTCATATTCAGCTTTTCGTCCACCGTAACCCCTAGGTCCTTTTCTGCAGAACTGCTGCCCAGCCATTCGGTCCCTAGTCTGTAGCAGTGCATGGGATTCTTCTGTCCTAAGTGCAGGACTCTGCACTTGTCCTTGTTGAACCTCATCATATTTCTTTTGGCCCAATCCTCTAATTTGTCTAGGTCCCTCTGTATCCTATCCCTACCCTCCAGCGTATCAACCACTCCTCCCAGTTTAGTGTCATCTGCAAACTTGCAGTCCACACCATCCTCCAGATTGTTAATGAAGATATTGAACAAAACCGGCCCCAGCACTGACTCTTGGGGCATTCCACTTGATACCGGCTGCCAACTAGACATGGAACCATTTATCACTACCCGTTGAGCCCGACCATCTAGCCAGTTTTCTATCCACCTTACCATCCATTCATCCAGCCCATACTTCTTTAACTTGCTGGCAAGAATACTGTGGGAGACTGTATCAAAAGCTTTGCTAAAGTCCAGAAATAGCACATCCACCGCTTTCCCCTCATCCACAGAGCCGGTTATCTCATCATAGAAGGCAATTAGGTTAGTCAGGCATGACTTGCCCTTGGTGAATCCATGCTGACTGTTCCTGATCACTTTTCCCTCCTTTAAGTGGTTCAAAATTGATTCCTTGAGGACCTGCTCCATGATTTTTCCAGGGACTGAGGTGAGACTGACTGGCCTGTAGTTCCCTGGATCTTCCTTCTTCCCTTTTTTAAAGATGGGCACTACATTAGCCCTTTTCCAGTCATCCGGGACCTCCCCCGATCACCATGATTTTTCAAATATAATGGCCAATGGCTCTGCAATCTCATCGGCCAACTCCTTTAGCACCCTCGGATGCAGTGCATCCGGCCCCATGGACTTGTGCTCGTCCAGCTTTTCTAAATAGTCCCGAACTACTTCTTTCTCCACAGAGAGCTGGTCACCTCCTCCCCTTACCGTGCTGCAGAGTGCCGCTGTCTGGGAGCTGACCTTGTCTGTGAAGACAGAGGCAAAAAAAGCATTGAGTACACTAACTTTTTCCACATCTTCTGTCACTAGGTTCCCTCCCTCATTCAGCAAGGGGCCCACATTTTCCTTGACTTTCTTCTTGTTGTCAACATAGCTGAAGAAACCCTTCTTGTTACTCTTAACATCTCCGGCTAGCTGCAACTCCAAGTGTGATTTGACCTTCCTAATTTCACTCCTGCATGCCTGAACAATACTTTTATACTCCTCCCTGGTTATTTGTCCAATCTTCCACTTCTAGTAAGCTGTTTTTTTGTGTTTAAGACAAGCAAGGATTTCACTGTTAAGCCAGGCTGGTCGCCTGCCATATTACTTTTCTTTCTACACATCAGGATGGTTTGTTCCTGCAACCTCAATAAGGATTCTTTAAAGTACAGCCAGCTTTCCTCAACTCCTTTCCTCGTCATGTTATTCTCCCAGGGACCTTGCCCATCAGTTCCCTGAGAGTCGAAGTCTGCTTTTCTGAAGTCCAGGGTCTCTGTTCTACTGCTCTCCTTTCTTCCTTGTGTCAGGATCCTGAACTCGATCATCTCATGGTCACTGTCTCCCAGGTTCCCATCCACTACTGCTTCCTCTACTATTTCTTCCCTGTTTGTGAGCAGCAGGTCAAGAAGAGCTTTTCCCCTAGTTGGTTCCTCCAGAACTTGCACCAGGAAATTGTCCCCTACACTTTCCAGAAACTTCCTGGATTGTCTGTGCAGTCAGTGTTGCAGAACGGGTGGTGGCTCCAGCCAGCTGCCCACCGCCTGGGTCTGAACTCGAGCAGCTAGTCCGAGCCACCACCAGCGCCACAAGGGCCACACTGCTGTTTTTAGCATCCAAGCTCGAGCTGAGCTAGCACCAATCTGTCGACCTGGGCTGGAAATCACACCTCCCAGCTGCCGTGCAGACATACCCTTAGAGGAATTCCAGCTGGATGCACTACTTTAAAAAAGCAGATGCATCATTGCTATTATTGTAAGGGAAATGTACAAAGACATGCAGCCACAACGGGACACCACCTACGGTTAACCTAGACAGTAATGAAACTTGGTTCTTATCACAGTCACCTTCCTTGGGGCCTCTGGTTCCTTTCCACGCTAAAATCGGGAAACATGCCAGTGATCACTTTGCTCGACTGAAAGCAACCTGGGATTTAAGAGGTAAAGTTTCTTTGGCACTTTGAAGGTGTAAAGGGCCCTGTGAGAGCTAAGAATTATCAATAATGGTTATTATTGTATTTGAGTCTAGCATTTCAGGTCTCAAGTTGGTGAGTTTGTGGATTCACTCAAGTACAAAAAAGGCAGAGATATTTCACAGGAAATACCCTGGAGCAAAACAGAATAGATACGTAGCTACTGAAAAATAATCAATCGAATGATGGCTGACAAAAGCAACCAAGCTTAGTAGTTTGGGATGAACCTTTTCAGATATTACTCAGAGACATTACTTGACTGACCTTGCTGTTCTTCATTGATTAAGTTATTCAATGACTCAGTTGTTGAGATATTTGACCAGCTCTCTGCTGGCCACTTGCCCTGTTATTTCACTCCTATTCTTGGGCCTTTTCTTTCCCTCCTTGAGATGCAGCATCTCTAGTCCTCTCATTTGACTGTCTTGATCTCATTCTCTTCTCATCTTGTGCCATTTTCCAGCCCATCGCTCTATTTCTTTTTCCTCTAGGTATTCCACTTGTCTTTCATTCCCTCCCTCCCACCCACTCCTCTTCTCTTCTTGCAACTGCCACCTTCTTGTCTAACCCCCATCTCTACCTCCATTCCCAAGGTGCCTAGCTCTCTCTCTTTTCTTATGCATCCTCTTTCACCGTCCTGGAACCTTCCTTCCCCCTGCCCCAACCTATCCCTTACCTCATTCACTCTCAGCCTCTCTCCCCCAATCTCTTCTGCTCTCCCCTTGCAATTCCTCTTGGCCAGCACAGCCTGGACTTTGCAAGGCTCTAAAGCCAGAGCACAGGAGATTGTGCTGGGCTCATGCCTGCCTTTTCAGCCTGTGCTCTGGTCCAAAACACAGCAGAAATGCCACAATTAGACTTTGTGGGAGAGGAACGGGCAGTGGAGGGACTGTTGTGGTCCATGGTACAGAGTACCATGGTGTTCCTCACTGAGTGTGGAGGCAGGGTTGCAATCTGGACAGCTAAGAGTTGATAGCTCCAGGGATGGATTCTACAGGGACTGGCTTTCACTTTTGCATAGTAGAGAAGTAGCTGGAAGTGACCTATATACATCTGTCCATACCCAGGAGTAACAGCTGCTGCCCACCTGGGTAGGTGCCTCAGATCTCATTGGCTGAGGGCAGGCTTCCATCCCCTTTATTCCAGGTTGTTAAAGCCCCCCTGCTTTGGTTTTGTTTCTCAGAACAGGCTTTGGCTCCTCGTGAGGAGCCAACATCAAGAGAGAGAAGCAAGAAGAAAAGAAATAGCAAAGTTAATTCTGTGAGACAGGCTGAGAGACTGTTGTGACCTGGATGTAATAAGCAGGCTTAGCCGATTCAGCAAAAAGTGTTTGGCTTCTGCACTGTGGTTTGTGCTTAATCAAGCCCTGCATTTTTTTTTAATTTTTTTTAAGTAAAATTTCTGGACCAGCTTATTTACAGTTTAAATACCAAAGTGCATTATATATGGTATGGGATAAAGTGCCAGCTCTCAACCTTTAAACACAATTGATCCATACACCAATAAAACTCTTAGATTGTGCATAAGCCAAGTCTCACGATCTTTACGTAAGGCCCAGTGCTGCTACTACTATAATCCATGACAGTTTTGTCTAAGTAGCCAGCAGGATCAGCTTTATGTTATTATTAACCTGTTCTCTGACACACACTGGCCAAGTGCCAGTCCTGTTAGACGTCAAACACTGGAAACAAGAGAAAGCAACATCCAACTCGAGATTCAATTGTTACGTGGAGGGTGCAATCTACCCCAGCACAGAGTGCAAGCATGTAGTCCGTGCATCATTAACGTCTACATTTAGCTCTCTGCACAGGATGAATTTCCCCAAAAAGGATATAATGCGTTGATGCACCAGAGACACAGCAGCTGTTAAGCTTATGCTGGATTGCACAGGCCAGCCTGAGAAAGGTGCTGGAGGCCCAGGCTGCGTAAGCCACTTAGGCTAAAGTCAGTCTAATTTCATGTGTGAACTCTTCCCCACCGGCTTAACTCATTCCTAGCCAAAGAGCAGTAAAATCCCCTGTTTATTAGCACATATAGTGGATTGTTGCTTTCTCGTCACTTTTTCCCTTGGCTGGTTCTCTGCAGACAGACAAATAAAATGAAGTTCCAGCAGCACAGAGGCCACTGCTGTTTCACAGACACCCACCCACACACTTACTATGTTACAATGAGCAGCAAAGTACGTCACAGAATAACTGGCTTCAAATAACTTCAAGATCTCCTAAAATAGACAATAGCTGTGACTTTCCCCATCTCTATTGAACTGGAATCACCTAAAAATGCAAACCTGCACACATCAGAGGGGTCGCTGCATTAGCCTGGATCTGTAAAAGCGGCAGAGAGTCCTGAGGCACCTTACAGACTAACAAACCTGCATACGGTATTTGCCCAGCACTGACAGCTCACGCTAAGAACATTTGTGAAAACACTCGTCTTCTAAACCTCAAACTTTTTAATACGCTTCTAACAGCTTGCAATGGACACCACTAAGCTTTTCACCTTACAAAAACCTCGAGTGACGGTCAGAATTAGGTGCATCTACATACTGTTGTCAGAGCGGTACCGGTGTGGTGCTCTGCTGTCTCCTTGTTGATATCACTTGGCTGCGTGTGTGAGTCCCTCTGTGTGCTGCCCCAGCTCTGCAGAAGCTGACACAGCAGACCCGACGAGAATCCCCAATGACCACAGAGTCCAGTAAGATGCAAAGCCACATCGGGCTAGGTTTATTGCGACCTCGGACACAATTGCAGTTCCCTGTAGGTTTCTTAGCCTAATTCAGGGCATACTACGAGAAAGTGCCTCTTGGCAAGGACCCGGCTTAGTGGCGGGACTTTCCACTCCCCCTACGGCCGGACAAAGACACCTCCCCAGGGATGCATTCTTATACACCGATACAAACAAGTTACACATCACACCTGACGTATTGAGGTACAACCTCTCTACGTAGCAAGTTACAACCTTTCTACGTATTAAGGTGCCGCCTTCTACCTTGTACATGTTGGTTCGAACAAAACAACTCTATTCATCATTTTACCCTTTTGCCCCTGTCATTGGGATGGGTCGGCCTGTCCTCCTGTTATCTATGGAATGTTTTAGTATAATATGTTCTAGTACTATGTTTATTTCTTGGTATGCTAGGTGAATATGCATTTCAGCATCAGCCCTTTTCGTGCCAGCTTCTGTGAACCAAGCCGGCCTCTGGCTCACAGCTTAACTTTGCTTTTTGTTAGCAAAGTCTTGTTCATTACTTCAGTTCAGGCCTTAGGCCTCATAATAGGCCTTTATCAGGGCCTGCACTTACTACACATACAAACAACATTTAGGTGGCAGCAATTTAGTTTCATTGGAAACTTTCCTCTATGTACATTTATTCCTTCAATTCATTCAGCTAGAGCAGTGTTTTATTCACTATTAGCCGAGACAGCCTCATTGGCCATGAGGGCAGTTCAATCATTACATTTGATGGGTTTGCCCCTGGACTCTTTATAGGAGCAAGATTCTGACTCAGGACTAGGCTCCGCACAATTTCTTATTGTACCGATGCCTGCATCTCAGTGATCCCCAGCACATGGCAGTGTTTGAACAGCATCATT
The DNA here is from genome assembly GCF_016161935.1 of Mauremys reevesii. Classification (NCBI taxonomy): domain Eukaryota; kingdom Metazoa; phylum Chordata; order Testudines; family Geoemydidae; genus Mauremys; species Mauremys reevesii. The sequence goes on along the minus strand of NC_052634.1, from coordinate 34,114,122 downwards.
TGATATTTCTCTGACAAAACTCCCACTCCCATGAATGGTTTGCTAAGACTTTCATAAGCAGAGCATTTGCTTTATATAAGGCTTTCAAAGGCACGGCTGGTCTCTGCAGCAGGTGTTGGAAATCAGCTATAATCAAATCTGACTGGTCTGAATGATTTATAAATACGCCCCTGAATTCCTCAGAATATTACCACATCCCCAAGTATTAATGGTATCTAAAAATACTGGGGGGGGGGGGACACCAGAAACTCCAAGGGAGCCCCTGCAGGCTCACTCACCTGTCTTTGCTGGAGGAGTTTCTGGCACTGAGATATAAAACGAAGGGTAAGGAAGGTTCGTTCCAGGGATCTGTCTTATGGAGCAGCTTCTAGACTGGGAGATCAGCCTGTTGAGGGAGCTGGGAAGAAAAGAGACAGTGTCAGCGCTAGCGCAATGAGGCCTCTTTCACTCTGCTATTAAAGCAACCGTGTGTGTATTAACTGCCTTAAGTCAGATCCCTCGAAATACTGCCTGGGTTACGGAAACCCCAGCAGCAACTAACAACATGAGACCCTCTGGAGCACAGAAGAAAGGGTTTCCTACAGGAGCTGCCTGAGCCAGAAACTCCATTTGTAAGGAGGTAACTGCTCCCTCTGCACTCACCCGCGGTTTCGTTGGATAACAACGATCAGCCTAGCCAATGAGTCCAGTATGAGCTACCTTGCTTCCAACTGTCCACAGAGAATGCAGAGGACTGAATGGCAAATGCTCTGAACTTCTTGTTCCACGTATCCAGGTATTTTTTTTTAATTTCTATTTCATATTCCATATGATTTAACCCTTCATCCAAGGTCATTGTCCTCCTTATTCTATCCATGAACCATCTTCTGGAAAGCCACTTGGCAGTCTGCTGAAAACTAATCTGATCATCTACAGAGTCTTGCCTCTTGTGCAACTGTGCATCAGTAAATAGTATTTATTTCCTGGGGATTTCCAGCTGGAAATCCTCCACTAAACTAGTTCAAATCCAGGGGGTTTGAGCAATAGTCAACATGGTTTCTGTAAAGGGAAATCGTGTCTTACTAATCTATTAGAGTTCTTTGAAGGGGTCAACAAACATGTGGACAAGGGGGATCCGGTGGACATAGTGTACTTAGATTTCCAGAAAGCCTTTGACAAGGTCCCTCACCAAAGGCTCTTACGTAAATTAAGCTGTCATGGGATAAAAGGAAAGGTCCTTTCATGGATTGAGAACTGGTTAAAGGACAGGGAACAAAGGGTAGGAATTAATGGTAAATTCTCAGAATGGAGAGGGGTAACTAGTGGTGTTCCCCAAGGGTCAGTCCTAGGACCAATCCTATTCAATTTATTCATAAATGATCTGGAGAAAGGGTAAACAGTGAGGTGGCAAAGTTTGCAGATGATACTAAACTGCTCAAGATAGTTAAGACCAAAGCAGATTGTGAAGAACTTCAAAAAGATCTCACAGAACTAAGTGATTGGGCAACAAAATGGCAAATGAAATTTAATGTGGATAAATGTAAAGTAATGCACATTGAAAAAAATAACCCCAACTATACATACAACATGATGGGGGCTAATTTAGCTACAACGAGTCAGGAAAAAGATCTTGGAGTTATTGTGGATAGTTCTCTGAAGATGTCCACGCAGTGTGCAGAGGCGGTCAAAAAAGCAAACAGGATGTTAGGAATCATTAAAAAGGGGATAGAGAATAAGACTGAGAATATATTATTGCCCTTATATAAATCCATGGTACACCCACATCTCGAATACTGTGTACAGATGTGGTCTCCTCACCTCAAAAAAGATATTCTAGCACTAGAAAAGGTTCAGAAAAGAGCAACTAAAATGATTAGGGGTTTAGAGAGGGTCCCATATGAGGAAAGATTAAAGAGGCTAGGACTCTTCAGCTTGGAAAAAAGAAGACTAAGGGGATATGATGAGGTATATAAAATCATGAGTGATGTTGAGAAAGTGGATAAGGAAAAGTTATTTACTTATTCCCATAATACAAGAACTAGGGTCACCAAATGAAATTAATAGGCAGCAGGTTTAAAACAAATAAAAGGAAGTTCTTCTTCACGCAGCGCACAGTCAACTTGTGGAACTCCTTACCTGAGGAGGTTGTGAAGGCTAGGACTATAACAATGTTTAAAAGGGGACTGGACAAATTCATGGTGGCTAAGTCCATAAATGGCTATTAGCCAGGATGGGTAAGAATGGTGTCCCTAGCCTCTGTTCGTCAGAGGATGGAGATGGATGGCAGGAGAGAGATCACTTGATCATTGCCTGTTAGGTTCACTCCCTCAGGGGCACCTGGCATTGGCCACTGTCGGTAGACAGATACTGGGCTAGATGGACCTTTGGTCTGACCCGGTACGGCCTTTCTTATGTTCTTATGTTTTTATGGGGTGTATACACCAAGGCCTACTTTAAGACACATCCCTTTGGGAGTGAGGGTTCACTTGCTCCCCTTGCAAAAACCACCTCTCATAAGATCACTGATTCCTTATTATCTTGCAACAGGCTCTTGCGTATTATTACTGCACTTTATTAACCCCTCAGTGCTGCCTCTCCACTTCTACTTGTTCACAGCCTTATGCCAGCCTGAAAAGTTACTCTGTTAGTTAAAGGCAATCCTTGAAGACGGTGGGAGTTTTGCCTGAGGAAGGAATGCAGGACTTTAAGACCTGAGGTTACAGTCACAAGTTTCCCACACTTTTAACTCCACTGCTGTCAGTGGGATCAGAATCACACCCAAGTCTGTAGATACTTGGATAATAATCTAAGGCAGGACCCAGCAGCTGTTGTCAGAAGATGTGCTCTGGAAATTGCCCGCTGCATCGTCCCTTTACAATTTTGTTATTTTTATAACAATTCAGTGCTGGCTTGTAAACAATGCCAGGAAATAATTTTCTTTATAAATATTTGTAATGGAAAACAGCTTTCCTAAATCAAAGCAAATTGAATGCAGAAGAGATGCTTCAGGGTCATTAACAAAGGTTTCTTTGGGCCTAAATTAGAAATGTAGAAAGTGTGCTTCTTTCTTCTTTTCCTCATTTCTTCAAATTCAACTGTTAACAGAACACACATTTTTTTCTATGAAGCCAAAGACAGTATTGCCAACTTTCACAATTGTATCAGAAGTGTATGATATTTGGGTTGGTTTTTTTAAAGTCACAGCTGCTGGAATCATGGGGTTACATGACAATCTCAGCTATCATTTTTAAAAGTTTGTAGTTCTCAGGGTGATAGAGAGAACCTGGAAAATGTGAACCCTGCGGGCTCAAACACCTGAAGGCAAATGAAAAGATCCAAAATCCCTTTTTTTTTAGATCTCATGATTTTTTGGGTCCTGACTTACAATTTTTGGTGCTTGAGCAGGTGCTGTGGACATTAGCCTCTCTAAGGGCTTGTCCAACAAGCACTTTATGGAACTTGAGGTGCACGGTAGTGGTTAGAGTGCTTTGACCTACTGCTGTTGGACAAAGCCCTCAGTGCACAGCAGGCCAGTGTGCTGGACATTCACATCCGAAGTCTCCGTGAGGGCAATCCCTCCCATTGCCTCTGTGTGTAAAACTAATGAAAGGCAAAAAGCTAGGGCCTCACCCTCTTCCTACTGCAACAAACGGGAGTTTTTCCATCACCGTCAATGTAAATGGGATTACTCCCTACCGGGTTAACACTCTTGGAATCAATGGTTCAATCCTGTTTCACTGAAGTCAATGGCAAAATCTCTCCCAGGACACCCCTGGGAATTGGTAGAGGAAGTAGCAGTGGGTGGCAACTTGGGCAGCAGTGACCATGAGATGGTCGAGTTCAGGATCCTGAGAAAAGGAAGGAAGGAAGGAGAGCAGCAGAATACGGACCTTGGACTTCAGAAAAGCAGACTGACTCCCTCAGGGAGCTGATGGGCAGGATCCCCTGGGAGAATAACATGAGGGGGAAAGGAGTCCAGGAGAGCTGGCTGTATTTTAAAGACGCCTTATTGAGGGTGCAGGAACAAACCATCCTGAAGTGCAGAAAGAATAGCAAATATGGCAGGTGACCAGCTTGGCTTAACAGAGAAATCTTCAGTGGGCTTTAACACAAAACGGAAGCTTACACAAAGTGGAAACCTGGACAGATGACTAGAGAGGAGTATAAAAATATTGCTCAAGCATGCAGGGGTGTAATCAGGAAGGACAAATCCCAATTGGAGTTGCAGCTAGCAAGGGATGTGAAGGGTAACAAGAAGGGTTTCTACAGGTATGTTAGCAACAAGAAGGTCGGGGAAAGTGTGGGCCTCTTACTGAATGGGGGAGGCAACCTAATGACAGATGATGTGGAAAAAGCTGAAGTACTCAATGCTTTTTTGCCTCTGTTTTCACAGACAAGGTCAGCTCCCAGACTGCTCCATTCAGCAGCACAGTATGCGGAGGAGGTGAGCAGCCCTCAGTGGAGGAAGAACAGGTTAAGGACTATTTAGAAAAACTGGACATGCACAAGTCAATGGGGCCAGATGCACTGCATCCAAGGGTGCTGAGGGAGCAGTCATGGATGGATGAGTGGACTATAAGGTGGATAGAAAGCTGGCTAGATCGTCAGGCTCAACGGGTAGTGATCAACAGCTCCATGTCTAGTTGGCAGCTGGCAGTAAGCGGAGTGGCCAGGGGCTTGTCCTGGGGCCGGTTTTGTTCAATATCTTTATTAAAGATCTGGATGATGGGATGGATTGCACCCTCTGCAAGTTCGCAGATAACACTAATCTAAGGGGGGAGAGGTAGATACGCTGGAGGGTAGGGATAGAGTCCTGAGCGACCTAGACAAATTAGAGGATTGGGAAGAGGTTCAACAAAGACAAGTGCAAAGTCCTGCACTTAGCACAGAAGAATGCCATGCACTGCTACAAGCTGGGGAATGACTGGCTAAGCGGCAGTTCAGCAGAAAAGGACCTGGGGATTACAGTGGATGAGAAGCTGGATACAAGTCAGCAGTGTGCCCTTGTTGCCAAGGCAGCTATCAGCATATTGGGCTGCATTAGTAGGAGCATTGCCAGCAGATCGAGGGAAGTGATTGTTCCCCTCTATTTGGCACTGGTGAGGCCACATATGGAGTAGTGTGTCCAGTTTTGGGCCTTCCACTACAGAAAAGATGTGCACAAACTGGAGAGAGTCCAGTGGAGAGCAAGGAAAGTGATTAGGGGAATGGGGCACATGACTTATGAGGGCGGCTGAAGGAACAGGGCTTATTTAGTATGCAAAACAGAAGAGTGAGGGGATTTGATAGCAGCCTTCAGTTACCTAAAGGGGATTCCAAAGAGTATGGAGCTCGGCTGTTCTCAGTGGTGGCAGATGACAGAACAAGGGCAATGGTCTCAAGTTGCAGTGGGGGAGTTCTACGTTGGATATTAAGAGAACTATTTCACTAGGAGGGTGGTGAAGCACTGGAATGGGTTACCTAGAGAGGTGGTGGAATCTTCATCATTAGAGGTTTTTAGGGCCCGGCTTGACAAAGTCCTGGCTGGGATGATTTAGTTGGGGTTGATCCTGCTTAGAGAAGGGGATTGGACTAGATGACATCCTGAGGTCTCTTCCAACCCTAATCTTCTATACTCTCATGGGGGAAGGACACCCACCTAACTGAACCACCCTTTAGATTGGCGTGGTGCCTCTTCAAGCTTCTTATGATCAGACTTGAGGCTACTGCATTGTCCCATCTTCTCTGTGGCCCTCTCTGTCCTGTGTGCACCCCAGTGGAGTACCAGGAGTGCAACTGTGCCTGGCCCTTCTGCAGGGAGATTCAAGGGAAGACCATTGCTTACCTATGCAAGGACAAAGTACATTCTAGCTTCCCATAGAAACAATTTTTAAAACACCAAAAAAGAAGACATGATGTCTGCACATTTTTTTAAACTATATCTTAAAAGTAAACCACTGTTACTTAATAGAAGAGAATCCATAGAATGCAATGAGCTTGATCCATCACTTCTTGATTTCTGAAAGTATTCCTGGTTTATGTGAATACAGGCGAGTCTCATCTTATGCGGGGATTCCATTCCGCGGCTAGTGTGGAAAGTGAAAACCTCGTATAGTCAAAATTACATTGAGTTGAATGGTGGGCAGAATCACCCGCACTACAGGTACAGTATTAAAATTGTTATTTTTCCCTTTTTTTGCTGTTGCCGACCGTGTAAAACTGAAATTGCACATGTTAGATGCGCGTAAGATGTGACAGACCTGCTGTCCCCTTTTGAAAGTAACAAAACTGCTCAGATGATTAACAGTATCAGAGGGGTAGCCGTGTTAGTCTGGATCTGTAAAAGCAGCAAAGAGCCCTGTGGAACACCTGTTAGTATATAAGGTGCTAAAGTACCCTTTAATGCTTTTTACAGATGATTAATGTCCACCAGCAGCATTTGCAGAATGGCAAAAAACATAAGCTCCAATCTCGAATTAAAAGATTGATGCTTCTGAGCAACCAGGCAAAATATTCAGGATTAATAAATGTGCATTAAATTATTTAACATTTTATAATGGTCATAAAGACATTTTGTGTAGCAGGTAAAAAGTGAAAACATTAAAAATGTAAGTAGCACAGACATTTCAAAGGATTTTGAATCTAACAGAATGTATGAAATCATAAAAAAGACACTGCCTGTACACGTTCATCACTAAAGTAATTGACATTAATGTGATTGATTGTGTACTGAAAGAAAAACAGCTGCTTCCTTCTTGTGTAAGATGAGGCTACTGCAAGCTGTATTGACCAAACCTAGAACTGAACTATTTCATCACTCATTTGTGCTGTTGGTGAGAGCCCATGATGGTGTGATGGACCTTAAAGTACTTTCATCAGCATAATTTGGCTAGGACCACACTACTTATGAACGGCAATATCTTCTTTTGACATTGTGGAGTTAAGTTGTAGCCGGAGAGCTCTTGGTCCTTCAGTTCCTAAAGAGGACCAGGATATGTTCTGTGGGACGCTTGTGTGTTAATTAAAGATGTTTACACCTGCTGCAGATCTCCCTATTTTTGTGTGCGTCTTATTTTCTGCCTGTACCACCACACTACAGACATTATCCTAGTGGAAAAGAAAATGAGATACTTGGTTGCCAAATTAATTGGAGTTGGCCAGATGTGGAAATTTGATTTTCATCTATCCAGAGAGCTCAGATGTGACAGGGCTGGAGTTCCAAAAATAATGCACTAGCTGTATTCTTCCAGTAAGGCAGCTACTACAGTACTAACGAACGAGAAAATACCCACGACTAGACCTGACTGGAAAAATTTCAACAAAATGCTTTTGTTGGAATTTGCTGGTTTATCAAAAGCAAAATGTTTCAGGGGACCATGTCAATTTCAGCAAAATTCCACCAGAAACCAGAAAGGGTTTTGATGGAACCCTGCCAGGCAGGCAAGTTTTTGATGGAAACCTGCCTGGTTTCCTGCCAGCTCACCCACCTGGTGGGTGGATTGGGAGCTGGGAGCCCCAGGAGCCCAGATTTGGATGTACTAAACAGCATGTCTGTTGGGTGGATGGTGAGCCAGGAAGTCCTGGGCGCTCCAAGTTTCACAGGCTTGCAGCACCTTCACAGAGTGGGCTCCTAGGGTCTCTGGCTCTGGGGAAGTTCATCATGCAGACTGCCCTGAACCTGGGGCTCCCAGTAGAGCTGGGGATGAGAATGGTGATTCAGTTTCCCAAAGAATTTAGAAATTTGTGGTTTTCTTTTTGAATTGGAATAAAGCCAGACTTTAAAATCTACATTAAATGGTATTATCGTTCTCCACGCAGCTCTCCCCCCCGACCCAGTATTGCCAAATCTTGCAATTTTCTCATGAATCTTGCAATATTTGGGGGGTGGGGGTTGAGGCCTCGTGATTACATGAGACTCTCAGAAAGCAAGTTTCTCGCCTTCCTGATTGCAGGGAAAAAACCTGAAAATGTGACGTAACAGCACAGAAACCAATGAATAAAAACAGCCCAAAATATATGGGGTTAAAAAAAATCTCATGATTTTAGGCCAAACTCATGATTTGTTGGGGGGGGGGTCTTATTTTTTACAGCTTGGGTTTGGCAATACTGCATACAGACATAATTCAGCTCAAGTGACTGATAAGTCTCCAATTTAGCACTGGATAAAGAAAATGACAGCATGAAGTTAGGAATTGTTTTCTGTTCTATTCTGTGCAATAAAACCTGTCACTGACTTACGCAAAACATATGCCTTTAAAACTGGTTATATGAGTCAGGATTCACACAGCTCACCCAGGTATATAACAGGTTTTGACCCTAGGGTTGAGAGGAAATTACCTCTTTAGAGAAGAGAGAAAATCTGAAGTCTTAACTCCTTAGCCAGCCTACTTGCCTCAGCCACAGAACACAGGAAGAGACAGGCAGGATCCTTCTACAGCCCTTACCCATGAAAGGCTGACTGGATCTGCACATTTCTTTAATATTCTGTAATGTGTAGAATTGTAGCCTACAGTGAATTTAACGATTTCATCTTATGCCTTGGTTACTATTATTTATCACAAAACAACCACACAATTTATAGTCTCTGCTAGTCCCCCCCACAGCCAGCGGTGGCTCCAGGCACCAGCGCAGCAAGCGCGTTACTGGGACGGCAAGCCGTGGGGGGTGGCCCTGCCGGTTCCTGCAAGAGCGGTAGGCAGGCTGCCTTTGGCGGTGCCCCTGCGGTAGGTCCACCAGTCCCACGGATTCAGCGGCAATTCGGCAGCGGGTATGTCAAAGTCGTGGGACAGGAAGACCTCCCGCAGGCAAAGGCGACGAAACACCATGACAAGATTTGCTGCATTGAAGCTCACCTCTCCCTGGTAGAGTGTGTTGTGCTGTGAAGTACATGACCTACTTTGTTTACTTCACTTTACCTGCTCATGTCACAATAGGATAAATGGGCTATTGTCAGAACTCTGATTTACGCTGGCCTGGCTTGCATGGTAAAGATGAAAGCGCTTCTTCAAGGCTCCCAGGCACAGCTGCCTTCAGGGAGGAGACCTGGCAATTCAATACGGGCACCTGAGCAGCTCTGCAGAGCACTGCTTCAGGCCACTAGCTCAGCCTGGTTCATAAGGTGACAGAAACAATACTTAGTGACACTGCAAATACATGGCATATAACGACGCTAACTGCTGTTCACGTTCTGCCCAGGCATGGATTAAATTAATGGAATGTAAAGGCCCACTCTGAACCTTTGCTGAAAACTCGACCCAATTTTTTAAAGTTCAAGTTTAACTTATTGTTTAAAAAAATATTTTATTTTAGCCTCTCTGTGTCCTGGTTTCAGCCCACGTGGAAGAAGAAGATATTCGGGAAAGCTGCAAGAAATTGGCTGTTATCACTCCTTCCCCAAGCATACCGTGACTCTTATAAGGAAGCCTGCTCTCTTGATTTGTCCAGTCTAATTTCCATAGCAAAGAGATTCATGTAAGTATCCATTCCAAAATGAAAACATAAGAACAGCTAAAGGTCCATCTAGCCCAGCATCCTGTCTTCCAACAGTGGCCAGTGCCAGGTGCTTCAGAGGAATTAATAGAGCAAAGAATCATCCGGTGATCCATCCCCTGAGGCCCATTCCCAGCTTGTGGCAAACAGGCCAGGGACGCCAACCCTGCCCGTCCAGGCTAATCGCCCTTGATGGACCTATCATCCATGAACTTATCTAGTTCTTTCTTTAACCCAGTTATAGTCTTGGCCTTCACAACATCCTCTGGCAAAAAGTTCCACTGGTTGATTGTATGTTGTGTGAAGAAATACTTCCTTTGGTTTGTTTTAAACCTGCTGCCTAGTAATTTCATTTGGTGATCTCCTAGCTCTTGTGTTATGAGAAGGAGTAAATTCCACACATTTCATGATTTCATAGATTTCTGTAATATGCTCCCCCCTTAGTGACCTCTTTTCTACACTGAAAAGTCTCAGTTTGATTAATCTCTCCCCATACAGAAGCTATTCCATACCCCCTTGTCAAAACCCTACAGAGATTTATACAATGGGGCAGAAAGAGAAGCTGGGTGGGAGGGAGCAGAATCCAGTGTACTTGGCTGGCATAAGGACACCGGGAATCAATTAGGGTGAGGTGAGCCAGGTAAGGGGCCAACATCTCAATGGCTTATTTGAGAGCAAAAAGGGCTAATTCCCCCGGGCTGCTCAGAAGGTTGGGGACAAGCAAGAGGCAGCGGCAGTGACATGGTCTCAGGGAATTTTCTCCTGATTTCATGCCCACTGCTAGCCATGAACAAGATACGGCAGCCAGTGGCTGGAAATCAATTCCACCAAGACTCCCCCATTTCTCATTTGTACCTTCTTGCTCAGAGTGATACATATTGGTTCAAAGGTCGTCTCCCCAGCAGTCACGTCAGTGGGATCTTCCAGTTTGAAGGATCCTTCAGAATCTCATTTGGTCCTCAGGATGGTCCTAGGAGTGAAGACCAGACATGCACATTAGCCTAGTCCAATGCTGCCCCACCAATCAATCTTATTCAGGAAACAGACTTATGGATCCTAGTATTTTACCTGCCCTTGCTGTGAACAGCAACTCTAGAGAAAGCACTAGAAGGCACATCACAAGGCAACTGGATCTTCAGGGTGACGAGGGATCAAAGATCAGCTTAAACAAACCTGCTCTACTAACTTTAGCTTAAGAGTAACAAGGTGCATGACCAACTTCTGCCGGTGAGAGAAAAGAGCAGCTCTGTGTAGCTCAAAAGCTTGTCTCTCCACCACCAGCAGTTGGTCTAAGACAAGATGTTACCACAGTTACCCTGAGACCCAATACAGCTACACCCCTGCACACAGCTTAAGAGTAAGCAGTTGCACCGTGTAGCAATGCGGCGCCTCCTGCTCGTCTCTTCTGGGAATTAGTCCTCCAGCCATTGGAGCACCCTCTGCAGGTCTGTATCCCGCTGCCTCTTTGCCCACTGTGTCCTGCCCGGAACCAGTGCCCTGTTATCTGGGGTGCTTCCCCCTGGCAATAACCCCTCAGTCTTAGGGTCTCCCCTCCCCGGGGAACCCCCACCCACTATCCCCTCCTCGCCTCAGTATACAGCTTCTGCCAGTCACTGTCTAGCCCCTGTGCCCTGGGGCAGGCTGCAGTATCAGCCACTCAGCACTGGCAAGGTTGGGTTTGGACCTGCTGCCTTGGCCTACCCCTGGGCTGCCCTCTGCAACCCCCAGGACCTGTTGGCCTTATGCTGGGCCGCAGCCTGGGGCTTTCCAGGATGGAGCTCCCCTGCCTTTCCCCAGCCCTGCTCCACTCAGGTACCCTGTCTCTAGCTCCCCGCAGCCAGGCCCTTCTCCCTCGACAGACAGAGACTGCTGAGCTCCTGGCTCACTGCCTCTTCTATAGGGCCAGCTGAAGCCTGACTGGGGCGTGGCCCAGCTGCGACTGTTTCCCCAATCAGCCTAGTAGCTGCTTTCCCTGCCACAGCCCTCTCCCAGGGCTGTTTTAAGCCCTTCAGGGCACGAGTGGGGTGACCACCCTGCTACACACAGGAACAGGAAAATGGGGATCATTTCTCTGAAATACTACCTCCTCTTTGCATGAAATGGTACAATCCAACCGTTTTTCAACGGCCACAGTGAATAGTTTTCAAAGAAAGTTAACACTGACATGACACATAATAAAACTATTTGCTCGTCTCTTTTAAAGCAGAGGCTAAATTTGTTAGTCTCGCTCTTATCCCTAAGTACATCAGGATCCTGTGAACAGCAGCAAAGTAGGTAGTTAAAAATCAAAGCCACTGACATTAGGTACTTCCCTCCTCCCCCTTTTCACCCCCGCCCATGATGTTCAAAATTCTTTGTATCAACTCAATCTAAAATCAGCTAATTTTGCGTTCTAGGTTACCAGGGTGGGAGGTTTGGAGCAGAGGCCTCCCAGTACCCGACTGCTAGTCAAACTCAGTTGCAAAAAAGGCAGATAAGGCTACTATTTGGAGTCCGAAATGATCAGGATGGTCTGTGAGGCAGTTAAAACCAGCTACGTTCCTCTTCGGATGTTTTTAAAAAGCGATGAAAAAATGGAGTGGAGGACGTTCTGTGCACAGTTTGGACCAGAGGCACAAGTTCATGTCAGCTACCAGGCAGAAGGGGCTGCCATTACCTGTCCTCTGAGAAGCATCTGCCAGGTTGCAGCAAGTTAGCCCAAAAGACTGGAGACCAGTAGGAAGACTCCCACATTCATATACTTTAATCCTGCAGGCTGGCAAAGCAGATGGAGCTACTAACCTGGCAAGATGCACCAGGGCGATTATACTCAGTGCCATTTACCATCATTTCCAACACAGGGACAGACCTAACGTTGCCAAGTTGGGTGCGCAGGCACCCCTAGCTTGTGGAGGCCCATGTTCGTCTTTCTGAATTAGATTCTATGGAATTATCGGGTAGATGTTGGATGCATCCAGCGCCAAGGTCCGAGCGCCAAATGCAGTAGTACTCACCAGCAGATACATTTTGTTGCATCACAATGACAGCCTGCGGCACAGCCTCACTTCTGCTTCCTGTTGCCATAGTGCCTGTTTCCACATCGGCCGTGGCAGGAACGCTTTTAAGAGAAGAGAGCTCAAGGTAATAACAGTCCCGCTGCTGCTGGGCTGTGCCCAGAGAGCCACAGCAGTCAGAGGCTCTTTAGCAGTGCTCTGACTGGACATAAATTGCCATGCCCCTCACCTCACTGCCACTCTAGCCCCACAAAGTGATCATGTGACCCACTGAGCCATCTCCCGGGGTAGATGTTCATTCTGAATGTTGGTGTTTCAGCACCATCACTATCGCTTTCACCACCTCGCCAGGTCAAATTCAAGCTTGAGACCTCTCCATGTCCCCATTACACATGCCAGCAACAGCCAGTCTCACTCACAGGTCTCAGTGCATGAAACGAGAGTTTCTCCCAGATAAAGCTAATGCACAGCCCAGTTCAGCGGTAAAGGGTTTTGTGGCACAGTTTGAAATTCTAAGTGTGAAGTACAATCAGCCACTCTCACCCCTGCAACGGAGGTTCAGAAGCAGCTCAGTTTTTAAATGACGTTTGAGCCCAGCAGTTCAGAATTACAAACCCCCTTTCATGCCAAGCAGCAGATGCCCCCACCCTTCAGATCAGCTGAGGAGCCTGCATGTAGCTTGCAGACATGTCAGAGTATAGATTTTACATGAGTGTATCTGCAGAAAAGATTTGAGGAGAAGGCAGTCAGCCCTCATAGGGCTTTGGGAAATTCAAGCTTAGAATGGCTCATTGGTTCTTACTGACTGAAGTGTTCAGCACATGCAAGCCCCGTCCACACTGACTCTCCCTGAAAAATCTTCCTGGAGAGCAGGAGCCTGAACAAGGTGTCGCTACGGGAATCAGGAAGGAAGGGGAAGTTCCCAAAACGTTTAACACATCTCTCTACCTCCCAAATGCCATTCCTTAGCTGTGTGCATGTGGTTCATTTGGTACCCATCGCTGCTCGTGGAGAAAGCTGCATGGCACCAGTGTCATCGACATTTTTACCTCTTTGTCATCTCCCACTCATCTTCCATTCTGTCCCCCTTTCCCATTCTCTGGGTAGTGCTTAGTGTTCCAACCCCATCTTCTCCCCACGGGGTCGGCAGCCCTGTACACACAGGAGCCAACCTCAGCTTCTTTTGCATCACACGACAGCTGGGACCGTCTGCAGGGGGACTTTGCAATCCTGGCCAGTTTCTCTCTGGAACAGCCACATGCACGAGCAGAGCAGTTCAGAGACTTACAAGTGCCTTTGATGCGCAGGAAGTACAGCTGCCCTGGAGCACTTCCTACGTCTGCCGCTATCTAAAGGGTTCAGGTGGGTGGCAGACAAACCATCCATCCAAAGTACCACTGGCCACAGCTAAATGCACTGTGGTGCTGCTGGGGTAAGTGGTGTTTGCTTCAGAAAGTTCAGCTGGGTTTAATTCTGCATGTGCCAGGCAGCATCATGCCACATGTAAGTGGTCCCCTCAGTCAGAGCTAGTAACCCAAGCCAGAGGCAGAGTAAGGTACCTGGATCATACCCGACAGACTTTTCTTGGATCCTTCGGTTGCTTTTTTCGGCACTCACTCTGCATGTCCCATCTCCCCTCCAGACTCCCCAGATTCAGACATTTCTGGCGTCTGTGCACGGAGTTTTGCAGTTGTCTGACGGCGACTCTTTGGCTACAGATGGAAATGAGATGGTTTGTCCGACTTGGGACTACTCCCGAGTCCCAGCAGCATATCACACCCAGCTTCATTGAACAGCCAAAGAACTGCAGGACCAGGGAGGTGCCAAGTCATCAGCTTGGCAGGGATTCTTAACCGTTCAAAGCAGCAGCTGGTTTAGCTTGTTATCTTTAAACAATTTGCAGAACCTTCCACTGCCCCTGGCAACACAGCTCTGGGGGAAGATGTTTGGGGAGGGGGCAGGGGGCTATTTGGGAGTGCAGGGGGTAGAAGGGGCTGGGAGGTATTTGGGGACAGGGGTAGAAGGGGAGGAGGCATTTGCAGATGGGGGTGGGGTTGGCGGTGGGGTGCAGAAGAAGGAGGTTGGGAAGCATTTGAGGAGGGGCGGGGCTATTTGGGGGCGGTGTGTAGAGTGGGGAGGTATTGGGGGTGGGGGTGTTTGGGGTGGGGTGTAGAAGAGGGGTTGGGAGGAATTTCGGTGGTGGGGGTAGAAAGGGTGGGAGATATTTGAGGGTAGGGGTAGAAGGGGAGGCATTTGCAGGGGTGCTTGGGGGTGGGGTGTAGAAGGGGTGGAAGGCATTTGGGGGCGATGTGTAGGGGGAGGTATTGGGGAGGTATTGGGGGGCGGGGCTAGACAAGACAGTAGGAACTATTTGGGGAGGGGGCGGGGGTAGAAGAGGGGGAGCTCGGGGGGTATTTGGGGAGCTCAGAGCCCGCCCCCCGCCGACTTTACCCGCTCGCGCTCCGGGCCACGCCACGTGCTGCTCGGGAGCCGCCTCGCGAACGCCTCAGGGCCACGTGACGCCGCCCGCGAAGCTCCGCCCCTCCCGACACAGCCAATAGGAAGCGGAGACAGAGCCCTGACCTATCGGAGCGCAAGAAAAATCCCTCCTGCCCCCCGTGCTTGAGTGCGAGGGTGGGGGCTGCCTGCAGTGTCTAGCCCCGCCCCAGGGTTCAGCGGGGACCAGACCCCCCCCAGGGTGCAATGGGGGAGGGGTTGCAGGGACCAGACCCCCCCCCCCAGGGATACAGCGTCGGGGGGGGCAGCCACACAGGATCCGGTGGCACTTTGCGCAGCCACTGCTGTGATGAGCTGGCGAGTCTCAGCCTTGAGGGCCTGGTGCCCCTGCTGCCACCCCCCTCCCAGCCCCCCAGCTTGTCTAGGGGGCGCCTCGTTGTGCCCCGGAGGCCTGGGGCCGCGGAGCCGGTGCCCCTGAGGCAGTCACATCCCCCCCACCCCCGGCTACATGCTGGGAATCCAGGCTGGGAGGCAGGGGGCCTGCCGGCCGTGGGGTTCCCTGCAGCCTGGTGCCATTCACAAGGAGACCCGCGACCGCCTGACACCCCAACCCCAGTACGAGCTCCCGCCTGTGCCTCCCCCCCATGCCTACTGCCTCTTGAGCAGCCCTCCCTGCGGTGTCCCCAGTACCTCCCTGCGGCTGTGTCCTCCCCGCAGCTTCCCAGCCCCCAGCTCCGCCCTGCCCCCATGCCTGCCTCTCTTGAGCACCCCCTGCGGTGTCCCCAGTACCTCCCCCGGCTGTGTCCCCTCCTGCAGCTTCCCAGCCCCCAGCTCCTGCCCCTGTGACATCCCCTCTCTACACTGTCTCCCTGCAGCTTACCCCATTCCCTCCCTGAGTCCCAGCTTCACCCCCGACATCTCTCCAACCCCATCTGCCCCCATCACGGCCCTTGCCCCCCTCCAGTGCCCCAGCCCCTGCTCCCCGTGGGGGCCTTGAGAGGCCCCCACTCCCCAGCCGCTCCACTCCCCAGAATTTGAAGCTGCTGGCGTTGAGGAAGGTGGGCCTGGGCTGGGCCAGCTGCTTGGGCAGGTCCTGGTGAAAGAGAGAAGAGCAGGCAAGGCTGAGAGGCCCCTCCCTTGTTCTGGGAGGCGACAGGGGGTCCCACAATTTGGCCCAGTGTCACCCTCCCACATACAGAGGAGACATCAGCTCCCAGCAGGCCGTGCTCCATCTCCAGCCCTGCAGGGATGAGACCACAATCCACCAGTGCCCCCCACCCTGCCACCACCATCAGCAGTCAAGCCCCCTTCTCCCCTGCGAGAGCTGCAGGACTCCCTGCCCCCTGCAACACCAGCCTCCCCGCCATGTACCCCAGAGGGGGGTCGGATAAGGGTGGATTTATTCTTTCCATTCCTCAGAACTAGCCCTCAGCCCCGGTCTGCCCATACGGGATCCAGGGTCTGGAGCAGTTGGCTGCTTACCCAGGGCTACCAAGGAGCCGCCAGGAGAAGGGACTAGATTCTGCACGGCTCTGCATCCATTCACACTGGTACCTGTCTCACACATGGGGAAACTGAGGCACCAGGGAGGGTGATATGGGCTGCGCCAGGTCAGGTGGGAGTCTGTGGGAGAGCCAGGAATAGAACCCAGAAGTCCTGGCTCCATGGTCAGCTTGGGACTCCTCCATTTGGAGAGGCTGGGGGCTCCCAGACTGTGGCCCTGCCCCAAGGCTCACTCCTGCTCAGCCTCCTGCTGCTGAAGCCCCACCCATACTCCCCCTTCAGCCCCCCCCCCCCTCCACCCTCAGACCCTCTTGTTCCCCGCCCCGGCGCCCCCCCCCGGCCGCCCGCCGCGCACCTCTCTTACCCCCAGGCCCCGCCACTTGCACCTCTTTTCCCCCTACCCCAAGGCCCTCCCAAACGCCTGCCATTTGCACCCCCAGCCTCTCCACCCAAGGCCCCCATGTGGGCAGATGGGAACTTGGGAAAGGGCTAAGGGAGGATGGGGCCTTGGGGGAAAGAGGACAAGCAGGAGCAGGCCCTCTGGGTGGAGCATAGGTCAGGTGCCTCTTGTGGCTCCTTATACCCACCGCCCATGCCTGGCTCCCAGCCTCCCCTGCTCTAACCGCTAGACCCAGCGGGGCTGGAACAATTTTTATAGTGGGAGGTGCTGAGAGCCAGTGAACAAAACTGTAAACCCCGTACAGGATGGAAACCACTTCAAGCCAGGGGATGCACCATGACTGGCCCTCACTCCCTTCCCAGAGCTAGCGGTGGGACCCGGATACTCTGGCTCCCAACCCACACTCTAACCACTAGACACCACTGCCCTCCCAGAGCTGGGGATAAGAACCAGGAGTCCTGGCTCCCAGCCCGACTGTGGGTGGAGCAGGACGTACTGGCCATGGGCTCAGCTGGGCATCGCTTACCATCAGGTTGGAGGGGACGAGTCATGGACGGCGTGTACCATGGGCTGAGGCAGGCTGTGTCTCCCCAAACAGCCCAGTGTAGCCCTGCCCATGCTCTGCCCAGAAGGCTCCCTCCTGCTCGCCCTTCCCCCTTGGCCCCAGCCCAGTCCAGCTGGCTGCTCCTCCCCAGGGCAGCGTGCTGGGGCTGGGACTAGGGTGGCCATGGCCAGCCTGCGGCCAGGACTTGAGGTGGCTGGGGGGCACCTGGGGATGCCCACCATGTGCTTGTGAAGGAAGGGCTGGAGAGGCCATGCACTGTCCACCCACCCAGCATTTAGGGGCCGGGGGTCACTGGTGGAAGGGGGTCATGTGTCCCCCACCGAGCATGCTGGGGGAAGCCACAGGGGGGCACTCTGGGCTCCGGTGGGGGAAGGGACCAGGAAGGGCAGGGCCAGCTGGGGGGATTGGATGCTCCATAAAGCAACCAATGGATCAGATCAATGGGCTCACGTAACCTGGTATCCTCCTCCTCCCCCCGCCCCAAACATCAGATTAATGGACCCATCTAGCCTGGTATCCCACACCCACAATAATATCAATGGGCCCATCTAAGCTGCATTTCCCCCCTTTAGGGCAGTTGCAGGGTTGGAGCTGGGTCTTTGGGATGTATTGCATGTGAGGTACAGAAATGGGTATTTGGGGACAGTCTTACTTTTGGTGGGGGTCTGTTCAGCTGTGGCACTTGTGGAGCACTGGGAGTTGGGGGTGGAGTAGTTGAGGGAATGGTTTGATGTTGACTTTTAAGGCTGCGGGTAGGAGCTGGGGTTTGGGCTGCACTCCTGGCATTTCACCAGAGGGTCTTGAGTTTTTGCCTGAAAACCTGCTCCTCCTTTCACCTTTCCCTTTCAGATCTTCCTCGCTGAGCTTGTACACCTGGAAAAAAAATCTGAGTCCCAGGCATTCCACTTGGGTGTCTGCAGGGCAAGGTGGGCCCTGAAATCCAGCAGCTGGGAGGCCACTTGCAGTGGTTCATAGCCCCCCTCCCCTGCCTTCTTCTAGGAGGCACCAGGAGAGCACCTGACACTGCTGCAACAGGAGAGCGAAGCCGCCCAGGCCGAGGAGGAACGGCAAGGCAAGGCGTTAGTGATAGATGCCTGGAGCCTGCTCAGGTTCTCCCTTTCATGGCAGAAACAGACAGAAGCCAAGAGTGGAAAGAGCTGCCTGGGTTCGTGGCGGGATTTGGGCCGGAGAAGTTCCTACTGGAAGAGCTAGCCGGAGCCAGAAGCACTGTGAAGAGAAGGGATGAGGTGACTCCAAACTCTCCTGGGAGACATCCCTGTCCAACGAGAGGGGTGGAGAGAAGGGGCAGTAGCCACTGACCCAATCCCTGAAGGTCAGACTGTTTTATTGCCATGATAATATGCAGCATTTCTATGGGAGCTTCTCAGCCCTAGTCCCAAAAGCATTTCACAAGGTGGGCTCAGTGGCATTATCCCTATGTTACAAAGTTGGAAAGCAAAGTTACTGTCACTCACTCAGCATGACAGTCCTTGTTGTCCAGTCAGGCAGCCAGATTGGACTCCATGGAGAAGGAATGTCCTCGTTTCCTCATGATACTTCGGTGCCAAGTGGTAAAGGCAATGCTACTGAAGCAGGGAGTGGTGTTCTATGAACAATTTGATGTAGGCCATAGCTCTCCATAGCTCATGCTCCAGAACATCTGTTAGTCTATAAGGTGCCACAGGATTCTTCGCTGCTTTTACAGATTCAGACTAACACGGCTGCCCCTCTGATACTTGATACCATTTACAGTATCACACTATCTTGGAAGTTGAGTACATATCAGTGTTCGGTGTCCCTGAATGGTTTTCTAATTACATGACCTGAACATGAAACGACTTGGTCATCTAGCTGTCCATTAGCTGCAACAACTGGCTGGTTAGTCGAGAATCTCTGAGTCATCGTGTTCTTGTTCTGCCATCTGTAGAGTTTGTTTTGTTGATTGCTCTTTCTGAGAAACAAATTGTAGATGTCGATGGTTTCTGATGAACTCTTCAGTGTCAGTCTTGATTACATATAATTTGAGTGCTGAATTCTTTTTCTTTATGACAGCTGGTCATTTCTTATTCTTTTTTATATATTATATTATCTGGCTATATTATTCCCTTTCTGGTACAAATTAGACAGTAACATTCATACATAATTAAATCAATTTGTGTTTTTATTCAGAATGTGTTCTTCCATAGGAGTGATTAATGTTCTAAGTCAAATCATGATGCAGAAAGATTGTTTTTAAAGATAATGTCTTTTATCTAAAGAGGTGTTTGAAATGTGGTGGAAGGGCTGGATCCTTATTTTCAGAATCTTAGCTTTTCAGGAGAATAAAGGGTTATCCATCTTCCTTTGATTCTGAAAGGTGTGCAAAGCAAAAGAGGAAAAAGAACTAGCATTAATTCACTTGCTAGAAACCACCTTGAAAGTGACCTCCAGAAAAACTTCCAGAGATCAATTTTTAGTGAGTAGTTTAGCAGCTATGAAAAACAGCACGTCTAATGGCCTTCAGAGACCACTTCTGAATACTACTTCTTCCGTCACTGTTTGTTTTTTTTCCTTTCACACTGGTACCATGAACAGAGCAACAAGATGTGGTTGCTCTCTTTCTCTCTCTCACACACACACAATGACCAGAGAACAATCCTTCCTAGTACAATTAGCTAACAAAACACTGATCTCTTTAGCCAAAAAAATTCAGAGGAGATGCCTTTTTGACTATTAAGAGAACAATTCGTTGTTTTTGAGGTTTGGCTTTTTTGAAGCATAGCTACTTGGGGGTATTGTGAAGTTTCATTTAAAAGCTAAGCTGTATTTGTTTATATGATATAGTTTGGGAACTCTAGACTGATCTGTTGAAGGGGAAAGGACGGTAAAGGAAACTTAAGTATTCTATTTTCCTACATGGCAGGCCCAAGGGAATGGGCTTATTTTGCCAAAAAACATCTTTTTGCAATGTCTTTATCATTCAGTTGCATCTTCTCAGAATTTAATCATAGAAACGAGACTGTCACTACCAAGTCCACGGGGTGTCTGCCTGGGTTAGCCAAGCCTGCAGAGTCCTGAGTCTCAGTCTGGCATGCTTGACCACATGCGTGCATGCTGCCATGTGACCCAGCAGCCGAAGGCAGCATCTGGCTGTTGTAATGGGAACTGACACAGGAGTTCACTGCCTGCTGCATCAGGGCCGCCCAGAGGGCAAAGGGGGCAATTTGCCCGGGCCCCAGGCTCCGCAGGGGCCCCCAAGAGAAAGCGGAGGCTCCGCCTCCGCCCTTTCCTGGAGCCTCAGCGCATCAGCGCCGAGTCTCGGCCGAGCCTGAGCCCCACCCGATCCGAGCCGCGTGGTGAGGCGGGGCTGGGAGCTCGGGCTGAGCTCCCAGCCCCGCCCCTCACCACGCGGCTCTGAGCGGGGCGGAGCTCAGGCCCCGCCGAGACGCGCTCGGGTAAGAGGCTGGGGCTGGGGCCGGGGCCGGGGCCGGGGCCGGGGGGGGGGGGCGGAGTGGGACCTGCCGCTGCCGCCGCCGCCGAGCGCAGCCGGTCTTGGCGGCGGGGGGCCCCTTCTGTTCCGGGACCCGCTGCCGAAGTGCCCCCGAAGACCGGGCTGCGCATGTATTTATGAATTTTGGAAACAATTCTGGAAACACACTGTAACAATCAGTATGTGATATTCAGCTCAACTGAATTGCCATGGTAATTAGCAACTTATTCTTACATTAGTTAATTCCAGTGTGACCCATACAAATGAGATACACTTTCCCTTTTAAACAAATGCTTTATATTTTATCTTTAGAAATGTTTTTCTTTAAACTTTCAACCACTGTCAAAAGTTCTACAGATTCCCCCCTTAACAGCATCATTCTTGGCAGTTCTCGAAGTGCACTCCCTGTTCCCAGCTCTAGAACCATATATTTGTTAAAGGGACACGGTCAATTTGAAATCTACCAATTTTTAAAAAAACAGGTTCAAATAAGCTTTATACACTACCCTGGCCCTGAATCCCCATGCCAAAATTAATGGTTTTACAGTTGCATATTCCTGTTTTAAAAGGTGTTTTTCTTTTTCCCGTGGCTCTGTGAAAGACTCACACAAACAACAGAAGAAACCGACTATATGGCCTAGCAGTTAAAGCATTACATTGGGGCTCAGGGCGATCTGGGTTCTAGTCCTGGCTCTGCTGAGGGCCTGGTGGATGATCCTGGGCAAATCACGTCCCCCTCTCTGTGCCTCAGTTTCCCCATATGTAAAACAGAGATAAAGATACTGTTCTCCTCTGTAAAGGGCTTTGAGATCTACTGAGGTAAAGTGCTATAGAAGAGATAGGGAGTATTATAATTAAAATGAAATTGTATATTTGATGTCGCTTTTTGAATAGGCAAGCCAAGCAAACAGAAAACAGTATTTTTTCAATAGTCTCTCAGTACAATAATTTTACTTGCAACAACTGTAAACAGTTGTAAATTCAGACAGAAAGTGAGTTTTAAGTTAATGGTGTCACTTTAAGATATAGGACATCTTTGAAGATGGTCCTACTTAAGCAATTCAACATTTTCCTCTCTATTTTCTTGGGTAACCTATCCTTATGCTGTCCCATCCAGCACTGCAAAAGGCTGAATATTACTTTTCACATGTTCAGCACAGACTAAGAATTCCAATCACAAGATAAGGGAAGTGCATTGCCCAATGTGCATTCTTGCATAAAATATTTCATCAATACTTTTCATGATGTTGCTTTAACAATTAGCTCTCTTGATGACTAACTCTACAAAGAAGGTCCTGTCTCATGATGAATCTGTATTACCTGTTGACAACAATCAATAATCTCATCTCAACAGATCTAAAATGGGAAAATAAAAATAAAAAGTTTGTCTTCTGGAAAGTCTGAAGACAGTTCAATCATAAATACTAGTTTATTCTTTGTCCCCATAATATACAGATTAGCAAAGAGAACTTGGTTCAAAACCCAAATCCAAAACCTCAAACTTCAGTCCCTGAAATCTGAAGCTATATACATATACAAGAGCAATACACAGCAAATCCTAACCAGGGCGCTCTATTGGCAACCAGATAATGTGGCTCACTAGGCTGCTCTTCGAGTTTGGTTTTAAAAAATAAACAGTAATAGAGCATTTAAAAGTAATACAGTTACAACATGACACTTCACGTTTCGGGGGAGAAAACCTCAGGCAATTGCTAGGAATTCAATGTGAAAGAGAGAGTAGGAGGAGTTAATGGAAACAAAACTATTTTTGTCCCTTTTAAGGGAAAAAAAAGGGAAGAATACAGGGCCACTGAGCTGTCACTTTAGTTAAGACAAGTAGGTTGTGTCTACAGATTTCTGAGTAGGACTCGGACTCTGAGGGGAAATAGCAAGGAAAAGCAGCCATTGTGTAGGGGCACCAAGGTATATCCAGGGTGACACTGATGAGCTCAGAGGGGGTTATTGTTTTGCCTGAGGTATTAAAGCCATGAAAGGGACAACCAGTCAGCTGGCCACCTTGTGGGCCTAAACTGGCAATTCTCTATGGCCTGGTCTACACTGGGTGGGGGGAGAAGGGGAACTGATCTAAGTTATGCAACTTCAGCTACACACGCATAATGAGACCTCCCTTCACTCCTTAGAGACCGGTCTGTTCTTTCAGCTTTCCCGTTGCACGGGCCATTCACATTCAGGGGAGGGAGCCGGGCACACACCCTATGGAGCCGTTTTCTGGGAAGGTGTGTACAGGAGACAGCCATTCAGAATTTGGCTCTTGATGTCTGTATTCTAAAACTGACTTATTAATTCCTAGCCAGACAGACCCTCACCCTACACTATGCCACACCATCCATTCAACCCCAGCCCTTCCTACTGACACTACGAACCCCACACTGCGCCATGACGTCCAGCTTCCCACCCCCGCAACCTGCCCCACTCACCCACCATGGGTCCCCCGCTTACTAACAGGGTCCACTCCCCACCACCCGCCCCACTGTTGCACCTCAGTCTCGGCTGGTTAAACTGTACTGGGGGCTCCCTGCCATGGGCCAGCCTGTCCTCAACCCACCAGGGGTGATGGCAGAGACCCCAGAGTCACGAGACCCCTTTCATCTCCGAAGGCTAGAGGAGGAAAGAGGGGGTGGGCAGGGGGGTCTAGAGGACAGAGGAGCTGGGGTAGATGTTTGTCTCTCATCTCCAACTCTACTGCAGACCCCCCTCCCCATGTTTTCTTTCAACATTTGTCCAAAGCCGTGGGGGCTAAAGAGGGCTGCTGCCTGCATGACCAATTCTGATGCAATCTTTAAACTAGACTGTGCTGCCTGGCACTTGTGCCTGCCATAGGATCCCCAATGCACTTCACAAACAACAAATTTAGCACCCCGAGAGGTAAAGGAGAATCATCCACATTTTACTGATGAAGAAATGGAGGCACCACAATTAAGCTACTTGCCCATGGCTACACTGGAACTCTCTGGAAGAACTGAGGATATATTCTGATATAAGGCCCATGCCTTAACCAAAGTCCGTCCTTCATTCACAAAAGTGATATTGATTTATAAAGGCACGGTGCAAAACCAACCTATTTGTTAAATTGAAAATATTTTGGCCTTGCAACAAATTACTATTACCTGCATATTATTGGGAGAGAGAGTTTGGTGTATTTTTAACAAAGGTCTCATATTTCCTATACTTTATTCCTCTGGTCTTTCAGAACACGACATACACTTCCTCAATTTTTGTTTTAGAAGCTTTATCGTTTACAGAGGACCAGTTTCACTTTCTCCACAATGTGCTTTGTCCTTTTTTATAGGATGCAACAGAATGTTTTTCTAAATGGATAACACACACACACACACACACAAGACCCAAGCTTGCCATGAAAAACTCACATTTATTTGATTAAACAAAAATAAAAAAACTGCATAGGAACATTTTAAAGTCCACAGAGACACTGACTTTGTTTTAAGGCTGCCAGTAGCTGATACATCATCTCCTTGCTACATCCTTCAGCCTTCTCTACGGACGACAAAGATACATTCAGAAGCCTCCATTAACACAAGAGTTCTCTAACATGTTAGTTTGGTCTACGTAACAGTTTGCCCATAACCTGTCATGCTTTCTTCTTTGCAGTAGGTAACATTTTAAGTTACAAAGCCCAGCAATTTTTGTCTAAATAGACAAGTGAACCCTTTTTTGGATGATGGGAGGTTGTGTTAATGGCAGGGGTTTTTGACATGACCTGTTCCATTAACAGTTATAAATGTTCTGTTTTTAATGAGCTGCTCAGAACAATGTCTGTCCCACTGAGCATTTTTTCTTAGCAGGAAAACAGCACGATTAATCACAAAATAGAAAAGTAGAGAACAGGAAACTACAAGAGCAATTGGTTCAAGGTGCACAACTGCCAAGAACTGACAGAATGATTCTCAAAGCTCATGGCTTTACTGTGCTGAACTAGATCAAGATGACAATACTTCTAATTGAGTAATTACATTTTATAAGATGGGCTTGTATCTACAGTAAATCAAGCGAGGACTTAAACTGTCTACAGAATTTGTTACACTGGTCTTAATTGGACAGAGCTTCCATTTGCTTTTGATATTTCCGATTTCTGTGAAGCTATGTCTCAACACAAGGACCAAATTAAATAGTATGTATGGGCCCTCACTCTTTTTACTTAAAATGTATCAACTACCAACCAAGATAGGCACGACAAGTAATGCACAATACAAACAATAGTCACATACAGTAAGAACCCTCCCCTCCCCCCGCCAATCTGAGTGACTAAACACACCTTACAAACTCGTTAAAAATTTTTTAGTCCCTTTAGGAGGGAAACAAAGCAAAACTCGGGAACAGGATATCTCTTCCTCGAAAGGAAGCTACTACATAGACTGAAAAGTATTCTACAAACCTATAAAGGAGTTAGTGTAAAGGAAGACATTATGCCTCGCACAAATAAAGACAGGCACGTGGGCTTCTCCAGTCTTGTGCAGCAACATAATATGACATGGTGAAGGTCAATAGAAATTCCACCAGACTTCACATCTCTATGCTGAAAACACTATGAGTTATAAAAAGGAGAACAGGAAAAAGTTATCTGCTGCAGCAGCACTTAAAACAAAAACAACCCCCCCCCAACAGCCCACCCCCCAAAAACCAAAGTATGATCAAGAACACAAATCCTTCATCACGCAACCACCTAATGTGCACAGCAACACATGTTTGTGCATGATGCCCCATGTGGGGAAGAGGTCAAACTTACTGCTGAGGGAGCGGAGGAGGCGGATAACACAAAGAAAATGAGGTTGATAGAATTTATAACTTGACAGGATCACTCCCTGCAGAAAAGATAAGTACATTCATCTGTAAAAAAAATTAAAGATGAGGTGGGTTTGAATTAATGTATTTTTTTTGTTCTCTTAAAAAGAATTTCCTTGAGACAGTTTCTTCCTAATTCAGGCAAGACAGATTAGAAGATGAGAATTCGATTGTTTCCAAAGTCAACCACAATAATCATGCCATCAGGAGTGACAGCTACACCTGAAGGTCGGTCCATTTGACCAAAGCCACTTTCCTGAGTGCCAAATTTGCATAAAAATCTGCCATTTGACTGAAATATCTGCACTCGGTGGTTCCTAGAATCGGCCACAATGGTGCACCCCTCTTGATCCACAGCCACGCCTTGTGGGCACAGGAATTGGCCATTGC
Organism: Mauremys reevesii; assembly: GCF_016161935.1. Lineage (NCBI taxonomy): Eukaryota > Metazoa > Chordata > Testudines > Geoemydidae > Mauremys > Mauremys reevesii. Next base: position 34,088,077 of record NC_052634.1, on the reverse strand, counting down.
TGGTGCCTTTTGACCCAAGGAAGCGTGCCGACTGGCAATCTGGATCAATAGCTACAAGGTGATGATTATTAAAATCCATTACCACCAGGTAGCCTTCTCGATTGAAGGTAACACCTCTGGGATGATGAAGATGCTTTGAGCGTTCCCCCTCGAAGCCGTATTTATTCCAAAACCCACCATCAGGTCCAAACAGTTGAATCCGATGGTTCTTTGTGTCAGAGACCAGGATTTTGCCCTCGGTGTTGACTGCCACATCCCATGGGTAATTGAATTGTCCATTCTTGTTTTCCTTTTCCCCAAATTTCAGAATGAACTGCCCATCAAATGTAAAGATTTGGATGCGATGATTAGCCTTGTCAGCCACGACAATCCTACGCGAGATATCACAGGCAACACCAGCCGGGCGATCGAACTGGCCAGGCGCAGAACCCCAGGTACCAAATCTGTGATGAAAGGTGCCACAGGGCTTAAGCACCTGAATGCAGTTATTACTGCGATCAGCCACCATGATGTACCCTTCTCTGTCTACGCAAACTCCCCAGGGGCGACACAGCTTGCCATCGTTGTTTTCCTCGCTGACAAATGAAAGCCCTGATAGTCCAATGCTAATGTAACCGAGCCCAGATTTTACTATGACCTTGAACGGACTGTTCTCTATGTGATGGTTGCACATCATGACAGAAACTAGATGTTTTCCCTCCAGCTGTGGTCTGTAACTGACCAGGTAGGTTCCATTCTGCTGATCATGGACATATGTGCTGGACAGGTTTCCATCAGGACCCATCACCACTGCAAAGATCATATCACCCCCTGAAAGGCGTGGGTCACCATCATGGTCGTAGCATGTCACTGTGAAGGAGGCCACTCTGCCCTGTAGTGCACGTTTCAGACCTTCCCCAGTGGCTCTGGTCAGAGGAGCAAAAGCCCCACTGCTGACAAACCCCATTGATTTAATGGCTGTATACAGAGACTGGTCAGGAGGAGTGAACATGATTCGGTCATCCTCCTGCGGCTGTAGAAGGCCTCTCACATCCTTCAGCTCCTGCACTTGAGCCAGCATGCAATCCCGAGCGAAGAGAATATCCATGCTACGACCCTCCTCTAGGACCGGCTGAACTGCACTAATAGTGTTGTCCAGTTTATTTAGATTCTGACGCAAATTCTCAACATGCAGGTAAAGGGACTTGGCTTTGACTTGATAAATCTTTTCTATCTTAAAAACAAACAAAACAAATGCATTACATTTATATTAAAAGACAGCTAGCAGTGCAGAAATGTTTTTCTAGTGGTGCTTTTTTAATTCCTACATAAAATATTGTAGTGTAGTTGCCACAGGGATGTTAAGAGATCATGAATGGAGGAGGAACTGGTCTGCAGGACAAACGCTCTATGAAGATGTGGTCCATGTGAGGAAAATGATTAGGGGAAATGTGGATGCTTATTGCAAAATGAACCTGCTGAGAATCACTGGTCCCTCCTCTGACAAATACAGCCTTAATTAAAAGCAATACACACTTCTGCCATTAAGTTCTGCTGCAACAGTTTGCTATTTAAAAGAAAGGTCATTATTATTAATTATTATTATTATTAACTAAAAAATAGTCTCCTTGCTTGGCAATTGTCCCATCTTCCAGTCACAAGGAGCACTAAGTGACTGGCATAGTAGGATTTATAGGCAGAGTGACAATTTTTTTGCCCATTTATTTTAATACATGTTTTTCTTCAGTACTTTAGCAATCCATTCAAGATGTTAATGGCAAACACACATGCCTTTGGAAAGTTAATGGAACGTGTAATCACTTCATTGTTGCAGAGTGTACTCCACCATCAGTTATGCAGCCAAGCAAACATTCAGAAATGTCAGGTAGTGTGTCCAGCTGCTCAATATGCATAATGTTTGAAGGCTGCAGTTATATGTTTGCTTGATTGTTTAATAGATGAAGGAAGAAGTCCTGCAAGGATGAAGTGTGGACATGTGTTGTTAAATTTACAAGGCATGCAGTTTCTCCCTTCCTTAGAACAGATCCCTAAGGCTTAATATTCAAAAGTGACTAGAAAGTCACTAATCACTTCTGAATGCTACTTACATCCCCCCCCCCCCGATGTACTGAGTTAAAAGAAAAACTTTGTCAAAGGGGTCAGCAGTTGGTCATTTCCTCTTTTACAGATACATACTAAATTGTCTGTAATCACCCTGGAGGCTTGAACTGAGAAGGAACACAGGCAGCAGGTGCATATTTTAAAGCCTGAGGTTTCCTCATTGGAGGGGAGGGGGAGCGGGAGAGTAAGAAATGACTCCAAACACCCAATTCTACTCCTAAAAACTATAAACCATCTATAAAAACAATAAACCACTCTAAAACTGGCTATGTACAATTGTGTATTTTTAAGTGCATCACGCAGAGAAGAGGACACTAACAGTTCCAACCCAGATCATGCAGCAGCAAGAAGGAACTGGAAATGCGGTCGGTCCGCCTCGCCCTTTGTCACCTTGGACGAAACCATGAGGCAAGACAAGGGCTCAGTGCAGACCAACAGACACTATGAATTTCAAAATCTCCAGCTGCAGATGCACGTAAATCCTCAGTGGAATATAACAGGGACCATCACTCAAAGAAGAAGTCAGAATTCCTCTGTTTAATAACTGAAGAAGCCCTGTTCCCACTCTTGCATCCGACGAAGTGGGTATTCACCCACAGCTCATGCTGCAAAACATCTGTAAGTCTATAAGGTGCCACAGGATTCTTTGTTCCTGTTCCCAGAGTTGTGCAGTGCTGCTGCTGGGCCGTGCAGAAAGTCCAACAGAAATTGAATTTCAAAATTTCTCTGTGAACCAGAAATCCTGTGTTTTGCCCAACTCTGTTTACGGATCCAGCAATAATCAGGGCTACTGCATTTCCTATTCATTCCTCTGACAGTAAATTTTTGTTCTTAAAAGTACACATTTTGAATCTAATCGATATATATTTAGCATGTGCCAGATTCTACCATCCTCATTCATGATGAAAATACCTTAAACCTCAACTCAATTTTAAAATGGGACTACCTGTATTGTAACTACTACTCGAAATACAACTCAACACAAGGGTATCATAACATGGCCCTATTCTAACTTAAAGACAGGTCAGATTTCCATATTAAAGGTTAATTGTTAGTACCTAGAACACATAAATATACTTATATAAAAAGCTTTTAACCTTCCATAGCAGCTCATGCTCCCGTTTTTCCAGAGCCTTCTTATGTTGATATGTCATAGTTTTGATTGCAGGCTGCAGCACCTCTGCTTTCATCTCAACCTGCTCTGCCACAGCTTGGGCCTGTTCAATACTCAGCTGGAGAATAAACAGGACACACAGTCCAACCAATTTAAGCTGCATTAGGTGATGGCGCTTACATTTAATCCAAGGCCTCCAGCACTGAACAGAAACAGGTCAACGGGCTCTCATAATGCTGTTGTAGTACAAAGTTCAAAGCAGCTGTTTTCATGCAGTTTTCCTGAGAGCATGTCAGTTTCACATATTAGATGCTGGAATTTATACAAAATTCAATACATAGGACCAAATGCTTCCCCAATATAGCCTGTGCAACCCCCACTGATACCAGCACTGACACAGGATTCACGTTAATACAGGGATAGCTCAGTGGTTTGAGCATTGGCCTGCTAAACCCAGCGTTATGAGTTCAATCCTTGAGGGGGCCACTTATGGATCTGGAGCAAAATCAGTACCTGGTCCTACTAGTGAAGGCGGGGGGCTGGCTGGACTCAATGACCTTTCAAGGTCCCTTCCAGTTCTAGGAGATTGGTATATCTCCAATTATTACTTTGCCTTATGTTGATTAAGTCCGATATCAAACCTACATTTTTTAGACATGTGTGTTGAGAATTCAAAATTACCTTCTTATCCCCAAGTATTTTAGACTAACAATACATTTGCTACAGGATACAAGTCTAGTCTTCTAGTAAGACTTCTGCTTTCCACTAATGCAGAGGTCCCCCTAAAGTGCGGAGCATGCCCCCACAGGGGGGTATGAAGGAACATCCAGGTGCAGGGAGTGCAGTGGGCTCAGGCCAGTCCCCACAGAGGTAGGGAGGAAGCGCCACTCAGCCCCTCCCTGGCCCCAGCTCTGCTCCGTCCTGCTCCCAGCTGTCCCTGGCTCCTGGCCTCACCCCCAGCCTCGGCTCCATTCCTGGCCCAGAGCAGAGGCTGGGAACGAAGCTGAACCTTGCCGCAGGCCAGACTGCTGGCCTGCACTGCAGCCCAGCTGTGGCTCCACTCCCACCCCCAACCTTGGCCCCTGGCCATGGCCCCAGACCCACCCCCAGCCTCAGCCCCCTTACCCTTGTATGTGTTTCCACCACCACCACTACCCTGAGCTGCAGCCCTGCTCCCGGATCTGGGCAGGGTGGGGGCATGGAAAGGGGTAAGGGGGGCTGGGGCTGTGACCCTCAGAAGTTTGGGGACCACTGTACTAATCTATGCAAGTCAATTGTATGTAGACAGCAATACTTTTTATATATGACTTGGAGAAAGGAGTGGTGGCACATGAAAATAAAATTAAGCCTATTGGCACTTTAAACTTGGAGAGACATGAGCAAGTCTTAGATAGAGACAAACTTCAAGTCCTCTAGACACAAGTGTAGTCAACTTTCCTGTTTTCTATTTAATAAAGTGAAACTATCAGCATTTATACAATGCAGTCAGAGAAGTGTGGTGCAAACATTAAAAAGAAGAGTCAAATTAGAAGGCACACTTGGAGCCCACAGGAGATAGAAAAAAATTCAGACAAGTGACACCTAAATGTTACTATAACTAAAAATTTAGAAAAAATTTGTTTTACTCTGTGAAGGCCCGTTCGATTTCACAAGAAGAATAAACTCCTTTCTAAATACCATTTTCAGAAGCATGAAAGGTGTAATACACCAGGGTTGTATGGTTAGGGCCTCACTTGGGTGTAAGTGATCATGAAATCATAGAGTTCGCAAATCTAAGGAAGGGTAGAAGGGAGTACAGCAAAATAGAGACAATGGATTTCAGGAAGGCGGATTTTGGGAAGCTCAGAGAGCTGATAGGTAAGGTCCCATGGGAATCAAGACTGAGGGGGAAAACGACTGAGGAAAGCTGACAGTTTTTCAAAGGGACACTATTAAGGGCCCAAAAGCAAGCTATTCCGCTGGGTAGGAAAGACAGAAAATGTGGCAAAAGACCAGCTTGGCTAAACCATGAGATCATATAAAAATGGAAACTAGGACAGATTACAAAGGATGAATATAGGCAAACAGCACAGGAATTCAGGGGCAAGATTAGAAAGGCAAAGGCACAAAATGAGCTCAAACTAGCTACGGGAATAAAGGGAAAGAAGACGACTTTTATCAATACATTAGAAGCAAGAGGAAGACCAAACACTTGGAAGGCAGTAAGGTGATAGGGAATAGCCAGCATGGATTTGTAAAGAACAAATCATGTCAAACCAATCTGATAGCTTTCTTTGATAGGATAACGAGTCTTGTGGATAAGGGAGAAGCAGTGGATGTGGTATACCTAGACTTTAGTAAGGCATTTGATACTGTCTCGCGTGATATTCTTATCGACAAACTAGGCAAATATAACTTAGATGGGGCTACTATACGGTGGTTGCATAACTGGCTGGATAACTGAACTCAGAGTGTAGTTATTAATGGTTCCCAATCCTGCTGGAAAGGTATAACAAATGGGGTTCCGCAGGGGTCTGTTTTGGGACCGGCTCTGTTCAATATCTTCATCAATGACTTAGATATTGGCATAGAAAGTACGCTTATTAAGTTTGCAGATGATACCAAACTGGGAGGGATTGCAACTGCTTTGGATGATAGGGTCAAAATTCAAAATGATCTGGACAAATTGGAGAAGTGGTTTGAGATAAACAGGATGAAGTTTAACAAAGACAAATGCAACATGCTCCACTCAGGAAGGAACAATCAGTTTCACACATACAGAATGGGAAGAGACTGTCTAGGAAGGAGTTTGGCAGAAAGGGATCTAGGGGTTATAGTGGACTATAAGCTAAATATGAGTCAAAAGTGTGATGCTGTTGCAAAAAAAAGCAAATGTGAATCTGGGATGCATTAACAGTTGTGTTGTGAGCAAGACATGAGACGTAATTCTTCCGCTCTACTCTTGCTGGTCAGGCCTCAGCTGGAGTATTGTATCCAGTTCTCGGCACTGGGCAGCACGGTATGGGGAGGAGGTGACCAGCCCTCTGTGGAGAAAGAAGTGGTTCGGGACTATTTAGAAAAAATGGATGAGCACAAGTCCATGGGGCCAGATGCGCTGCATCCAAGAGTGCTAAAGGAGCTGGCGGATGTGATTGCAGAGCCATTGGCCATTATCTTTGAAAACTCACGGCGAACGGGGAAGGTCCCGGATGACTGGAAAAAGGCTAATGTAGTACCCATCTTTAAAAAAGGGAAGGAGGAGGACCTGGGGAACTACAGGCCAGTCAGCCTCACCTCAGTCCCTGGAAAAATCATGGAGCAGGACTGGAATCAAGGAATCAATTCTGAAGCACTTAGAAAAGAGGAAAGTGATCAAGAACAGTCAGCATGGATTTACCAAGGGCAAGTCATGCCTGACTAACCTAATTGCCTTCTATGAGGAGATAACTGGGTCTGTGGATGAGAGGAAAGGAGTAGATGTTTTATTCCTTGACTTTAGCAAAGCTTTTGATATAATCTCACATGGTATTCTTGCCAGCAAGTTAAAAAAGTATGGGCTGGATGAATGGACTATAAGGTGAATAGAAAGCTGGCTAGATCGTCGGGTTCAACGGGTAGTGATCAATGGCTCCATGTCTAGCAGCCGGTTTCAAGCAGAGTGCCCCCAAAGGTCGGTCCTGGGGCCAGTTTTGTTCAACATCTTCATTAATGATCTAGAAGATGGCGTGGACTGCACTCTCAGCAAGTCTGCAGATGACACGAAACTGGGAGGAGTGGTAGATACGCTGGAGGGTAGGGAAAGGATACAGAGGGACCTAGACAAATTAGAGGATTGGGCCAAAAGAAACCTGATGAGGTTCAACAAGGACAAGTGCAGAGTCCTGCACTTAGGACAGAAGAATCCCATGCACTGCTACAGACTAGTGACTGGATGGCTGGGCAGCAGTCCTGCAGAAAAGGACCTAGGGGTTACAGTGGATGAGAAGCTGGATATGAGTCGACAGTGTGCCCTTGTGGCCAAGAAGGCTAACAGCATTTTGGGTTGTATAAATAGGGGCATTGCCAGCAGATCGAGGGACGTGATGATTCCCCTCTATTCGACATTGGTGAGGCCTCATCTGGAGTAGTGTGTCCAGTTTTGGGCCCCACACTACAAGAAGGATGTGCAGAAAACCCAGGGTTGTGAGTTCAATCCTTGAGGGGGCCACGTAGGGATCTGGGGCAAAAATTGGTCCTGCTAGTGAAGGCAGGGGACTGGACTTGATGACCTTTCAAGGTCCCTTCCAGTTCTAGGGGATTGGTATATCTCCAATTATTACCTTTTTTTATTACAGTAGATCTATCAGTGGACAAGGGAGAGGTTACTAGCACTTCACCTTGTCCTTTTTCCCTGCTGTCCAGAAGGCACAGCAGAGCTAGAAGGAGAAATAGGCTAATCATCAGTAGGAGAATTCTCCTGGGGTGGAGGGGTCTGTTCCTACCTTATCCACGAGACCAGCTCCCCACCGTCACCCGCAGCCGCTTCTCCACTACTTGAGCGCGTTGCAACATTGTGTCTTCCAAGGTCGGCCTGACGCGTCTCTGCCGAGGCCCCCAGTAAAGGCACCGGTGCACGCTGGGCATTGGCTATGACTGTCGTCCGCCGGCCATCGGAGGAGTCCGGGCAAGGCACAATTTTGCCTCGAGCCCACCCAGGGACGCCAAAACTGTTGCCGGCACAGAGTGCCTGAGGACAGCAACAGTGGGGGTTCGTTGCCCGGTGTGCTTCGCTCCAATAAAAACACCAAGGTGGAGAAGCAGACAAAGTTTATTTGAGATCTCAAAACGATGCCAGGAGACAGACACGTCTTACATCCAGCACCCCACCACCAGCAGCTTTTCTCTTTTTATACATAACTTTAGCTAAGCCTCTTTATCCCCCCTCCTTCCCCTTCTCCCCCCGCCTTTCTTTCCCATGTCGCAGATACACTTTGCAGTAGTAATTACATTAAGCAGTTAAGTCATACTTGGCGGCAACCAGTCTAGCTCATTAGTAGCTCTTCTTTGAACTGTTATCTTGTCTTGCTTTCTTTGATCTGTTATTTTGCCCCTTAGCCAGGAGCAAGCAGGCCTCATTATAGCAGGCCTCATTATTACCTTCTGGTACAGGTGTTGCAACTGATAACTAGCTGTTAGACATTCCATTCTCTGTTGCTGGCCTGTTAGGTCGATTAAAGTTCAAACATGGGCAGGCTTTGGTTCGACATGGAATAACTTTGGTTCAATCAGGCCTAGTGCAGAAAGGCTTCATTGACACTTGTGGTCTTCCACCCTCCCGAGTTACCTAGTTACCTAGATTTATGCCTAATGACACCAACAATCCCAGCCCATACTCCCTGCCTTCCGCTTCTGGCTGGGCCCCAATGGCCAGCCTCAGTGACCGTCCTCTCTGCGGCTGGTGGGAGGTGAAGCCCAGGGAGGAGCTGCATGGCTGGACTGGGGGACTGGGACAGAAACGGCCCTGTGCAGTGCTGAAGATTCTGGCAGTACTCGGTAAAGAATCCACTGGGAGCCCCTCAGCTCCTGGCTCGTGCCCTTCCCTTCAAGGAGGGAGGGGTGCCACTTCACAAACAACTCCTCCCTTGCCCCAGATTCCTGTGTTAAAGTGCATTTGCCAGCAACAGGAGAAACGTTTGGACCACAGAGCCTGCTGGAATTGCAGAGCTCCCGGTTCAGCGCCATGCAGGTTTGGCCCGGATGCCCCTCCGCACACACCTGCATGCACAAAAGGAGAGCCCCTGGTACAAAGATCAGGCAGCGTCCCTCCAGCAAGGAGCCCCTCCCCTTGCTATTTTAGAGCACGTGGCACTTCCATAACAAGTTACATAACATGAACCTCTAACCAATGAGAGTTAATCTTTCCATATAGGGGGTTTGTTTATCACATGCTCATAGTTCTCCGTTCCACATGCTGAGCTCACCCCCCTCCCCCTGGCCTTCTCTAGAATGTTCCTAGGGCAGCGACCCACAGCCTGCTGCCCTAGGCATAACCACCCTGCAAACCACATTTTATCCAAAATGAACATAAGCATCCCCTTCAGTCAGGGGCGGCTCTAGAAATGATGCTGCCCCAAGCAGCGCGGAGCACTGCGCCGCCCTTCCCCGGTCCCGCGGCGGGTCCCCTCTTCCCGCGGCTCCGGTTGAGCTCCTGCCGACGTGCTTGCGGCAGGTCCACCGGAGCCCGGAACGAGCGGACCTGCCGCAGTCATGCCTCGCGGAGCTCAACCGAGCTGGAAGACGGGACCCGCCGCAGTCATGCCTGCGGCAGGTCCGCTCGTTCGGGCTCCGGTGGACCTGCCGGCATGCCGGCGGAGCTCCACCGAGCCAAATGCCGCCCGAAACGGCCGCCCCAAGCGCAGCGCCTGCTTGGCGCTGGGGTCCTTCAGTGCCCACTACGACCCAGCATCCCCATGTGCCCCGGCGACCCCGCAGCCCCGTGTGCCCCGGCGACCCCGCAGCCCCATGTGCCCCGGCGACCCCGCAGCCACATGTGCCCCTGCGACCCAGCAGCCCCGTGTGCCACCAGAACCCAGCATGCCCGTGTGCCCCAGTGACCCAGCATCCCCGTGTGCCACCAGAACCCAGCATCCTCATGTGCCACCAGAACCCAGCATGCCCGTGTGCCCTGGTGACCCAGCATCCCCGTGTGCCACCAGAACCCAGCATGCCCGTGTGCCACCAGAACCCAGCATGCCCATGTGCCCTGGTGACCCAGCATCCCCATGTGCCACCAGAACCCAGCATGCCCGTGTGCCCCTGTGACCCAGCAGCCCTGTGTGCCCTGCGACCCAGCAGCCCCGTGTGCCCCCGTGACCCAGCAGCCCCATGTGCAACCAGAACCCAGCATGCCCTAGAACAAGATGCAAAGTGCATGATTTTAATACTGACCCAGACAGTGCTAGATAATGCCATTTAAATATTTTCCCTGCCTTCTCCCTTAAAGACTCCTCTCAGCACCACTTTTTGTAGGGCAGGGAGGATTAAGCAATAGGGGGTCACTGATGTACACTGCTGACTCACTGGCTTTTCTTCTATACCCTCACCATGGAGCCAGTCTGTGCCAGCTCACAAATGGGGACATGATAGCATATCTCTGAACTCCACTCTGCTCCCAGTAGGTCACCATGAAAAGCCGGATCCTTTGGGACTTTCTGCAAGAACATCTTTTCCAAATACCTGTTCAACTGCACTTACCTCCTCAAAGTCCCTCCTAAAAAATCAATATTATTGAGGCTTCATGATGCAAAGACTGTCTGGGGGTCAGATTGGGGTTCTGCTTCAGCCACCTGACTTCATGTGTCTTGCAGATGAATATGAAGAACCCACTTTTTTTATTTTTTGGTTACAATAGACCAATCCTTAAATGATCAGATAAGAGAAGTAATAAAATATTACATCTGGGAAATGACCTGGAAAATTCAATTGTCCTCTGAAGAGCACTTGTACCAAATTTGGGTACATAATTAATTAATTAAATTGTGAAAGAGAGCGGTCTTATTCCTGCTTTAATTGCAAATCTTCATGAAAATTTCACTATGAAGTAGCTACCAGTCCCTCCAGATAAGTCTACCTCAGGGATTCTGCTGATTTGAGGTTCATTCCTGCACCACACAAAAAAAAAATCTAAATTCTTGGATACAAGGTGGACTGCTGTTGTAAGGTAAGAGACCAAAGGATAATTGCATCCAGCACTCAGAAGTATGATACCTCAAACAACTGCATGCCTTGTCATGTTATTTCTCTCAGAAGATGGTGTCTTTAACTGTAATCACTAAGAACATAGGAATTGCTACACTGGGTCAGACAAATGATCTCATAATCCAGTGTTCTCTCTTTGACAGGGGCCAGTGGTACCAGATGTTTCAGAGGAAGGTGCCAGAAATATGCCTCACTACAGCACAGGCATAATTTTCCTTGAAATTCAAGGTCTCTCTCTTCAGTAACAATGACATGGAACCCTCCATGGTTCCAAATACATCAGATACCACAGAATGACTGTATCATAGATAATGACATTGGAAGCTTATTCTGTTAGGGTAAGTGATACAATACCTTCTCTGGTGTCCTATCTCTACATTTACCAGGATCTCTCATGAATGGTAACAGAAGTCCATTTCAACTCTGGATTTGACACTAGTGTGACTGAGATCACAGTGCAGCCCTCTGATCAAACTGGAACTGCCTGTTCTAAGTTGTTTCTGGACCTGTGTGCTTGTTTCTCCATGTCTTGTGAAGATTCCAGCATTTCCTCCAGAATACGCTTATTTATTCATTGGCCACTTGCACATTAGATGCACAAGGGAAGTGCCCATTGCTTTACTGTTCTTGTAAGATATTGCAGCCCAATGTATCTGTCAGACAGAGCCATCTTCCGCTGTTGCTATGGCTTGACAGCATGCTACAGTCAATTGTGAAGGAGATGGATATATCTGTCTGTGTTGCTAAAGGCAGACCAGGATCCATACCCAATCAGGAGGCAGGAGGAAGCAGGACTGAGACTTGCTTTGAAACATCAGCTCTCTAAAGGGACCAGCATTTTCTTCACTGCATTTTATTATTTGTGTAGTTTTTACGAATGACAAGTGGCCTGTGGCAGCCCTTCCATGCTGCAAGACTGTTCTACACATGGGAGGGATGGGTTAACTAGCCCGTCAGTATTGAAAATGACACACAAAGCCAGTCTGGTATGATAGGAAGAACACATTTCAAAATGACTTGAAAGAGGCCTACTGCCACCACTACATCAAATGACTGCTCCCCTCCTGACCACATATACACTCCAATTCATCTAAATCCCTTTCATTAAAAAACAACAATCTCATATAGCCCCCTCCAAACACAAGTCTCTCAGATGAAAAAGGTCTGGAAACCACCTTAGAAAAAGTGATCAAATGCCAGCGCAGGTACTGAGACTTAGGTAAGGACCATAGAGATGGACTCCTGAGAGAGCTCCCTGCATACCCCGCGGTAGCAGGTTCACACCACAAATGTGCCTGAGGCCTGGTGGAATTATGCTTTTTAAAAGTCTTTTTATAACCACATAATATTCTACTCTGTGGAAAATGAACCATGGAGAGAGATGTCATTCATAACCTTTATTTGCAAACTTCCTTCATTACAACACATCCACCAGTGAACCCCAGACCTGGACTCTGGGCAAGGAGGATCCTCTTTTGTGAGCCAGAATCTTTTTTTTTTTAAATACACAATTGTGGTAAATACTTAAAAAGCTAAACAATGATTTACCCCTCAGTGTTTTTAAGCCTGGGTGCAAATTAAACCTCCCCCCTGCACCCCATTTCTCTCACAATTTCCATTTTCTAGCCCCAGGGTGAGATAAAAGGAAAAGCGTAGGGTTCCTGATCTGTGATATAACAAAAAAACACAATGGAGAGGGAGCAGAAGCAGATGGCTTGGAGGCTGGTTTGGGAAAATTTATCTGGATAGAGGAACTGTTAGCAGTGTACTCCTCTGATCAGAGCTGTAAGGAGCCTCAGATATTTGCCCAAAATTCAGGTATTAGACTTCTGCTGAATACAGTTACCAATTTCTATTAGAAACCACATACTTCTGCAGTCTGACGGAATCTGGGGCTGCACAACCCAAAAGCTGCTTTGCAAGATACTTGGGGACATACAGGGCCTGCTTCTCCACTGCCCTGCACCTCAAGCAGTCATTTGTACCTACAAAATAAATGCAAAGTCAATGTAATATGCTACCCAATGAAAATGGCAGCGTTCTACATTCACTTTGTACAGGTGTAAGAGCAAGGCAGTAGAGAATCAGGCCTTCGGTTTCAGTCTTCTGCAGACTGTGGGAATGGCAACCATTAGGACCAGTTGCAGAGCTCCTGTCCAGCTGGAGTTGGGAATTCTCAGTGTGAATTGAAAGGGTTCAGATGTCCCCACCCTCTCCACTCCTCTGATCTTCATGGGGAATTCAAAGTCCACCTGCTACTGGGCCCTGACAATCTGGCTTTCCCCATCTCATCCTCTATAATAAAGGTTTGTTGGGTGCTATGAATTCTATAGTGCTCCAAAATGTGTGATCTGTGGCACTATGGGATCTGGAGTGCCCCAGAATTCACAGCAGAGGTGAACTGCAGAGGCAGGAGGAGGCAGCTTTGTATCGAGGCTCAGCTGGGTCCCAAATTCTCCAGCCCTAACAAACCCACAGGGCTTCCACACTGTAGATGACATTTCTGAGGTTTTGCTCCCTTTGAATTAATGGGCTTTTTACACAACTTCATTAAACATCAACAATAGATGGACCCAGAACTATCTCATCCAGATACACCCATTATGAATACGGGGTGACCCGAACATAGAACCAGTGACTAAATAGTTGCAACAGGCTACGCAGCTTCACATTATCCCAGTTAAAGCCTGTGAGCTGCAAGAACCTCAGGGAGCATTGCTTTTGTTTGTTACTATTAAAACTCTTGATAAAACTGTAGCCAAAATGAACTTGGTAACAATTAGAAAAGGTCTCCTTTCCCAGTTAACTGCACTGTGTTATCTCACTGCCTCTTTTGGCCAGAAAGAGGCAATCAGCGGAGGACTGCAGACCACCATACAAAGTCTCGCTATGCGAGTTACATTCGACCACCGGCTGAGAATTCCAAGAGTAGCCATGCTGCCCACAATCTGTTGTCGGTCATGGGATCGATTAGTGGATTCTCCAGCACCTGAAAGACAAAATAAAGACTCACAAGCTTCATTGTACACTTCCTATAAGGATGCAATTACCATCTGCGGAGGAGCTCCTGTTTTCCTTCTTGAGCAGAGATAGGAGAGCACATATGTGGGGGGGCTGAAAGCAAGAGGAATTCTTGTTCCACTTCCTGAGTACTGACAGGGAAAGTCATCACACAGAGTGAGAGAGTGAAAGGGAAAAACTGTTTACCCACAATGTGGCTGTCTCCCTAGCAGATGGGAGAAATGTGAAAGCTCTAGTACCAGAGAGACTGCGAGCCCTGGAAATCTTAGAAAAGGCTCATTCATCATCAATGTCCAAAGCTTTCCTACTCATCTGGTTCATGTTATGGCTGTAAAAAGGTCATTTTCCAAGATAAAAACCTTCATCCTGCCGCTCTTAGAGGTCAAAGGGTGTTTCTGTTACTGTCTTCAGAGCTGCAGCTGCATCCCACAAAGGGTTAACAGACATTTTAAAATATCTTTTCAAAACATTTGTTCCAGCAGATTATATCAGTAGAAGAAAAACAGAAACTGACACTAAGTGCTCTTTATGCCAGTAAATCTGAGGCCAAGAAATAAACGTGACAGGTAGTTCAAGATGGATGTCAGATGGAAATTTCTTAGGTTGTGCTGTTTATCATCATCCAATTCAGAAATGTGTCACCACAACTCTCAGCACACTGGATTTTGTTTACTATTTCCTGTTGCAGCATTGCTTTCTGCTTCTATAAGATGGCTGTTATGGGGGGAAATTCCTTTTCAGGGAAATCTCTTTTCTTAGAGCCCCGACCAGGGTTATTCTATCTACTACCCAAGATCCACAAATCCGGAAACCCTGGATGCCCCATCATCTCAGGCATTGGCACTCTCACTGAAGGACTGTCTGGATATGTGGACTCTCTACTCAGACCCTACGCCACAAGCACTCCCAGCTATCTCCGTGACACCACTGATTTCCTGAGGAAACTACAATGCATTGGTGACCTTCCAGAAAACACCAGCCTAGCCACCATGGATTTGGAGGCTCTCTACACAAACATCCCACACACTGATGGAATACAAGCTGTCAGGAACAGTATCCCTGATGATGCCACAGCACAACTGGTTGCTGAGCTCTGTGCCTTTATCCTCACACACAACTATTTTAAATTTGATGACAAGATATATCTCCAGATCAGTGGCACCACTATGGGCACCCGCAAGGCCCCACAATATGCCACAATATTTCAGCTCAGTGCTAATGTGGACACAAGGATATAAATTGTCAGTCAGGAAATCTAGGCTTGAAATTAGACGAAGGTTTCTAACCATCAGAGGAGTGCAGTTCTGGAACAGCCTACCAAAGGAAACAGTGGGGGCGAAGGACCTCCATGACTTTAAGATTAAGCTAGATAAGTTTATGGAGGAGATGGTATGATAGGATAACAGGCTTAGTCAATAGGTCAATTAAGTGCCACACTGGTAATTAGTACAATGGGTCAATGATAGGATATTGTTAGCCTTTTTCCAGAGGGTATGGCTGGAGAGTCTTGCCCGCATGCTCGGGGTTCAGCTGACCGCCATATTTGGGGTCGGGAAGGAATTTTCCTCCAGGGTAGATTGGCAGTGGCCCTGGAGGTTTTTCGCCTTCTTCCGAAGCATGGGGCATATTTGCTTAAGGAGTGGGTGGATCGGCTTATGTGGCCTGCATCTTGCAGGAGGTCAGACTAGATGATCATAATGGTCCCTTCTGATCTTGAATTCTATGATTCTATGATTTTTATGGCTGACCTGGAACAACGCTTCCTCAGCTCTCATCCACTCACACCTCTTCTCTACCTATGCCACATTGATGCCATCTTCATCATCTGGACCCATGGGAAGGAGACTCTGGAAAAATTTCACCACGATTTCAACAGCTTCCACCCCACCATCAACCTCAGCCTGGACCAATCTACACGGGAGGTCCACTTCGTAGACACCACGGTGCACATAAGTGATGGTCACATTAACACCACCCTATACCGAAAACCTACCGACTGCTATGCCTACCTTCATGCCTCCAGCTTCCATCCCGGGCACACCACATGATCCATTGTCTACAGCCAAGCACTGAGGTACAACAGCATCTGCTCTAACCCCTCACACAGAGACCAACACCTACAAAATCTCCATCAAGCATTCTCAAATCTACAATACCCGCACGAGGAAATAAGGAAACAGATCAACAGAGCCAGACGTGTACCCAGAAGCCTCCTACTGCAAGACAAACCCAAGAAAGAAACCAACAGGACTCCACTGGCCATCACATACAGTCCCCAGCTAAAACTCTTCCAACGCATCATCAGGGATCTACAACCCATCCTGGACAATGACCCCACACTTTCACAGGCCTTGGGTGGCAGGCCAGTCCTCGCCCACAGACAACCTGCCAACCTGAAGCATATTCTCACCAGTAACTGCACACCGCACCATAGTAACTCTAACTCAGGAACCAATCCATGCAACAAACCTCGATGCCAACTCTGCCCACATATCTACACCAGCGACACCATCACAGGACCTAACCAGATCAGCCACACCATCACCGGTTCATTCACCTGCACGTCCACCAACGTAATATACGCCATCATATGCCAGCAATGCCCCTCTGCTATGTACATCGGCCAAACTGGACAGTCTCTACAGAAAAGGATAAATGGACACAAATCAGATATTAGGAATGGCAATATTCAAAAACCTGTAGGAGAACACTTCAACCTCCCTGGCCACACAATAGCAGATCTTAAGGTGGCCATCCTGCAGCAAAAAACATCAGGACCAGACTGCAGAGAAAAACTGCTGAGCTTCAGTTCATCGGCAAATTTGACACCATCAGCTCAGGATTAAACAAAGACTGTGAATGGCTTGCCAACTACAGAACCAGTTTCTCCTCTCTTGGTTTTCACACCTCAGCTGCTAGAACAGGGCCTCATCCTCCCTGATTGAACTAACCTTGTTCTCTCTAGCCTGCATCTTGCTTGCTTATATATACCTGCCCCTGGAAATTTCCACTACATGCATCCGACCAAGTGGGTATTCACCCACAGCTCATGCTCCAAAACATCTGTTAGTCTATAAGGTGCCACAAGATTCTTTGCTGCCTTTTCAGGGACAGTAAGAAACATTTTGTAATGAATGTCATATCTAAAATGCTAATGACGCTGGGAGAATATATTCAAACTAGGGGTGTAAATATCGTTTCTAAAAGTACCTAGTTAAACTATTAAAATTATATCGGTTAACCATTTAATCGTTAACAAGTTCACAATCTACCCCACATATATATTATCTTTGTCACTTTTCAGAGGCCGCACTGGCCTAGTACTGGCACCCAAGTGAAGATCTGTGCTTTCAATATATAGTATTTTTGACCTGACTGGGTCCCTTGAAAGCCTCTGCAGATACACAGCAAACAGGCCAGGAGGAGGCGGCATGCAAATGATCCCCAGCCTGTACGGCAACCACGGGAGGCCAAGGGGACGGTGGGGCTGGGTGCCCAGACACACCCGTGCTAAGCACACAGAGGTTCCTGAGGGGCACGGGCTGCAGCCGTCAGAACTGTGCGGTTGGGGGGCAGGGACAGGCTGTGGCACCATGAGGCGGACCCCCTGCAGCAGGTGCCCCTTCTCCCCCACCCGGTCATTGCCTCAGGAAGGAGGCTCCTCCCCATGCCCCGTCACAGGGATTCTCCCCACAGAGGAGGGGACTGGCAGAGTCACACGTTCACACATCGGGACCCACCAACAGCTTGGGCGTCCCCTCCCTTCCCTTCCTGGCCGGTGACAACTGAGTTGTCATAGTAACATTCAAGCTCAGAGGCTGGGAAAGTTCCGCTTCTGCAGCCCCATCCCATCATGTGACACCCCCACCCCAACGTTAACTGCAATATATGAATGGTGAGACAAATACTTATCGGTTAACCGTCTAACCATTTCATAGTTTACATCCCTAATTCAAACCATACAGCTGCTGTTAGAAGGTGCATACGGTTTAAGCATGCACAATCTAGGGTGGTTAGCCATACACAGTTCTGTGCAGACCACCTACAGTGTGCACAAACAGTGAGTTAAACTATGTGTTATAAGAATACGGGCTGCAGGATCAGCAGCTACAGTGACACGTTGAATTTTGGAGAAGCAATTTACGTGAAAGAAAATCCCTCTCTAGTACTTGGTGGACACTGCCCAAGGAATTGGCCTCTGACAACTTGCCTAGATTGGGTTTGGAGACCTTGGGGCAGAGGGGTGTCTCTGAGCATTAAAAGGAGAAGAATTGCTAGGACATGAATCAACATCTTTAATATGCCACCAGGAGCTAATCCTTCCTGAATGCCTACTGGCCTCTGTGACCAAATAATGGGACTGAGCAACAGACGGCTGGGATTCCCCATACCAGGCTTCTCAGTCAGAGACCCAAATCAACTTACCAGCGATTCCCATTTCAAAGATTTGCCTCTGAGCATGCAAAAGCCAGTAAGCAAAGGACAGCACTGATGGAGTCTATATTCTACCTAGGAAGAAATCTTATCGCACTGTAAATATCCTGAGATTACAGGCAGTGGCCCCAAATAGCCAAGTCAATGTGCATGAATGTCAGAGCCAGGCTAGCCTGCCTTACATAGGATCCAAGACCTTTAAGGGACACAGGAATCAAGATAATAGTAATGGAGAAAGGGGAACACTAGTCAAACCTGCCTCACAGCTCTCAAAAAGAAACGCTCCAAAATGTACCAATATCTTCACTTTATTTTATAAGACGGGACATGATGTCATGGCTGAGGGAGGAGCTAAAAACATTTCTTTCACAAGAGATAAATCCCACCTGTACTGAGGGAGAAAGCCAGTGGAAATTAAACCGTAGACATTCAATGCTCAATCTCCTAAAGATAATGCCACCTCGTAAAAGGCTGTGGCTGGAATAGCTAGGTGGCTCCCTTACAAAGAAGGCGGGATTTTCGGCAGAGCTCAGCTCCTGTACAGAGTTCAGCATCCGCTTTCAAAAGAGCCCAGCACCCAACATGCACTGCATGTTTCTGAGCTCTTCTGAAATGAATGGGAATTAGGAGTGCTCAGCACCTAACAGAATCAGAGCAAGAAGTTATGTGCTTACGCCAATGTTGGGACTAATTTTAGGCAGCCACATTTGAAAATGTTGGTCGGGCGAGGGGACCTACCTCTGGTGGAAGAGCCTGGAAATAAAACATGTGTGTGCATCTTTTCAGCACATCCTAATAACGTCAGCAATGGGATATGCTGTTGTTACCTGTCCCATCATGATGATCCTTAAAGAAGCCCCCTACTTTCCACTTCACATCTCCCATCTCCATCTGGAGAGGATTACACTCCAGATGTCTCTTCCTTTGTAGGCTGAGTGCATTCTCTTACCTGGTTGTGTCCCAAGGCCTGGATTTCCTCCAGATGGGATGTGGAAACAGGTGGGCACTGGGATTTGCCAAGCACACCCTGAGGGGAACTGGAAAAACCATCAGAACAAGTTAGCACACATGAGAATCTGGGACCTCCTGGGTGTTCCTTCTGCAATCATGCACCATCCACCATTTACTTTAGCCTCCCAGCAGCAGGTCTGGAGGGACATTTGCAGGAGAAGGTTCTGTGCACATACTGGTGAGCTGTACGTAAACCCACGCCACCTTCCCACCCTTATTAGAATGGTTTGATTAAACAGATCCTGCAGTGAGAGCTGTCTGGAAAATCCAGGTTTTCTTGCTCCATGAGGGCGAGTGGGCTTTTCTGTTTCAAATGCCCATCACTAGGGAGATTTGCTCTGCAGGAATCATGAGCTGCGCCAAATTTCACTCACTCCAACCAGAGGAGCAAGGAGGACACAGCAAGGTTGGTCTGAACAAGCAATGGCCTGGGGCCCCACACGGAGCCACAGTTTACTTGCTGGACACAACTCTTCCCACCCAGCAGCACGACCAGATAGTCCAATTCCTCTCCCACACTCCTTCCTTGCAGCCCTGAGCCCTGCAAATCACAAAGCCGGATTTGGATACAGTCCAGGGGTTTAAGATAGACTATAAACAGATGCAGGAAATCTACTGGAGTTGTTCTAATGAGCTTTCAGGCCATGTCCAGTCAGGGTGAGCACCAGAAACAGACTGAGACTCCCTCGGTTGACCTGTAGATCTGCCCCTGCAACTGTCACCAACCAATAAGGGATAGAGCGTGATCTGGTAGTGAGAGCATGTGGTTTGAAGTCCATTCCAGGCACTGACAACATGTGATCTTGGGTAAGTCATGTCCCTTTCTAGGCCTCATTTTTCTCATCTGTAAAGAGGGGACAATGCCATTGACCTGCCTTACAGGGTGTTTGAGAGGCTCCTTTCATTAATATCTGAGATCCTCGGATGGAAAGAGTTTAGTGCGATATTATTATTCATTACTGTAGTTATTATCAGGTGGAAGGAACTGGAGCTTTTCCTCTGAGGCAAAGATTAGCTGGGGTTACAGTGGCCCACCAAGCACAAATGTATTCCCCTCTTACCATTGGGCCAGGTGTCCACTGATTAGACGTCTAGCCCATAACAATTAAGGACAATCATAGAATCTTAGAATATCAGGCTTGGAAGGGACCTCAGGAGGTCATCCAGTCCAACCCCCTGCTCAAAGCAGGACCAATTCTCTGTGGCTTCCAGTCTCCATGGGTAACACCAAAGTGACAAAGGAGCCCCAAGTCCCCCTGGCTTTTAATGAGACTCAGGTCCCCAAATGCCTGCGTCACTTTTGAAAAGTCTACATCTTGTGCCAATTTCAGGATCCTCCTGGGAGAAACTGAGGCAGGTAATAAGTCAATGAGCAGCAGTAGCAGCAGGGATAGGAGAAGTGGAAACTAACCCTGTTCTCATGTCTAGGTGTCCTTGCAATCAGCAAGAGTTACCACAGCCAGGAGTATGATAAGGAGGGATGGCATGCAGCTTCTTGACATTGGTTATGTATCCAAGTCACATATTGCAACAAGGAGACATTTACCGTATGTTTCCCCCAACTGCAGAACATATCTTAAAAATAAATATGATCCAGTCTAGAAACAGAACATATGGATTTAAACCCAGCCTGTAGTGGGGTGGATCCCCACTCCTACCCTGAAGGGTTAAAAACAGCCCTGGGAGGGGGATGCGGCTGGAGAAAGCAGCTACTAAGCTGGGCTGATTGGCAAGTGGCTGCAGCTGGGCCACGCCCCAATCAGGCCACAGCTGACTTGTATAAAGAGGCTGGAAGCAAGGAGGAGGAGTTTCTCTCTGGCTGTAGAGGGAGATGGGCTTGTCTGCAGAGACTTGAGCAGAGTACCTGAGTGGAGCAGGGCTGGGGAAAGGCCTGAGGAGCTCCAGCCTGGAAAGCCCCAGGCTGCAGCCTAGCATAAGGCCAACAGGTACCGGGGGTTGCAGAGGGCAGCGTAGGGGTAGGTAAAGGCAGCAGGTCCAAACCCTCCTTGCCAGTGATGAGGAGGCTGATACTGCAGTCTGCCCCAGGGCATGGGGCTAGATGATGACTGGCAGTAGCTTTATACTGAGGTGAAGTGGGAATAGTGGGTGGGGGTTCCCTGGGATGGGGAGACCCTAAGACTGAGGGGGTTCTGCCAGGGGGCAGCACTCCAGATAAAAGGGCACTGGGTCCAGGGAGGGACATGGGGGCCAGAGGACAGGCGGATCACTGGCCTGCAGAGGGAGCTCCGGAGCTGGAATGAGCTAATTCCCAGAAGTCACCAGCAAGAGGCGCCGCAGGAGTGAGTCCGCTCCTCTACACAGCCATAATGTCACCAGTGGCTCCTCTGTGATCCTTCTTGACCTTTAGTTGCTATTTAAGACCATGTGACTCCCAGAACTCAGCCTGTAGCCATGCCCCATTGTGTCTATTACAATCCCCAGGTCTGGGCAATCCCAAACCACCCAGCATGGAATATTTGAAATGCTAGTCCTGGCATGAGCTGCAGGCACCAGGCCAACTGGGGAAGACAGGAAACGTGTCAAGAGGTTTCAGCAGGGGACTGGGAATGAGAGGGTTTGAGTTCTACTCCCAACCCTCACACTGACTCCCTCTGTGCCCTTCGCAAATCACAACCTCTCCATGCCTCAGTATCCTCATCCATAAAATGGGGATGATAATGCTTACCTACCTACTAGGACTTCTGTGAGAATTAATTACATAGTATTTGATAATGTCATTATTACACAAATGGTAGGAATGGAGGAGAAGGACTGGACTAGGAGGTTGCGGCTTCTATTTTGTCTTTCAGGTCAGTAAACAAAAACAACTTCATGGTATTTGCTCTGTAACATCATCTGCTATGTAACGTCATGCTGGTACCAGGGCATTTTTTGCATCTCATGAGCTGCAAAACCTGCCAGGGAAAACCTGCAACCATGAAGTATCTGGTACAGCCAGAAATCCTGGCACAGAAAAGAGACAGACAGCGCAGCTGGAGTTCAGGGGCTGCAATCTTGGCCTGATGCTGTGCATCTTCAAAAGCTATTTCAGGATGATTCACAGGCTCCATAAACCCAGTTGTCAGGATTGAGAACGGGCCCATCACACTCATGACAGGTGGCATCCACTGTTAGAAACAAGCTGGCCAAGCAGTTCAGATCCTCAATCCAGTTCAGACCAGGGTGGGATAGATTTATCCCTTCTCGTACAAGACTGGGGGCCTGATTCTCCTTTGCCCTGCACCATGTGGAGCCACTTATGCTGCACACAGTAAGTGCAATTACGTAGCATTTCACACATTACGTGCACAGCTGAAGACATCAATACAAGGCCAGGGCACTGGGAGAATCAGGCCCCTGGTGTGGGAAGTATCATCACACAGCTCCCTAAGCCGTACTCAAAGGCAGGGAGCCTGGAGACCAGGGAAAGGACTGAGCACAGAACTCCATTCTCACTTGTGTCCTCCACTCCCGTTACCTGTGGGGAAGAATGGCTTCCAGGGACCCTAGCTGTCCTTCTCTAAGCACGAAACTTTCAAGCTCTAAATCTGCCTGGTGACTGATGCTTTCTGAACTGGCCTCAATACAGCCACCTCCAGGGACCCTGCTCATAGAAGCTCTGACACCTGCTGAAGTAAATGCCAATGTTAAGAGAGCTGCAGAGAACAAGGCTCAGCCCACAAACCCCAGCCTCCCTCATCAGAGGCTGCGTGACAGATGCACCACAATCCCACACCTGCAATTATGGCCAGCCACAGTAATTAGCTAGCACCTAGCTGCTGCACAACTGGCTGCTCCTCTCCCCACCCACTTCCATCCAACTTGCCTTCTCAGCTCTGGAGACATGAATGAATGTGTCCAATTCCAGAGAAGGGGGAGAAGCTGCAGGACCAGTGGACTACATGGGGTGGGACTGGAACGAGCCAGTGAGAAGGCAGGGGCAAGGAAGGGAGAGGTGCGAAAGACAAGGAGGAGCAAGTAAGGACAAAAGAAAGTGAAAAAGGCCGTGTTTCTGAAGGACTGATACTCTCTCCTAGCAGGAGGCCTTGGGTGCCCTGGAGTGACACACAGCCAGGAGGTGAGTGCCTGCGGAGGGATTGCCCAGCGAGTGCCAGGGCAAGCAGCACCCGGCTGATGAGAACCAAGGGGGGTTAACTATTTAAAAGCCAGCAGTCGAGTAAGGTGAACAGCAAACAGCTGAAGGGCCTTGGCCAGAGGAGCAGCTAAGGAGTAAGCGTAAGTGGCTGGAGGGCCTGCAGCCTGAGCAAAGAGATACGGGGTAAAAATAACCCGGGTCAAGTCGAGTGGTCTAGATTTTCAGCCTTGCTCCTTGACCTTTTGGGAGCAGGACCCAAGAGCTCAGGTTAAGCCCAGCTCCCCTGCTTGTCACTAGACACAGAAGGCTGCCTGTGGAAACAGGAAGGTCTAAGACAAAAAATCAAAGAGTTTTCAAACCAACAATGGCTCGGAAGAGAGGGCAGTTCCACTCACCTGCTGTACCAGAGCTCCACGTGGGACCCTGGCTGCTCTCACCAGAGACGACTCCTGCATTGGGAGCTGGCTGCCTTGTGTCCAGATGTTGGGTTTGGAAGGGAAGCGAGCCGCAGGAGCACAGGACAAAGTTCTCCAGCCTGGGGTCAGTGGCAGTGTAACCTGACGTCTGTCCAGTCTCCATGGTGGCAGAACTAAGGCTTATGCCGTGCTCAGCCTTAGTGCAGAAAGCTGCTGGCTCTTCCATGTTGCCAGGGGTCACAGAAGCTTTGGCTGAGCTCATTTCCTGTACCGTACTGCTCTGCAGAAAGCTATAGGGATGCAGTGAATGAGAGGCTTGACTTTACTGCTCTCAGTATCTCTAGCAGCCCCGCCCCCAAGCCTCCTCTCTCCTAGAAAGGAGTCACTGCCAGCTGAACCCGGAGCACCAGTCCAGGGGGATGGGGAGTCTGTGCCAGCTGCTCAGAATGGCTGAAGCTGACTTTGGGGCACTGATCACTCCCATCTGTGAAAGGAGTCAAGGCTCCAAAGTGGCCTCCCTGGGCACTGCCAGCTTGATGGGAATGTCAGTCCTGTGAGGGAGGCTAAAGTCACGCAGTCACTGCACTTCTGCTATAATGATGAGACTCCCTCATACATCACCTGGATTCCAGCAACGTTGAAAAGGTCCCATCAGCAGAATAGTCCAGACCCACAGCTGATTGCTTCCACCCCGGACCACAGGGCATGAGGGTATTAATCTCTTTGTGCTCTGAGTCAATGCCTGCATGAAATGCATCTGCAAGACATAGAACAGGGCAGGTGACCCGAGACTCCTGGGAGCCCTAGGGTCAGTACAGGTGTGACTCGGAAAGGAAACTAACAAAGGTTGGTGCTAGTGGGCAAACACAACAGGGCTCTCCCCGTCATTATTAATGACTGAATTCCAGTTATGACCCTGGAATGGTGCAGTGGAAATGCTCAGGTTTTACTGAAGTGAATTGTGGGTCCAGGGTCACATGGCTGCACTGGGCTACCCCCTTTATTAGCTTGGGGAGCCGGATTCCTCTAGTTATAAACTATTATGTTGCTAGCAACTCTTAGTATTCATGACCTAGCTTGGCGCTTTGCACCTAGTCCAAACTTGACAAGGCATTTGGGTACCATGAGAGATGTAGGTGCAACCTTTGGATTTTCACTTGCCAGGCTGGTGAAGGGCAAGACATTAGGAAAGTGACATGCTACCTCCATGGAGGTGTGGGGTTGGAAGGAACCAGATGCCAACTTCACCAATGAATGAGCACTGTCAACTGCCGTGACACCTGCTATACCCTCTCCAGAGTGGTGTCTACTATGATAACAGTTGGATGCAGCAATAGGGGGCAACTCTGCCTTGCCCATTTTGACACCCACTGTGTCAGCAATGATGCCCAATAGGAATAGAGTGCTGCCCTCATTGCAGGGAGGAGGTGACTTTGATACAAACTCCTATTTTCACACACTGATGGCTAAAGAGGGTTCCAAAGAGGATGGAGCTCGGCTGTTCTCAGTTGTGGCAAATGAGAGAACAAGGAGCAAGGGTCTCAAGTTGCAGTGAGGAGGTCTAGGTTTGGATATTAGGACACACTATTTCACCAGGAGGGTGGTGAGGCACTGGAATGGGTTACCTGGGAGGTGGTGGAATCTCCATCCTTCAAGGTTTTTTTAGGTCAGGCTTGACAAAGCCCTGGCTGGGATGATTTAGTTGGGGTTGGTCCTGCTTTGGGCAGCAGATTGGACTAGATAACTCCTGAGGTCCCTTCCAACCTCAGAAAGAGTAGGTATTCACCCACGAAAGCTCATGCTGCAAAACGTCTGTTAGTCTATAAGGTGCCACAGGATTCTTTGTTGCCCTTCCAACCCTGAGATTCTATGATTCTAACGGCGCAAAGGAGGCCTGTGTACCAGAGCATAATCCTGCCATGTCTGCTTGATTCAGTAATGCTGAGTTACTGATCCCAAGGAAGCAGGGGTAGCTAATACTGCCCCTCTGTTTATCAAGAGGTGATCCTAAAACAGGCTTCCATTTGCCTGGACCACATCCCAAGCCCACTGGGAGAGACCAACCTGCAGCTTGTGGAATGCAGGATCTACTATCAGGCTGATGTTTTGCTTGGCGAGTTGAAGGCTCCTCATCGGTTGTACTGATGGCTCTTCCAGCCGCCTGAGCTGGGCTCCTTCGACGGCGGTATGGCAAACCAGTTATAGACCTGAATTGGCTTCAAGTTCGTATCCTGAGCCAAAGTGTCCTGCAAATCCAGGTAACCAGGGAAAAAGAATAAACCACACCCAAATAACCATGCTTGTCCCTCCAGTTTCCAAAAGCAATCAGACAATATGAGCTTCCAGACCCTCATGCAGGTCCCCAGAGAACATGCATAGCTCCCACTGATTGATCAGCTCATGAAGAGGAAGAGAGTAGAAAAAGCTAATTCTCCCTTGACATCCTACGAGAGAAAGGGAACCCCAAGAATCCCAATGGGTTTTGCCTTATTTGTAATTTAATGGGTATAAATAACCACTTTCAAAAATGTGCTTATTTCCATTAGCTGAAGGTAATTTACCATTGGAACACAAATTATTGGGCTCAATGCAGGAACCACTGGGTGAAATTCTATAGCCTGCCTTATGCAGACTAAACTGTCATAATGGTCCATTCTGGCCTTAAAAAATAATCTATGACAGGTCTTTAAAATCTCTTGTGTATTACATAAAAAATCTACATTAAGAGAACATTTGATTTAAGCAATCAGAAGTCCAGAAATGCCATTGCACATGTAACCTTTACTCTTCTCCCTTGTATATATTCATTACTATGATCTTTCGTTAAATGATCGTAGATTTCTTAAATACAGTATAACAATCTTTTCTCTGTTAGATGTGTAGCATCTTGAAATATATTTTCATACTTTTAAACTTAGTATCATTATCATAATGATAATATAGTCTGTCTTCATTGATTTTGGCTATTTATATAATTTTCCTCTTTCTCAAGTAAGTAGTGCAATAATGTAGTCA
Organism: Mauremys reevesii; assembly: GCF_016161935.1. Classification (NCBI taxonomy): domain Eukaryota; kingdom Metazoa; phylum Chordata; order Testudines; family Geoemydidae; genus Mauremys; species Mauremys reevesii. The sequence continues at coordinate 34,061,154 of NC_052634.1, read as the reverse complement.
ACATACATGTATGTTCAATGAGAAGTGCAACCTTCCTTGGGTGTAATTCAAGGAAGTTAACTACAAAGCTAATTTAGTCACAAACTTGGGGCTCTTATACATGCTATCAAGTTTCACTGTTACTCTATGTTGTTGTATTTAATCAGTGGAATAGTGTGTAAGAATGGCTTGTTGTGTGCATTGCATAAAATAACTTTAAGAGACTCGAAGTAGCACACATGCACATATCTAAGGCTGTAGAAAAATTATCTATTTTATTAAACTACTGGATAAATTACAAGACCATGTAGCATAATGCCCACACAAACAGGACAAAGTTATGGTCTAGTCTGCTACTTTCCACTGTCATTTCCTGACTTCTAAGCGCTTAACTGAGCAACCTTAGCATTCTCTTAACACAGATTTTGTAAGTTGCTGCTGTTTTAATGAAAATGTATATTAAAACATATTTCACAATGCAGAACTAAGCTAAACATGTCCAGAATAACCTGTTCCCCATACACCGTGGGGGCTTGAAGGAGGGAGCCCCTTGAGTGAAAATTTTAGGAGCGCTGCAGTGTTTTTACGCGTATCAG